>NC_073725.1:50270683-50583775 GCF_023634155.1 Falco peregrinus | reverse complement strand
ATATAAGAATCTACTCAGACAGGATAAACCTTTCAAGTTACCTCTTCCCACGTCCAGTAGAGAAGTAGAAGAGGTATAGAAGGCTCCTGTGAGCACGGGAAACCCACAAAGAGGTATTTTCTTTATTCACACACTTCATCTCCTGCTTTCCACCAAAATGGAGGTCTCATTCTCATCCCACATTCCAGATCAGCCAGCAGTTGCCTAAAAAATTAAGATGATCTGCTCTTGGCCGTGCAAAAGTGTGAGCTTGTTCATCAGTTCTGCTGTGTGTGAGATTCGCTGTGTGATAGATCGTGCAAATTTGTCCTTGGTTTTAAGGAAAGCATAATCATGTTCTATGTTAATGTGAGCATGTTTAATGACTTTTAATTTTTTTAAAAAAAACTTATTAATTATTTTTAAGTAACTATTTTTATTCTTGATGGTAAACCTGCTTATGCTTTGTAAATGATTTCCTTCCTAAGGAGCCATTATGAACAGATGAACATTCACAGAAGGGCACAGAAGCACACCGAAGTCCAGCAGCCTATTTTTCCCTCCTGTTATTTCCCATTGCCCTGCAAGGAGATAAACTTTACTAAATAGGAGTTTCTGTTTAGCTAAAGCTTGGATAAAATAATGTGTAATGCACTCTGCAGTTTAGTCTGTGTTAAAATTCAGATGGCTGCCAACATTTAACAGGATTCATAGCAGTTAACATTACCAATACCCCAAGCTACTGCCTAATCTCAGATTCTGGACTAGACTAGACTTTTTATATTTCCAAGAGGCCAAGACTTGATCAGCCATTCCATCTCTGATCTTGTTATTTTATTCAATAATAGTTGACTTAAATACATTCAGTATATTTTTTCAGCCTTGCTTACAGCTTGTGCTTGTGTGATGATTTCATAAAGAAAATAGATATGCTGTACATTTGATACAAAATGTGTAATAAGTCATGGTTCTCTCTTTCAAGAAATTAAGAAAAGAATCTGCTTCTAATTAGTGCCAGTATTTTGATGGATTTGGCACCACTATCTCATGTTGATCCTGGCAACATTTATTCACAAAAATGGGTTTATAAACTGTAATCAATTCAATCCTAACTTTTCCTTGTATTATTTATTTACACTACGGTAGTATCTAGAAACTCTAATCAAGACCAGACATGTATTAAAAGACAGATGTATACAAAATATTTCAACTAAAAAAGCCTGTGTCCTGAGTCAATATTTAAATGCAGGAAGGAAAGGAGAGGAGGAAGACAATCCTTGGGAAGTGAAATCACTGGCTCTTGTCACACAGAGTGCTAATGACCAAGAAAAGGAAATCTCAGTCTAAAATGTCAATGTAGTGCTTTATCAACAGGCCTATGTTCTTAAATCAATAAGATATCAGTTATTGTAATGAGCAACCTGACAATCAAAACCACATGCTTTAATTTTATCACCACGGATATCAGTAAGGATGTTGTTAATGGATTTCAGTAAGGAGTAGATCAGTCCCATGAGGCTAAGAACTGGTGAGATAAAGGTTCATTACCTGCACCAATATATAGTGCATGATGCTGGAGCATGAGAGAATGTGATGTTGGGGTGAAAATACTGCTGCAGTGATGAATACACAACAGCAAAGCAAGCAGCTAAGAAAGGAGAGGTTTGTTCTTTGGTTACAAAGAAATTTAATTTGATTATAAGTTTTTTGCTCCCTGGCAATGAAGCATACAGGTTTTATGAAGGATGTAAATTCCACAACTGCCATTGCCATTGTTCTTCTTGACTAGCTCTTTGTGGCTGTATTTATACTGCAGTTGATGGCCTGATTACAGTTGCCTGATCATCTTAATTCCCAAAGGCCCTTTAAGAGCAAGCTGAAGTTCAGTGCACCATGCCTTTTATATCCTATAAGGCCCTACCAGGATGGAGAAGGTTTACTGGGTATGTATGGTACATTCATTTTGTGCAGGGTGTGTGGACATCTATTGCATTTGCACAAATGATCTGCACACTACACAGGAGGTCTTAACTCTACCCTTCCCCTAAATAATAGGAGAAATGTTCTGCTAGGCAACCCTCAGACACAGGGAAGGTACTGACCTAGAAAGCTTGGCACCACTGTTATAGGTAATTACATTTTTTAATGAATAAGAAATGGGGTTTTTTTGTTACATTAGATACTTACATATGCATAGAAGTACTCTTCTAGGTAGGTATGTAGGAAGTGGCCTGACTTCATACTAGTTAGAAATACAAGGTGTCGATATCACCACTTTAATGTACTGTGCTTGCTCAGTTTGATGCACCCTCTGCTTACTAATTTCCAGCACATGCACAAACTGAGCACTTGTTAAATAAATAAATGAACAATTTACCAATAATAAATAATAACAACAACAATAATAATAGAATTATGAAAAGAAAAGAAAGGAAGAAAGTATAGCTAAAGATAGATGGTGCCTATCATCCTAGAGTTACTGTACACATTTAGACTTGGAGACCCAGATCATAAACTCCTCAGATCTTCATTTGAAGAGAACCGGATACAAAAAAAAAGTTGTAATTTACAGAGGGGGGAAAATAAGATTAGAAACACTTCTGCACAAACCATTTTCTCCTATAATATAGACTTACATTTTTAAGAAACTCATTCTCAAGACACATAGCTTGTGTTGGACAGACAGATGCAGTAAGGTATAAATCAGCAAAGAACTAGAAACTGAGCCTCACAGGTCTCCATATTTCCACACATAACTTTGAGGGCTGTAGAAGCAGTAGATCTGTATTTTCACAAAGCTATGCCTAAGCCTGCAAACCTAATTAATAAGCTACTGAATGAAAGCCTGGCCACTCCCATGACCACGCTTATTTCTGACTAGGTTGTACCTCTCATGGCTGTGCAGCTTGTCATTGTTTCTGTTACAACAGCTGGCTCAGGAGTGACTTGTCTTTTGATATTCCAGTTAAATATGAGAAGTATTCTTCATCTGTGACTTTGGATCACTTTTTATTTCTGAGGTGATATCTGCTGAGCAAATAAAAGAGCAGTTAATAGTGTAAGATTCAGAACATGTTTCCAGAGACGAAGCAATGTATCACAATTAACAGCCCATACTGAGCCTTTCATTGCCCCCCACACCTTGAAAGATTGTGCCTCATGGCTTTGTACTCCCTAAAGAAAGGGCTGGTATTCATCACCTCAACCGAGTCAAGTTTCTGACGTATCTTATATGGTTATCTGTCAAACAGGAAATGTTGAAAAATAGCCTAAATTACTGTACTAAAGTACTTGTAGTTTGCATTAGCTCTTTAAACAGATGTGTTGCTGCTGCTGTTACTTTTCTTTTTTTGGTCACATTTCTGTTTACATAAACTGATACTTAACTAGAATTCATGCTGGGCATCCATTAATGCCTTTCCATATAATCCAAAACCATAACAGATGTTACTAGTCTTCAAAAAGGATTAGGATTTTTTTTTTTTTTCACCATCAACAATAATATTATAGTGGGCTAGGCAACAAACCCATTAGGAAGCCAAATTGATCCATACAGCTGTGAAAAACTGAGGGAAAATGCAGCAACTGATGGTTGTATGGAGTGTTATATACTATGTATGCATGTATAGAAGATACATACTATAAAGATGACCTACAAATTTCACAGAAAAGTATTTTGTTCTGGTTTTACCATTCTCCTGATGAGAAATAATGATCTAACATCTGCTGTGCAGTCAGAGAAAGCTTTCTGTCTGTCACCTGTTCACTCTAGTATTTGTCACAGTGTGTAGCTATTAGGAACAGGTGGAAGAAATCACGCCCCTTAGCTACAGCAGCCTGACCTTGGCAATTAGGCTCCCTATACTCTGCGCAGAAAGGTAGATATTTTCAAGGGGCTATTCAGAATACCTGTATTAGGCAGCAATTAGGATTCCCACTTCAATTCTTTGAATCACCTCTAAATGTAATTTTCTCTGTTAACTGTATAGAGAGCCTCGATGTTCTCCGGCTTGGCATTGCGAACATCCCCCTTCTGCTACAGCACACACTTTCAGTGGGGCTCAAGGGAACTAGCTGTGAATGTTGTTTCTTTTTTTTAATCTTATGCATGTAGTTTGTAGACACTAGGTAACACAGTTACAGTTTAAGCAACTGTTCATAAGTCTGAAAGTTTTTCCTGAGTGACTACTTTTAGAAGATACATTCGTAATCCTTATTATTCAAGGTTTAATTTCTGATTTAATATTCATGTCCTTCAAAGACTTATCTAAGTAATGGGAACTCCTGGAGCTGTGCTGAATTCACAAACTCATTTTGCTCAGACCAGTAGTGAGCATGAAAATTAGTGCACCTCTTTGAGCCAATGCTAAAAATCGGTTTGTGCAGTCTTACCAAAAGAATGCAGTAAATGTTTATGTTCATTTATACACACATACAAATATTGGCATGAAAACATTACTCTTTGTACATTTCTAAAAACAAATTGTATTTCTGGACAACAAATGAATGAAGAATTTTGATGTTTATATTTAAAAATTCACACTAAAATCTCATTTTAAGAGTTCATATGAATCTAAGATTAAAACTATATATCCAAGCAAAATGAATACTTCTCAATTTTAGATATTGAAGTATCTGCAAAAACTTCCCAAGAATCTGCTGGATAAATTCTGGAAAATAAAACAAATTAAAATTCTATGATTTAACAAAATTTCAATAAATTCCATATACATGTTAAACTATTCACATTCATACACATTCCCTAAACGGTATTTCACAAGCAAGAGGGAGAACTACTGAAGGTATTGAGGTAAATGAACATACTAGAGTTACTAAACAAGCTGAAGTAACTGAACTGTGTAATTAAAAGTGCTTATTCTAGGAGAAAACATATGACTGCTGTTGAATATAATGGGATTTGGTACAAACCTGGAGTCCCCCATATGCACAGCGCTGTAGTGTTTCAAAGATATTAACCAGTTAAAAAAGACAGTAAAATATTCAGTATTAAAACTTATGGCATTGCTGTAGGAAGAATGTTTTATCTATTTTGGGACTTGCAATAAGCTGTACAAGAACTTTCCCCCTCTATGCCAGTAAACCAGCACCATCTAACACCAAATGTAATTAGTTACAAATTGCCTGTTACAACTTAATTAAACTTCCTTGCCTCTCTGCAGCTTAAGCAACATGTAGATTCTTTTATGTACTTGCCAATTAGTGTATGGGGATTCTGCTTTCTAATTGGATAAAAAAGTAATAAACTGAGCAGTGTGCTGTTGATATCCAGAATTGACTTTGTTAAAAAAATAGTGGAGACAGGTTTAATGCTTCAAATATTTATCTCAATTGAAAATGATTAAAACAATTTGAGGTTCCATTAGATATAGATACAATCCTTTTGTTAACAAAGTCCATCTGGTCTAAGAAAGAAAATTAAGATTCACTAATTGAAATTTGGAAGCTTTTTTCCAAACATGCATAATTCATACTGACAGAAAACAGAAGCTGCTATTCACCACAAACTGTCAAGTAGATGAATGTTTCATTTAGATGGAATTTAAGATTTCACCCAGCAAGAATCTACAAATGCTTATAGTAAGTCACAGTCCGAGAAAAGAAAATCTGTTCTCTTTTTACTGGCGCAGTGTTAAAGTCTTCTCTTTTTCACTGTGAGGCCATCTCAACCTTAAATGGCACCACATTTGACCTTTCGTGTTGCCAGTACTGGAAGGACCTTTCTAGCCCATAAGCATTATTCAACTGTGCAATCCTGCAACTTTATTAGCTAGTGATTCTCCTTTTTTATAAATTGTCATGTATTTACAGAATGCTTCATTTGTGCCAGGATTTAATTCTGTTTTATAGGAGGGCTACATTTAAGTATTCCTCTCCTTGGTTAATTTTCTTCCCTCCTGACCCATACTCTGTCCCTCAAAAAACTATCTCAGACAATTTATTCATTCTACTAAGTGGTGCCACAAACAGTTGCATTAGCGCAGCTGAGCAAACTGCAAACTGAGATGAAGACTGGGAACCAGTAACTGTGGAGAAGATGAGCCAGGAAATTTTAGGTCATTGTGGCCACAATAGACTTCACATCATGGGACTATGGCAAGAGGAACATTAGCATAAATCCTCTCTGCTTCGGCTCTCCACCCAGCCCTGGCACAGCCGCAGGTGACCTTCTCTTCTAGGTATGATATTTACCTTTATTCATAATTTCTGAGCTGTTTCTTTATTGTCTTGACATTTTTGAAACACGAATGAAATTATTACTTTTCCTGAAGAAATGTAGAAAGTAGCTTGTATCAAACATATTGTTCAACTTTATTTTTTTCATATTGTTCATGTTTAACTTTTGATGGATCTTTGCCTGCATAAATATCCACTAAATAATGAAAGGTCAGCCTTCATGGAAGACGCTGGCAGTTCTATCGCTAATTTTATTGGTGATATACTTTCTTTGTTACCCACCACCATCCACTGCTCTTGAAAAAAAAAACAAACCAGCTCTAAAACATAGTGGTTATCAAGCAGTGATGGGGGAAGAAACTGGTGAAATAGGTACAATAACTGAAATTTTCCCCTCTACTTTACAGTATGCTCTGGATGTATTTTGTATCGAGAGAGAGCTTTGCTGAGCTGAGATAAATAATCACTCAAGTCAGTGTGCTCAGGCAAGAAAAAATCAAAGCTACAGCACTCTGAAGGAAGCACAGGTGTTTTCTGTTCTCAGTGAACCACCTGATTATGGATACATGCGGTAAAGGTAACAGAAGTGTGGTCTGATTTGATGATAATTTGGAAGATGAGAAAAATTGTTAGGAAGGTGTATAAAAAAGTGGTGTGTAGATTCAACAAAGTCATGTAAAAGAGTGGAGAGCAATCCTTTGGTCTACATAGCTACAATGAGGCATACTCAAAATGAAAAATACTATGACTGTGAGTGCTGAAGAATACGGTTGCAGCCAGCAGCAACGTGGAAGGTGCCTGACCTAGCCCAGGCAGCTGCCACAGCTGCCCCGCCACATCCACAAATAATTCCATAGTGGCTGATTTAGCCTATCCCTCAGGTATCTTGTCCCATCTAGAAAATCTTACCCTATACTTCCAGGATATGAGAGACTGAAATATTTTTTTTCCTCACCTCTGTGAGACCCAGAAGATGGGTCTCATAGGATCCATAGGCCAGAAAATTTGTTTTTCTGCCGTTTTCTCAATGGCTATAAATCCAACCTGGCAACCATAAATGTTTTATTTCAGAAATAACAAAACTAAATTAACAGCAGTGACTAGTAAAAAATAAAAATAAAATCTCTTATTGATTAAAAACTTCAGATTATTACTAATTTTTGGCTGAACAGGATAGAATTAATTTTCAATAAATGTTCTGTTCACTAATACTTCCTTCAAAACTGAGGTGCATTTATACAGCCCTGAAGAGAAAGCTGAAAGATTGCTCAAAATATACCTTCCCAAGCAAATGCAAGGATTTTTCTGCTTTCCCATTTCATACTTTTCTCTAGAAAGTGTTATGACCCTCTTTATATATACAGGGGCAAATTCAGAAGCATGTAATCTGAGATATATTTTAGATTTCTCTATTTTAGCTATTTAAACTATGTAGCTAGTAGCTAGAAAAAGAACATTTCTGGTACAATTGACATCAGAGGAGCAGCGAGAGCTTCTCAGCCTATGTTAATCTGAACCCCCACATGTCCAAATGAGAGATAATGAGCCCTAACTCAAAACACCCTTTATGTTCTAATTTTCTGTAACATACAGGACAAAGCAGAGGGAGCAGAATAAATCTGCATACTATGATGCAAAACTTTTGGATTTAAACTGGGATTTTTTTAGGTCGTGGGTTTGGGGTTTTTTTTGAGTTATTTATTTATTTATTTATTTTTGACATGATATTATTTCATGGTTTTCAGGTGTGTTTCCATTAGTGGAAAGATGGCCTGCATGACCTAAAAGCCTGTTACATCCTTCTACTTCTCTGAATAGAAGGATGTTTCCACGGGAACCACTTACAGTCTTGTCGTCTGGGCTGTAACTGTTTAGCCTATGCTACCTTGAATATATTTAAATATATTTACTCACTTCTTGCAAATTCTCTGAAAGGTTTCTTTCCTTTGTGCTCTCAGTCTCGTTTGCTACCTGCCCACCCTCCTACTCTTTTTTCAACAATTTCTTGACAATTTGAACTCTATAGCAAAAAGCAAATACGGGCCTTTTGCCTTTTCCACAAGTGTGTTTTACTGTGCCTCACTGTTGTCAGGTGATGGAAAACCACACCTAGATTCCTGCTGTAGCTGTAATAAAGTGACAAATGGCTTAGTATAAAACTACACCATGGTTAACAGCAAGTGATGTTATTAATGGAATACACAATCTAGTTTTCCCACCTTAACTCATAACTATCAGTCTGAAGTTAATGATCTCTTTTTTTTCATTTATGTCTTCATGCACTGACCCAGTTCTAACTAACAGCTAGAACCTCAGCCCCCAACACTGCAAAAAAAAAAAACAAACCAACCGCCAAATTAGTCCAATATTCAAGAATTAAAGCTGAAACACATTTACTGAACAGACATATTCCACTCCCGGCATGATCTGAGGTCTCAATTTGACTGCTTGGTTTTCACTAGTTGCATAGAGACCTGGTAGATGGCCAGGAGGAATGATTTATGACAGACCTGTCTTTCACAAAATATGTCTTCCCTCTGCTCTTTACCCCAGCAGTAGGCAGCAGGGACAGATTTCTAGTAAACTGCAGTATAAGTATCAGACTGCAGTACCTGGAGAAGAACAGTCAGATTATCCAATACACATAATACCAATGCTGCCTAGGCTTAAAGCACAATCATAACCCTTTAAAGCCAATTTAAATTCTCCCATTCACCTCAGGGCTTTCTTTCAGGCCACAGGCTTGGTCATGAAAAAGTGTAAGCATTTCACTAAACCAATTGAAGGATCAAAGTTGAAGATGTGACTTGGGGTTTTGCTGGATCTGGGCTGTCATGTGTTCCTGCAGACAGAATGTATATTGATACATCTCACAACAGGCAAAGTCTCTAGTTATTTTTAGACATAATATAGAAAACTTCCATACTGGTTTTAAGAAATAGGACAAAGTGCTTCTCAGTTCCCTCAGAAAACATTCATTACTACCAACTGGAGATATGACAGATTAAATTTCTCCATAGCTTCATCTTCAAGACTTGTTGAAAGTCAATTTTTTTTTTTTTTATTGGTAGCCAGAAAATGAAGTGCCACAAGTTACTGACCACATCTTTGTGGCCAAAAGCTTCAAAGGCTGGATGGAAAGGATGAAATCCAACAGAACTAATGCCGAGCTTCTACTGTAGACATATATATTTGAGTTTGTTTCTTTTTGTTTCTGTTTGGAATTGCTTTACACTTACTGTACAGTTGACTAGAGGACAAAAATTTGCATCACAGTGAATTGCAAAAATGTTGCCTCTGCTACAGTTTCTGCTAAGCTCCATCCTAAACCAAAATGTTATGCACAATGAGCATCTGGATTGCAATTATGCCCTCAAATGAAAAAGGCAGCCAGCCTTGCAACACCAGTCACAAGCCACTGAAAATCATGCAGAAGGGCTAGTCTTACAAGGAATAAGATCACATTATATGAGTAAACACTTATTACATTGTAAAAATCTTGCTTTAATGTTTATCCTCAGAATGATCCAGTGTTGAGTAGATTAATCTGATTTTTCTACTGAAGTTTATAAAAGATGCTTCAGCACTAAAAAACTATTGTTAATCATAATTTTATTTTAAAATTTGAATTTCAAGCCTTTAAGACCAGTTTCAAATCATGCTAGCATTAGTCAGTTTATGCTTATATTTGGGAGATGCAGCTAACTGGAATAGAGTGAGTAATTTGTACAATTTTTTGGATGGAAGACTAACTAAAGCACATAGGAAACTTAGAAACTTGAGTCCCTATGAAAAACAGTAGGAATTCCACTCCTAATTCTACTCAGAGCTTTAGGACATCCCTTCTCCCTTCAGTGATACCATTTTTATAAGTCATGTTTAGATTCTATCTATGGCTTATTACCTGATTTTCATACATAGCTCTCCCATTTGATTTCTTTCAGAGTTTTTGTTTGCTTGTGGGATATATTTGTCAGTATTTGCCATATTATATTGAAGTGACTTGATTAGATTTCTTTTTATTGGTAGAATTAATTATGTCTAATTTTTTGTGCACTGCTAACAGAATGCTTGATATGGTACAAGACAGAAAATAGATTGTAGCCAAAATTTAAACACTTGAAACAGAGCTAAGAACACAAAATTGAAGAAAAAAATAATAATACACTTTTTTTGTAATATTGACTCTGCATAATAAAACTGAGGAGAAAGTGAAATATTTAGTGAAAACCATGAGACGATTCTGATATTCCAAAAAATGTAACACTGATAATTCTTCAACTATACCTTTCACTACTAGAAATCACTTATTAATGGTAGTTCTTAGGTGTGCAATACTTAGTTCATAATTAAGGCCACAAAATGTATTAAACTGCATACAAACAGGAGAGCTCTGTGAGGCATTTACATTGCTGTGTAATGAAAGGCCATTTCATAGGAAAGGAGCTGCATTTAGATAATACAAACTAAGACTGTACCTCTTTCAGCCTGGAAAGCATAGAATAGGTTTTCCTATGGACACCCCAGACAAACTTTAAATAAGTAGAATTTAAGTGTCCAGGACATTGGGCCAATAATATTCTCTTAACCATAAGTAGTCAGAACCTTGATTTCTTAAAGCCATCTTGTCTTACGAACACCCAATAATTTTGAACTTCTCTAAAGTGCAGTGGGTGACACGGTGTGATTTTAGGTACTCTTGAAATAATTATTTATGTGGGATAGCTTCTCTGAAGTGTGGGGATGAGCTTGGTTGTAATTATAGGATTCTATGCTGTCCTTTAAAGAAATAGTTCTCCTTTTCCCAGGAGAAAGAAAAAAGATATTCAGAGCATTATCGGACTATCACACTATACTTTGCAATTAAGATACACAGGAATTAAAGGCAAAGACAAAATGGATAATATGAGCTAAATTATCAGTTGACAAAAATATACTTCTAGTTGTTTGAAGAAAGATCACTAGCAATGTTCCACAACTGCAGTTTGTGAATCAATGCCCAAATGTCTGTGTCAACAATATACCATCAAGACCTGAATGCGAGAGACTGAAAAGGAACTGATCAAGTCTATTAACACAATTCCTTTATTTCTACGACCTTGCATGCAGTGGCCCAAAAAAGCTCCTATGGTCTTACAATTCTCATTTCACCTAAATCAGCTGCAGATGATAAAAAACAAATAAAATTAAATATATTTTATAAATATAATCAATTAAGCTGGAAAAGCATAGTAGAAATGGGAAAATCACAAAGGTTATTGTACCAGTTGTGTGCATTACAAAGCAGTAGGTAATATAACATGGTCTTCCATAATAATAACTGGAATGTAAATCTGAAAACTCGTAGATAGATTCACAGGGGCTGTACATAGTAACGTAATCTTTAAGTTCCTTCATTTCCTTCATATGTTTTGCCTGTGAGCTGGAACACTGTCTCACTGTGACTCTGTCCCTATCTTAACATGCAAATATTTATATGTGAGCCCCAGTGAAGCCAAATTCCAGTTCAGATCATACTGGACATTACTGTTGTACTTCATACACCGAGGAGTTCATGGAGATGGTTGTACACAGTTCATTAAGATGCTGTGGTTAAACACGGTACATAAATGTTTTTGAGGTGCTGTGATGTTTGTTATGGATTTTTTAAATAAATAAAGATTAGCACTGCAGATTTATTATGTAAAGTACAAAGTTGTCATGATTCAGCACCTGATGTGTCTAAACCTCATTAAAGCAAAAGAAGGTTAAGGCTACTTTCCAGCTTCCAAGATCAAGTCGTGCAGAAAGCACTGTATAAATGGATTATTAACCCTAAATAGTTAACTATATTAATACCTGTTCCCGCTCTTTTGTCAGGTATCAGGCTGTCAACAGATTAACTCTTAATACTTAGCAGGGGAGCTGTGAGTCACTTGTCAAGTGTTTCAGAATGTACTGAGCTGGAGTGCACTGATATCTAGCAACCAGAGTCCCTAGATGTGGCCAACCTCAAGTGATCATTGCTGTGGCTTTAAGATGGGAAGAATTAGGAAAGCAAAATTACAAGAGCAGCAGATGCAGCTGACAGTAATGCTCTTGTTTATATAAAGATTCTGCAAGAAGCATTAAGGTAGAAGAAAGAATAGCATTCCCTGTGCTGTTGTGAGTGACATCCATTGGAATCTGTGAAATGATTTAAGTCTAGATCTTAATGTGCAAGAGTGCCAATCTAGTGGAGCCACATATTGCTGCTAATTGGGATCCTTCAGCTCTGAAGGCTGTTAGTTCTCAGCAAATAAAAGAGCAGGAGCAGAAAAAAACATTCTCCTAGACTAGATCAAGTTATTAGACATTGTCCTTGTAGTTAATTATATATATATAACTCCAAAAAAAAGTCTTACACAAGCTGCTTAGCCCTTTTCAGTCTAAACTCTGACAAACTATGCTAAATCATCACTAAATTTAGTATAATTTTAGTTCAAATACTTTCAAAAACCCTCCAGTGATAGTCAGCCTGGGCACTTGTTTTTCTCCTTTAAATACGGTCAGTTCAACAATGTTAGACAAACTGGCCTCATCAAAGGAATATAAAGATCACAAATAATTCCTTTCTATCAGGCAACAAAGTAAAGTTGGTAAATGAACCAAGCACCCCTTACTTGTTAGTGAATGAATGGGATGCCTACTTCCTAGATTCTAGACTCTGTCGTTAAGCCAGATAAAATAAAACAAATAAAAAAACCCAAAGGCAGTGTCCATATTTACTCAGAAAATGTCAACTTTATTCTGTTCCTGTCATGCTGAGCGTGTCTTCTTTCCCAGCTAGAATGTAGGGGAATACACAGCTGCCTTTTCAGCTGCTTGTTTTGCTTTCTTACGTTTGCAGATTAGACTGAAGCTTCACATAGATAAATTAATAAAGTCCCAAGCCCTGATTCAATTTCTTCAAGGCTTTATTACTGAAATGTAACTGGGCGTATTACAAGATAGAACATTCATGGAGAGTACACAGCGTTATAAGCTAGTCTGAAAATATCATGCATATTCATAATATTCCTTTCTTCAGCTTGAGCCAAGAACAGAAGCACAAGACCATTTCTGTAATGTAGACTGTTTTAATCAGCCTAATGAAAGGATGAGGCTTAACTCCATTTCAGTTTCAGACTCCTGCTTCAATGTGGTACATGAAGTGATGGTCTTGGGTTCTGCTGCCTTGCAGATGTAAGGAAAGATGACGGGATAGTGTTCTATGTGTCTGAACTTGTGTGGGACCAGCTCATCTCCAAGGAGATTACGTACCCCTTTTGCTAAATGCAGCAGTCCCAACAGACGTTTCCCTGGCTACCTGGGCATGAATATCTGAGAGTGTATGAATAACTGGCACTATGCTGCTGCCCCTGTACACCCTGGCAACGTTCTTGCTTGAAAAGCCCAAACTAGTTAACAGGAGGTTGAGCAACATGAATTTGCCTTATTGAAATAATGACATGTTTTCTTACTGAAAAATAAAAATAAAACCTGTTCATTTTACCCAACAAGAGAGGCATTTGTGTTCAGCAAAGACATAAAGAATTTTTGTCACAGCCATTGCAGTGCTGTGAAACGTTTATTCAGCTGCCGATGCTCTACCATCGCTTCATAAAATTCCTTTATTTAGCAGCTAACCAGTAACTGCAGCAACAATTAAGCATGTTCCTTTCAGCTGGATAATTAAATGTCAAAAAACCTCACCACTCAATATGTAATTCACTCAACATCTTGTTGTTTGAAGGGACTAGTGTTCACAGATAGGATGGATTGAATTCCTAACAACATCTGGCATGAGCAATGGACTTGGCTGTCTCAGTAATAGCATTACATTCATGGTAGGAATGACAGTTAAATGTAGAGAGATGGATGGGCCTTTTCTCTGAAGTGGCAGATTCGTGGTTGTAGCCTAATGAATCAGTATGTTGTAACCCCTGGCCATGTACATACTGGCCTGTTGGTAGTGACAAGCTGCATCAGGAGGTCCAGAGTAAATTGTAGTTGTCAGATCTAATGGAGAAGGATGCTGGCTTATAAGTTACTGGGAAAGCTGAGTATAGTTTCCATTCCAATAATCTGGATCAAAACACTTCCTGATCGCCTTGGTCAATTTATTCTGTCACTTAATTAAACAAAAAGCATTAGAAGTCTCCACAGTAAGAGCAAAGGACAAAAGGAGACTCTTTAACCTTGGGAAAAAACAAATCTAGATGTTAGGTCTCAAGCAAAGTTTCTTTTTTTATAGGATCTGAGTTTATAAAAAGATTCAGAGCACTTACATGTATTAATGTTCTGGATGTCCTGAGTTTGTAGTGTGTTTCGTACATTGAAAACACTGAGAATGAAGGATGCTCATTGTAAGCCAGGCTTTTGACAGCATCCTACAATAAGACACAGAAAAAACTTACTTAAAAATAATGATTCTTCTAACATACAAATTGATCAGATTATGATCCAACTCTTGAAGAAACAGTATTGCAATTAATAGATTAAAAAGAGTATATTCACTGTATGCTTCTGATAGATTGAGAGTGGAGGAAGGGAATATAGATAAAAAGCAACAAAGGAGAATTTTGTTGGTTTGGGGTTTTTTTGTTTAGTTGGGTTTTTTTTAATTGTCTTCTGCTTAGCAATTAACTATAACTCATTGCTGGACTTTTTTTCAGGCCTCCAAGGACACAGGAGAGAAATAATAGATATTTTGAATGCACACTATTGACACTTATCAATATGATCCCTTCCACCTTTTCTTAAATTGCACCACATTAATTAGCTAAAGTCTAGAAGGAATGATGCCTGAGTAGTCTGGACTGAACAGACTTGTCCCTTGAGAAATTAATTCAGTATATACGTGTCCATTATTAGCATTTTCCTGCCTCACTGAAATATATTGTGCTGAACTATGAAATACCTAAAGCAGAAGCCATTATGCTGCAGATCATAATATATTCTGCAAAGCTCCAAAGAGTGCATTTTAACCAGCTCTGTGTTTGCACAAATTTTTTTTGTGTCTGCTGTTAATATGTGATGATTCAACCCTGCTCCTTCTTTTCTCTGTCTCTAAGCACTTTTAAAAACATGATGATTTGTTTTGGAAGAAAAGTTATTTCCTGATGACATATATTTATTTATTAAGGAAATGTACATAAATTCTTGAGCTATACAGAAGCTGTTTTCAAGAGAACTCTTGAACCAAAACAAATTAAATAACAAGGGCATTTTTTCACAAAAAGTATAATGTGGTCACTGTATTTTCAAAGGAGACAGGATTGTAGTTTAGGTTCACTAGAGACATGATCTCTAGGACACAATCTTGTAGCAGCTTTTATTTCATAAATCGTTCGATTGTGAATAAATGCATTTGTCCACAGGGAAATTTTATTCTTACTTATAACCTGAAATTGTACATTGCAGGGAGAGGTATTAATTACACACATGCACACACATTTGTATTGGTTGCTTTTTTTTATTACTGTTAGTTAGATTGTACTGTGTACTTATTTATTTCAGCAATATGAAAAGGTCCAAGCCAGGGAGATTCTTGTGTTTTGCCAACTGTAGTCTGAGGGCCACAAAGTAGCACAGCAAAAACTGGTTTTATTTTTTCACAAAATGGGCCTACTAGATTTTAAGATTCCTGTACAGGGTGTTCTTAGAGACTTGTCTTTGCACAGTGCCTGGAACCAAAAGTCTGTAATTGTTGAGAAAAACAAAAAAAAATTAAGAAATATTGATTAATAATCTAACTAATAATGGAAAAGCATACATAAATATCAAATTTGAGGTCATGACAGCTAGTCTAAGAATGATTTTTTCATGTATTGGGAGAAAACCAAAAAGATTTAAGATATTTTTGGAACACAAAGTATCATTTTTTAAGGAACATCACGTATGTCCATCACCATCTGATCAGATAAAGTAATTTATTCTGAAAATATTTTTTAAATGAAACAAATTTCTGAAGGAAAAATTTGTCTTCAAGTAAAAACACGAACTCATTCTGGTTGGATAAAAGTTTTCTCGCTTTTCACTTTTCCTAAACTGATCACAATGTTTTTGCAAAATCAAAAATCTTTTGCAAAACATCATTTTTCCATATAAAAGGCATTGAAAAATGTACCCTGTGTATTTCTACCTATTACAAGCATAATAATAAGTCAATTCATCTGGCTTTCACTGCGTTTGTAATGGGAACTGAAGGCAGCAAAGGCTTTCCTGGCAGGGTACATGATATGGCAAGGGTCCCACTGATTTTATAATGACTGTTGTAACAGTGGAGTTTTTCTTGCTTTTTCCTCGACATTTAGAGTTGATGTTTCTTAACTCTACCCAGGTCTGGATAGAAATGGGAACAGGTTTCTCACAGGACATTCTCGACATGGACTTAAACAGCTATAGAATTCCCTTCTTAGTGTGGCTGGCCAGGGGTCAGATTAAAAACGTACTTTAAACATACTTTAAAAAACATATTTTCTGATGTATCTGTTCTCACAGATTTTTATGAGAGGGATGGAGGTAATACACTGACCTGCAGAATGGAGCATTTGGGCTGTGCCTGCTTGAAAGGACTGGTGGAATTTCAGGATTTTTTGCAGGTTCAGCCTGCAACTTTCAAAGCTGCTAGTGGAATTAATTTGCTAAACTCCTTATTTTGTAAAGCATGGTTAGAAATATCATCAAGTATGTTTGGTTTAGAAGTTTGATGCTCAATAATTAGATGCAAGTTGCTGAAAAACAAAAAATAATACTGATAGAAAGGTAGAAGACCCATCTCAGCACAGAAGTTTCTATTCACCATATACTAATGAATGAAGCTTAAAAAAAGATGACTAGGTAAGGCATACAGTGCCCAGTTCCAGCACCTCTGAGTGATGACAGCTACGTAAAGGAGTAGACAAGTATCTTCAGGTCTGAAGTACAGGTCACTGTCACTTAACAGGAGCTGGAAAATCAAGAGGTAGAAAATTGTTGATTTTAATTGGGACATTACTGAAAACTACTTGTTATTTATTAAGGTGAAATAGTTAATGAGGAACATTTTGCCCTGACTTTATGATGGCACAGTACAAAATATTGGGCAGTGGTGGATAGGTGGGGGATGGGGAAATCCCACAAGATTTAAAATCTACTTCAAAGCATGCCCTATCAAAAAGTTTAGCCTGAATTAATACTGTTTCATTAATAACATTTTAAAAGAGTAGAACACAGTGTAAGGAAGAATGCACAAGCAGTTGTCACAGTGTTTAAGGGAGCATTTATCTTTTTTTTTTTAATTAAAATGGTGTTATTATAAAAAGTGGTGAAATAGATGCCTACCATTGCAAACTACAGAGAAAACTGTGATTTAACTTTTTTTTTTAAAGTTGATATGAGTTCAGAAGTCCATTTTCTTTTCCTAATCCTTGAAGTGGATTGTTGAAATATACTATGGAATGGCATCTTGGATTATGTTAATTGAGATTTTTTAGTTTATTGAAAATGTCACTTCATAGACATCAAACAGATTAGAGCCCAGGAGCACACTAAACTTCTGAAAAGCTTACACCAGGTGGCAAGAGAGAAATAATATCTGGAACAGAGAGATTATGATGGAAAGACTGAATTTCAGGTAGAAAGCTTAGATTGAAGTTTGTTGTACAATTACTAAATGTAGCAGCTAAATACATTCAAGGAACAGGAGACATCCCAAGATGATACATCCGAACCATTTTCTCTCTATAGCAAAATGGGAATTGTTATTTCTTGTATTTAAACAGCTTTTCTTACGTGTTTTTTTAAATGTATTTATTATTTTTACCCTTCTGTATTGTCAATCAATTCTCTTGTATGTTTTAAGAAATCACAAAAGTTTCTGATGACAGAGTAATGCTATTCTGAAGGCTAGGTTCTGAGCTTTTGTGAGAAACAAAATATTCCATTGATGTGTTGAAATCTAATGAACGATCTGTATTTATCTTTCCTTCATACTACACTTCACACACTTAAGTCATCTACTAAACTGCAAGGGCAGCTTCTGGCCTGCTAAGGTTTTCAGGAGAAGGAGGGAACTTTCTATTATTTGGGTGAAGGAACACATCTTCTGAAACAAAGATGCAGCATAATTGTCTTGACTGAAGAAGAAATTTTATGTTCTTTCTTCTTTTTCTTACTTTATTTCCAAAAGAAAACATTTAGATGTGAAAGTTAATGTGTTGCTTTAATTATGGGACTAGATTCAACCTAACTCAATTCTGAATTTTGCCCTTTGATTTAATATTAGATACCAAAGAACCTTCTGTACTTATGGTGCAGGCTGGAGGACACGTAAATTTTCCTCAAAAGAATATTGCCGGATTGTTTGGTTTACAATTTTGACAATGATTGGAGCATTTACTCACAGGTGGCTAAAGGACACAAATCACTCACTGGATTGATTTCTTATGAAATCTAGGTTTTTCACTAAAGCTGAATATAGCCAAGATTATTCAGACCTGCTTAAATGTAAAATCAAACAAATTTACTTTTTGACTAAAGTTCTTGTTCTACTTATCCATCAGTGACCTGGATGAAGGGACAGAGTGTACCCCCAGCAAGTCTAGTGATGATACCAAACTGGGAGGAGTGGCTGATGCACCAGAAGTCTGTGCTGCCATTCAGCAAAACAGGCCACAGAGCTGGGTGGAGAGGAACCTCATGAAGTTCAACAAAGGCAAGTGCAGGGTCCTGCACTTGGGGAGAAATAACCCCATGCACCAGTACAGGCTGGGGCTGACCTGCTGGAAGGCAGCTCTGTGGAGAAGGACCTGGGAGTTCTGGTGAACAGCAAGGTGCCCATGGGCCAGCAATGTGCCCTTGTGGGTAAGAAGGCCAATGACATCCTGCGGGGCATTGTGGGGAACAGTGGCCAGCAGATCGAGGGAGGTGATCCCCTCTCCTCTACCCTGGTAAGGCTGCATCTGGAGTGCTGGGCTTCTCAGACAGACAGGGAGCTACTGGAGAGGTTCCAGTGGAGGGCTATGAAGATGATGAGGGGACTGGAGCATGTCCCTTATGAGGACAGGCTGAAAGAACTGTTTAGCCCGTTTAGCCCAGAGAAGACTGAGAGGGGATCTTACCAATGCCTACAAATATCTTAGGGGCAGGTGTCAAGGGGATGGGGCCAGGCTCTTTTCAGTGGTGCCCAGTGACATGACAAGGGGCAACAGGCAAAAACTGCAATGCGGGGAGTTCCAGCTGAGTTTAGGGAAGAACTTCTTTACTTTGAATGTGACAGAGCCCTGGAACAGGCTGCCCAGAGAGGCTGTGCAGTCTCCTTCTCTGGAGACATTCAAAACTTGCCTGGACGTGATTCTGTGCAACCAGCTCTAAAAGAAACTACTTTAGCAGGGGTTTGGGATAGATGATCCCCAGAGCTCCCTTCCAACCCCAACCATTCCGTGATTCTGTAATAAAAATTGTAGCTATTTCAGAAAATGTATCCCTGGGACCTTATTTGATATGAAGTAGAATTCTGTCATGTATTTGTTGCTCATGCTTCTGTCTTCTTATTGCTAGTATTTGTCACCCCAAAATGTTTCAGGATCTGTATTGGCATCACCACTTTCCCATGCAGAATTACATCATGTTACAATTTAATTAGGAGTGGCATCTCTTACTGCAGTGCCAGCAACAATTTTAAACAAATACCATCTCCTGCAGTCTTTTGTGTGCAATTAACTGAAAGCTACAGAGGGAGTCCTCATATCCCATGGTGTTCTGAGAGAAAACACTGTCCCATTAAAGGTTGCATTCAATTATTTCTTCTGTCACTGACAAAGCCTTGTTCTAACTGAAAAAGAGTTAGTACAAATTTTTATTCTAATAATAGGTGGAGTTGTGATTGCAACAATTCATTGTTAACAGATGCCACAAGGGAAGACTATATGTGAGCAGCAGAGTGCTTTAAATCCTATTTGCACTATAAGTCTTTAATTTTCAAAGGAAAAAAATGCCACATACCTCATTGAATTAACTTTTTCAACATCCCATTGCTCATCGCAATCTCTTAGGTGCTTCATTACAACGTTGCTTGCTTCTTAATACTCATCACGACTTCTTACTCTCCTTTTGTTTTCTTTTTTTCTTTTTTTTTTTCCCCTTCAGGAAAGGAGTGATATCACTGGTTTTCACTTTCCCCTTTGAGTATCGCTGTTATCAAGATGTCGGCCTGTTTCTGGGAATTGTTTTTCTTTAGCTACTTCTTTTTGCTCAGGATTTGCAGCAGCAACATGTGACACACTTTGGAGTATATGGTGTAGGGCTTGTTGTTTTTAAATGACTACTACCAAAATACAGATTTTATATTATATGTAGAACCCTGAGTATCTTCAACATCTCCTCTTGAAAAATTTTGGTATGTCAGAATTGTGAGTTAATAGTCTTGAGTGTTCCTTTAGGACAAACTTTTATTTTTAGGATGAGCTAATCCTGGAAAATCAATAAAAGGAATTGTGTACATTGCAAAGTGTCCCTATTATCACTATGCTGAGGAAAAAAAAAAAAAAAAATCAGAAAGGGACCAAAGAAATTTAGCATGTTGTATGTGTTGGTCTTTCAAGGGAAAATGCTTCCATGGAGGCAAACACAGTCTAGAAGAATAAGAAGTGTTCTGAAGAAATCTTTTTGGGGGGAGAAAAATACTTTTAAAATATCTTGGCTAAATTAATAGTAATGAAGGGAGAGAGAAATTCCTATTCCAGATTCAGGTCTACTCCAGGGACATGGCAGTTTAAACAGTCAGTTGACATCCCATCTAACCTGCAGTCTTGAGTAATTTGTGTAAGCACCAAACTGGAGAGGAAGAGGATACTTAGATGTGCTCTTGTGCCTACAGTGTCCCACTGACCTGTTTCATGGAGGAATCCTCTGCTTGTCTTTCATACCTGAATAGGGAAATCAAGTACACAACAGTACTAGACGTCACCTCGCCAAGCCTGTGACATTTCCCGCTCAGGTATTCCATCCTCAACAGAGTGTCTAATGTGGGAATACTGAGCTAAATATGGCACTGTATTTTGTCAAAATATTAAGTTTCTTAATCTGTCTGGTACAGCCCTCTGATTATTGCCTATTACTAGTCTTCCAAGTGAGCAATGAAGTCCAAATGGCAAGAATTCTGAGGGCAATCAAGAGACAACTCAGGGCCTTGGGATGACTGCTTGAGGGATCAGGAGTACAAGCAGTGTTTTCTTCTATCCTACCAGTTGCAGGGAATGAAGGGGCATGTTACTGGAAGATCCCATAGATCAATACCTGGCTCTGGGCCTGGTGTCAACTGCGAAATTTTGGAGGTTTTGTTCATGGATCAGTTTACCCGGCACCAGTCCTGCTGGCAACAGATGGGGTTCACTTGTCTCAAAGGTGGAAAAGGATCCTAGGTTGGGAGCTAGCGGGGCTCTTCAGAGAGCTTTAAACTAGATTCAAAGGGGGAAGGCAATAAACCCAGGGTCATTAGAGATGAGCTTGGGAGCAGCGTGCCAGAGTTGGAGGCGAGATCGATAGCACAGCTGAAGTGCATCTATGCCAATGCTTGAAACACGGACAACAAACAGGAAGAGCTGGAAGACATTGTGCAGCAGGAATACTGACATAGTCACCATCACAGAAAAACGGGATAGTTTGCATGTCTGGAGTGCTGCAATGGATGGCTACAAACACTTCAGGAGGGACTAGTTGTGCAGTGACATGATGTGCATTTCTGCATACATGTCAGCTGTGTAAACTCACTTTAGAGCCAGGGGTATCTAACATATAGATGTCTACTTTAGACTCAGCAGCATTATCCTCATGCCTACTCCAGGTTAACCTGTAGCTGCCAGCTGCTTGAATACAGGCAGGTAGTTCTGTTTGAGATGGCTGGGGTATCGCAGGCACAAACCCAGGGCTGGCAGATACAGTGTAAGATTTCAGGGCAGATGTGCCAGCCTGGACCAACAGCTGGAGCTTGGCTTCACAAGTGGTGAATTCTATCTCTAGTGATTGAGCTGAAGATTTTACCAAAACTGGGGCAGAAGGTTGTTTTTCTTCCTTCTTTCTTATTGTTTCTTTGTAGTAAAAGTGGGGTTTGCTGTCAAGTCACCACAATTCATGATGAAAGATGTACAATAATGTGTACACACATACACTTATCCTATGTTAGTAAACTGAGGCATAGCACACAAGGATATATGCAAGATTAACATAAACGTATATACACATTAAATCTTTCCTATCAAGTGACATAATCCATTAAAAATCTTTTTTTTTTTTTTTTCACAAAGCCCTGCTATGCCATCTTCTAAAATTACTTCAGCTGATCAAAATTATACACTATCAATTTTTTCCCAATAATTTTCCCTGAAGTGAGAGTTGCAGTTGCCCTTGCCTGACTGGCTAGTTGAAACTGTCTCTTCTCCATGCAAATCACTAATTACAAGTATTTTTGCACTTCTTTGATTCTACAGCATATGAAGTTATGGGTTAAACTTTCCGTGACATCTACAGAAAGTTTCATCAAAGTGCTGAGTGCCTGATCTTACCAAATTCAGCAGTCCATTTCAAAGGTCCATATTGCAGGTTCTTTTTGTCTTTTTTTCACGCTGTCACTAATTTCATGTGGCTCCCATCTAAGCAAAATCTAGTTGCCAGCTCTGACTGCAGTGGGTGGACGCGATAGGAACTTAGCTCCTTCCCAGATATTGCTTGAATTTTCTGGCCTTGTATGTTTTTATTTAGCCAAGAATTTCTAATCACTGTTTAAAAACTAACCATAATGAAGTTTTAATGAAGTTTGAACCTCATTAGTCAAAAGTAAACAAAGGTTTCCTCTCAGAAATACCTCTTTTTCCCAACAACTACTTCTAATCCAAGTAAATTAATTTTCCAGTCTTTACTTTTAATCCATTCTGGAATCTTAAAATTAATTTTCTCTTTAATATAACTTTAAATTGGCTTTTTCCTTTCTAACTCCCCAGACAACCAATATGTCAGCCAACTTGACCATACATAATAACTTCTTATATTAGTCTTGATAACAGGGGAGTCCTTCATAACCCCACTTCCTTAGAGAGAAAGAAACTATACAAAAGCATGCCCAAAGACAGACTGCTCTGCAGAGGTGCTGACATCTATAAACACAAACAGAAGTAAAAAAAAAAAATAAATGAAGTGAGCAAAGTGGCTTAGGGGAAGCTGGATGTGTTAGCTTAATTTAGGAAAAGTTTGAGAGTTTCAAATGATAGAAATGCAGAGGGAAAGGTAAACAGGAGAAAGGGATTGTGAAAATAAAAGCAACTGGGCTGATAAGGAGACATGGAAATTGCGGTTAATGGCAAGAAGTGTAAAAAAAGGTGTGGAACAAAGAATTATCTGGAGATTCTTGTCCTGTAGAGGAATGAAGCTGGGTTAATTAGCACTGATAATACAGCTGTGGGTTGGCTTCAGGGGCGGTGTTGGTGAATGCATATAAGGTGCAGGTGTGACTGACTAAGTTAAGTGGTTGAGAGTCAATGAAGAGAGAGCAGCTGAGGAAGAGAGAGGAAGAAACAGAAAGGAGAGAGAACACATGCTCTGGATGAGGCAAGGAGAAGGCAGCAGAGGGACTGGCATGAAGAGTGTGATGGTATGAGATGGTAAAAGTCTTTGTTGCAGCTTGATAGTTTGGAGAGTGCTGCAACATTATCCTGCACAGTAATTTACAAAGACAGAGGCTGATTTTCTTCTGTACTTTTCTGGTTTTGCAAGTATGTACAGGTATGGTCAAGTGGCTGTAAAACAAGATGTCTTTGCCCTGTTGTTATTATTCCAGGTAAGCAAACCCAGCCTCATTTGGCAGGTGAGGGGCAAATATAGAAGTGGGAGTTGATTTCAATCTGATGGATGAACTGTGCCAGAATTCTAGGCTGTTGAGAGAATGGGAAGCTGTAGAAATAGACAGCAGGGAATAAAGACTTCTAAACTAGATAAAACAGGGGAAAGCAAAAACTAGCATCAAGCTTTCCTACCACTTTTAATTTGTTCGTGCTTAAAATTCCCAGTGACAAAACAGGCACAAAGAAAGCTTTAGTTCTGAAGAGTGATTGAGCTGTATGACAAAAGAAAAATCTTAATGCAGGTTAATGCTAACATTTTTACCACTTAAAAATTTAAACTCAGTGTGAACTAATTTCATCTCATGGGGAAACTATTTAGATTGTGGTGCAGTGAAGAACTATGTACTGTGTAGGCACACTTTCATGAAAGAGTGGCAAAAGACAAAAATAAAACAAGTCAATGACTAAAAAAATACCACCACAATGGACTGATTTACAGATCTAAAAGACTGGAAGAGGAGGGAAGCTGCAAAGTGACAGTTTGCTGATGACACCATGTTACTCAGAGATGTAAGAATGAGGGCAGACTGAAGAAATCCATAGAAATACTCAGTGGCCGGGCACCTAAGTGACAGATAAAATGCAATGCAGATAAACATGAAGTGATGCACATAAAGTAAAAATTTCAGCTGCACACACACAAAAATATTGTTTCTAAGCAAATTATGGTAATCCAGGGATAAAACCTGGCTGTATGATAGATTGTCCCATATCTATATCAATAGATATCGCTAATATCAATGTTTTTACTATCTATTATATATATTTTTACCAAAATAATATAATAGATATCAAATATCAATGTATTACTCAGAAGAAAATATTACAAATTATTAGAAAAACATTTTATTATTAAAAAAGAAAAGAAAATTTCATGGGTTTGCCTGTACCTTGAACACTGATGCACCTCAAAAAACATTTATCAGAACTAGAAAAGGTCCAGAGAAGAACAAAAAGGGTGTTAAAAGGTATAAAACAGAGTTTGTAAAAGAAGTGACTAAATAGCTGTAGGAAAAAAGTGAGACTACAATGCTCTACAAAATCATGAATGGCATGGAGACTGGTAGACATGGATAGATAATCAATCTTTTAGATAGTCTATTTTCCAGAAGACCCAGAAACTACCAGGTGAAACTGGTGGGATCCTTGCTCTACGTGAAAAAAAAGGTGGACAAACAACCTTACTGTCAGGAAATCACTTGACTTGAAAATAGCCAAACAATTACATTATACCTGTTTTATTCTTATCAGGGCAACCACTATACAAGCAAAATACAGAGCTATACAAAGCTTTGGTCTGAAACACAATCACACATCTTATGTCCACATAGTTTTATAACCATCTGGTCAATTTGAGTTAAAAAACATAACTTACTATTTGAGTTACACTAAAACTGAATGATGACATTCAATTCGGAGTATTGTGTAATAATACTCCCAAGAAACATTGACACTTCTAAACAGATTCTCAATCCCAAAACTTCAGATGTGATAATTCATCTCAAACTGTTAACTGACTGGGGTAGAGTTTTGTCAGCACCACTGTCAGCACAGTCTCTGTATGCAGGCCAATTATTTATACAGTGATAAATGTGTATTTTTAGCTACCTTTCCAGCTGCAACTATTGTTAGGACTTTGGTTTGGGTATTTTTTTCTCTTTTATTTTTTCTGGCAGATGAGAGTAGTAAGTTGCTTGTGCTAGGAAGTGCTGCATTTCAATACTAGGAAGAGCTAGTTAATAAACAAAAAAGGTTTATTCTCTTTCAAAGGAGCAAAGAAATGCAAATTTTGAGATCCTATAGGACCTCAGATTTAGCTAAAGGTAGTTGCATTTATTGGATTAGTAGTAATAGTAACAAGCAATTTACTCTCAGCAAATGAATAGTTAGTAATAACAACTAGATTCTTTCTCACACAAATACACACATATTTGCTGAAGTTCCAGGCAAAAATTATTTGGCTGATGGCCTGCTTGTATCACTAAGGCTCAGGCTCAGAGCATGTAGCAAGACTTCTAATACCCCCTTATGAATTGCTAATCAGGAATCCTATGAGCCATAGCCTATGCCAGTATCTGTGCTTTATGTAAAACACACAAGTGGCTTTTGGACCTTCAAATGCAGATGTCCAGACCATACACAGAAAGCAAGCAAATATAAGCAAAATAACGTGGTTTTTTTTTTTAAAAAAAAAAGCAATATAGCTATTTTTTAAAACATAGTAACAAATCTCCTATTTCAAGTTAATAATCCTATTACTCATTTCCTGAAAAAATCCTTGACATTTATGTTTTTTAAAACACTCAAAAAATGCCCCAACAAACACCCCATATAACTAGACGTATTGTTGTGACCAGTTCACCAATAGCCCTGAACATTATCCAAAGCACAGCATTTAAAGCAAGACACATATCCCTGGCAATTAATTTTAATTATAATTTTTAGGGGTGATTTTTAAGGGCAGGCAAAGTAGGCTACCATGAAGAAATGCAAGACATGGCTGTAAAAACATGTGTACCATAGAATAGTTTTGGTTGGCAGGGACCATTAAAGGTCATCTAGCCCAACACGCCTGCAATGAGCAGGGACATCTGTAAGCAGATCAGGTTGCTCAGAGCCCCATCCAACCTGACCTTGAATGTTGCCAGGGATGCAGCATCTACCTCTTCTCTGGGCAACCTGTTCCAGTCTTTCACCATACATAAAAATGCAATTTTCTGAAATTGGAGCTCACAGACAAGAAATGTTTCCTGGTTAAAGCTGTCAAACTGACAACAGTGATGAGTCTCATTTTCTTAGTACTGTATTGGAAAGTCATGGAGGGCGGAAGCAGAAAAAGTTCCTCTAACCCTAAAAACTACACAGGAGTCAAAGTCAATTGGTATTTTATATATGAAGTCAAAAGTTGGACAAGGCATAAAACTATATAAACTTACACAACTTGTGAAAGGCAAGCTTCGTTTTCAAAATTAATGTACTTTTTCCCCTAACCTTTTCTTCAAAACTACCATAATGCCACTAAATTAGTTTTCCATTCCAGCATTCTTCATCACATTCTAATCTTCTCTGGCATCTGAAATGTGATTTCTTATCAGCAAAACTAACTTATTTTTCTCCCTCTAGTCCTGTGAAAATATTTAAGCATTCAAAGTTATGTAACCTAGTGTCCAAATTATACTGGACAAGGTTTAATATATTAAAACAAGAAAGAAAGAGTAAGAAGTAAAACGCACTAATGAAGTGGCAGAACTTACGGTTCTCCCTCCAGAGCACACTGCTCCACAGCTTGAGGAATCCAGATGGAGAATTTACTTCAGATTGCCACTGTACACTTCCTGTTCAATTTGCTGGGCAGATAAAATATATTCACTGTCTTTCCTAATAAATTCAAAGTCTGAATTGTTTCTCAAAGAATCCCTCAGATTCATGAAAATATCTGAACATGTTTCCTTTATTTAAATGGCTTTAAAAAGTTGAACAAATAGGTTCTTGTAATTCAGCCATATTCTAGCCTCTGCTCATTCTGGCTTTGTCACTGCAAAAATCAACTTTCATTTATACAAGAGTGTACAGAAGTATAGAAGAAATTTTGCTATTTTCTGCATATTAGAGGCGATGTTATCTTATGTAGGGAAATGTGTGTTTACAGAGCACGATCCAGTGTGCAATGTAAAGCCAGTTTGCCTGACATTTGACACCAAAGATAACATTATACAAATGTTTACATTTTATACATGGGTGGGATGGGATGTGCTAAAATCAAGTGAATTTTCTTATATTGAAAGCAAAATGGCATTCAGAAATCAAATTCAGTGGAATTCAGCAGAAAGACTACAAGAATAACAAGAAACACTTCCATGTTGAAGTCCTACACATGTAGACCATGTTTCTCCTTTTCCTGTGGACTACAGTAAGTCAAACTGTCCAACCCTTAGTATTTTACAACATTATTTTCTTCCCTTGTCACTGGCAGGAAAGCAAATTGAAATATAACTCTTTGTATGCAATGCTTTTGGGTAAAACAATCCAAAGAGTACCTATGCAAAAGTAGATATTTTAAATGCACTGTAGCGTTTACACTGCGGCAACACATGTAGAAGTGACAAGCTGACGACTACTCTAACAGCTGTGTGTGTTTGATACGACTGCAAGAGTAGTTTGTAGTTTTTCATTTCCATCAGGTAGCATCTCAGAAGGACAAATTTCCTAGGAGGAGGGGACATGAACAAAAAACCTTGTGATTTGCTGATAACTGGAACTGTCTTGAAATAAAAACTTTCCATACCGAAGATGCATTAATTTTTAGTTTTCTAATTTAAGACTTCATTCCTGATTTACAGAACAAGCTTTAGTGATTATCATTACTTTTCCAAAGTCACATTGCAACATTTCTTTTGGCTTTTCTTCACATCTTCACAGCCATTAGATATCATAATGGGAGATATTTTAATTACCAGTTAGAAATGTGAAAATCCTGTACACCTAAAAAGAGAAATTGTTGTTGGATTAAAATTTAGAACTGTTACATCAATGTATTACAGCAACACAAATAACACACAGTAACGATTCCAGTTTTACTTCTTCCAGTCTCATCGGGTTCTCTTACTCCTTACTATTTGCTGCAGCTCTAAGTTAGTTAACAAATGTACAGTTTGCAGGGTATGCCTTGATTTGAACAGCATCAAAATCCTGGTCTAATAAAATAGAAAATACTAGTTATATTAGTAACAAGAAAGTAATACACTGTGAACTATGCTGATTAAATGTACAGATGCTATACATATATCAAAATCAGAAATTAAGTAGAAGTTGGAAAAGAAAGCTCTCCATTTCACAGAAGGAAGTTAAGCATACTTACAGCAGATTACGGCATGGTATGGCAATTAATTTACACCATGGCTTGGTTGACACAGTGTAGCCTGAACTTTTTTTAATACAGAACTATTATGTGTAAGAATTAGATTTAAGTGAATAACTGTCCTCCCCTATCCATTTACCTATCCGTATGGCTGATTATCTTTTTTTGTTGTTGTTTTGGATCATTTTAGTACACATTCCCACCATTTACCACTTGTAAAATAATTATGCAGTTCATTTCTACATTCCAAACCTACAGGTCACTGTAATGTCTGAGTATGTATCGTATAACCTCAAAAACTCAGACATGTGTCATATTTTCTACAGCTACTACAATCAAATAATCTTCCAGATTCTGGTCTAAGTATGAAAAATTAATAAAATATTAATTCAACTTCAGTTTTCAATGCATATTGAAATGCTGCCAATAATTACAATGCTTTGGGAGAGCATTCAAAATGGAAATTACTATTGCAGATTTGTTTGAAAAATAAACCCTGAGCCAAAAGCTGCAGACTTCATTACAGAAGTCTACAAAAGTGTGTGATTTTTTTTTCCCCTCCCCATCCTCCTCAGAGCTCTCACTATGCAGAACTTCAGCACATTTTTAGCATGATATTATTTGAATCCATTTTTTTCTTATTTCTCCATGACAAAAGTAACCTGTATTCTGGAGAGACAACACTGCAATTTAGCACACCAGGTTCACAGAAAGCGAGCTGGTACCACACATATAACAAATACACCAGCTGCTAACTTAACAAAAATTCTAACATTCAATCATATGTGTTTCTGCAGATAAATAAAACTGCACACATTTTTCATATATTTAATTTTGTCTTTTGTACTCTGTTAAGACAACCTTCTACAGACCTCACTTCAAAGCTATGTGGGAAATTCAAGAGATGGAAAAGAGACACTATGCAACTATTAAAAATGGAGCAAGAACCAAGTAGGCAGTCTAGCAGGAAATTAGTGGAGACCTATAGATTCCTACATCCCTCTCCAGTTTTTTTGTATATTAATATTCCATTAGAGTGTTAGTACAGAAAAAAACAACATAATCTGAAGTGCACACTTTTGACTTTTCGCAGCCAACAGGCAGGAGTCTTACTTTTACCTACTCTCCTGTAGCCATTTAATTCTTAGCCATGACTACCTAAATGTATGGATTCAACTGAAAAAAAAATAAAAAATTAAAAAACATATTATCTCAAAAGACTCCTCTTCATGGTTTGGGCAGTCTCCTGGAAGGCAGGAAATTACATTCAAACCTTCTTTGACTGCAAAGACTCTAAAACATCTGGATAAATCCCCTCCTACCAGGCTACTATTTAAGAGACAGTGAGGGCTGCTGCTGTCAGTGGGTGACTCCTACTCAGGTGCTCTCAGTTGGAAGAGCTCTCTCTCCTCTCAGTCAATAGGCGTGTTGGCAAAGAAAATGTGCCACCATCTGTGATACAGCCCAAAACAGGATGGTTTCATTGGTTTGTCCTCAGGGCATGCTGTCCCCTTATCATCACCCAGGCATTGTCTAGGATAGTGCTAATAATGTTAGCCAAAACCATGCCAAGGAAATATAAATAATGAAACACTACGGAGCATGAAAGTGCTTAATTCCTTGCTCTGGCCTTATTTAGAGCATTAACACAGGCATACCTGGATAGAGGAACACCATATTTTCAGACATATCAATCTTCAAAGAAGATGGTCTGAATCCTTATTAATTTTTAGCATTGTTTTTCCTTTTGTTGAACTTACTTATTCCTAATTGGTTTTGCCAAGATTAAATTTATTATCTGATTTTCAGAGGTGGCAAGGAATTAAAATATTTGCTTTCAATGTAGTATTGAGCATGTGGAACACGAAATCATAAATTTAACTTTGGCAAGGAGAGTTAGGGCAATGGCACAGTGAAGAGAAACACAGGTAGTCTCCCAAAAGGAACTGAACACCTTAGAATAATAACACAGGATACTAACAAAAAGGCATATAGCCAACACAATAAAGTTAAATTTGGAGCAGCTTGAGTGAGATAAAGGTTTTGTATGGTTTTTTACCTCATGAGAAATGCTAATCATTTTTATTACCATTTTCTAACTTAAAAATTAGTAAAAAAAGGAACAGCAATGAAAAAGAAGACCATGAAATAGATGATATTTGTGTTTAAATCAGTGCCAGCTTTGTCAGTGATTTCAATAACTCATGATTTCATCTTATCCTGCTAGAGCTTCAGTCTTAACTAGTTCTCAGTCTGGTCTTGGACTTTGATGGAAACCTTGAGTGCCTAGATATTGCTGAAGTGACAGCAGAGACCATATAGCTGTACTTTCACAAGATTCATCATCATTCAATGGCTATCCAATGCACATTGAGCCCTACGAAGGCTTCTGTAATTTGTTCATATTTTCTCATTTATACTGGCAAATACATAAAATATACATACCTTTTCAGACAAATTGACAACCTTCTATAAATTTAAAATCTAGCTGTAACTCCACTTATTGTCAAAACAAGACAAGAATTTCTATTTTTGAAACCCTTTAAACTATTGGTATTGTCACCTTTGCAAAAATGAAGAAAATCAGCCTATATATTGCAGATGTGTAATTTGCAGGAGGAATGAAAATGTGAAATGGTGATCTTGTTTCCTTTCTTTTGACAGGTCCTGTATAGCTTGTTTAGCAGTATTTCTGCTCCTGTCTTTTTCAAGAACACGTTCAGATTAGATTTACAGTAGAATCCTACAGACAAACCACAGTCAGTTTATGAGTGTTGAGAGGATCCACAAGAGGCCCTGGAGGGGCAGACAGTCTGCAGTAGTTGTGGTCTAAAGATGGTGGAAACTCAAAACCTTTAGTTTAGGCCTCTAGACTAGTTGTTGCTCTAAGTAGATATGAATGAATATTATTCTACTTATTTAGTGCACATATACTTTTTTCCCCTGTACTAACTAGCTAACAGGAGTTATTATTGACGCAAAGTAAAACTATTCCCCTGGTTTATAGCTGGTTGTTCAGTTTCCCTGCTAAATAAACACTTTTCTAAATAAATTATGATTTTCAGATGGCTTCAAAAAGAAAACAAAAAATAATTAGGTTTTGACCACTATTTTGCTCCTTAATGCTATGTAAAGAAGACCTGGGGGTGTGTGTCTGTGCCATCTTTTATTTTGGTTTATTTTTTACTATAAGTTCATTATCATTTTCCATTCTTTTTCTGAAAAGATTCTACCTCAGATTCCAAAGAACTGTAACATGTCTACTTGAGACAGCAATTTCATAGCCTTAGCTTTTACTGCTGCTATTGGTTATACTCTGGGCATTTTTCCGATCTCAGTATCAACTCTGAGAACGGAAAGACTGGCATTTAAGGGGACACTAACACCAAACAAGAAGGGAGCCATGAGATGACAACTTAAGAAACCATTCTTAGTATTGCCAGGTACCCAGAGGAACTTCTTGCTTTTAGTACTAGGTGAATCAATCATATTGAGTGCCTTGATATAAATCCCCACGGGATGCCTGAGCCAGCTCAGTTTCTGAGTCACTAATGAGTCATAATGCTTTGTCAAAAAATTGCTCCTCAGCACTTCAGGTTCAAGTAGAGGGAATTCTGAACTCACACCAGTGCTCCATAGGAGGTCTGTAACAAAGCAAGAGAAGGTCTGTAGGCAGACACGGTACCTTTTATTCTACCACCTGGTGTGGCTGGAGAAATTAGACATGTTTTCAGTCACACAGGTCCTTCTTTAGGTCTGAAATAACTTTAAAAACTAAATACTACTAAAGAGCAGTGGCTCAAAGTTTAGTTAGTACGTATCAATTAGACTATCTTTGAAAGAAAAGATAGTTGGTGACTGTGAAGCAGAGGAGATGTAATTAGAGGAAGAGGAAAGAGAGGCAGAAAGATGGTAAGGTATTTTCAGCCCAGGGAGAAAAGAAAGAAAAGTATGCTGTGGGACATGGAGAGGTTGCGAGGGAAAGGCACAGAGATTTTACTCTGCCGTAAAATTAGTATCTCTCTATAGAGCCCAAGGTTATCTATCAGTAAAGAGATACATTTTCATTCTCAGCATCTCTCAAAGGTGTTCTGAGGGTTTCTTTTCTTTTTTCCCCCAATTATAACTGTGTTTTAACAAGTGCTACCATGTCCACTTACTGCTTCCTTACTACTATTTTCCTTGTGTTCCTATCATCTTTGATACCTACAGCAAGATTACTCTGTAGTAAAGCAAGAAAGAAAAGACAATAATGATCTAATACATGAAAAGAACAATTGCCTATAATTGAAGAAGAAAAAAAGGTTGTTACAGGCAATTTCCATTTGTCACATATTAACCCAAAATTTCGTAATTTAGTTCTGTTTCTTTGGAAGGTTACATGGTCTGGATTACAGGACAGTAGTAGGTGTATCAATACTACCTGTTCACAGGTGGGACAGCAGAGCCTTCCTCTCATAAACCTGTGTATGTGCATAGTTGAAGGATAGGTAACATCTATGTGTCCTTTTCTGGATTACTTTACAGGCAGGTTACTCTCATTTCCACTCCAATACTGCGAACCTTAGTTCTAGTCAGTATCTACCATGTGCAAGACATCCCAAGTGTTGTCATTAGTTGTAGATGTGCACACTCACCAAAAAAAATTTTGCTGTTCTTCTCAATACCAATATGTATCAGTTATAATGAAACATGAAAACATTAACACTAAATATTAATGAGCACTATAGTATGAGTAGCAAGTAACAAACTTATTCCTGTCATTGAAATGTTTCTAATAAGCACATTATATATAAATACATAAATGCTGTAGATCTCAGCTAGTGAAGTGGTCTTTAGTCCCTTGTGGAAGCAGGAGACAATTCAAGAAAGAGCTTAGGATAGGGACAAAGTAAATAGCTCCAGGATCCTAACACAGGGTCGATACTTCCACATATCCTGAATGATTTGACACTGTTTATTACTGTTTCTAAACAGTAGATGATTTTCTGTATTTATGATGATTTCAAATATTCACAAAAACATACATATTTACACATACACGTGTGAGTGTTCATGTGTGTGTCAATGTTTAGCAGTCAGAAGCCTGCTTTCTTTCTTTTCCTTTCTTGCTTGCTTGCTTTTTTTTCTTCATACCTGCCCTCTTTCTTGCTTGCTTTTCTTCTTTCCTCCTTTCCTCCTTCCTTCCTTTCTTTTCCTTCCTATCTTTCTTTTATTTTTCTTTCTCTTTCTCTCTCTCTCCCTGCCCCCCCCCCCCCCTTTTCTTTCTCTTCCTGCCTGCCTTCCTTTTTTGATTGCTTGATAGAAGGGAAATAACAATAGAACTCAACTAAAATAAATCTTTAGAGTGTGATTCATTTAGCATACTTTTAGCCACCTAAGATGAAGTCATCTAAATTCCCTCCAGATGAATTACCACATGGATCAACTGTCTCTTGATGTCCCATTACCTCTAAATAAAATATAGGAGGTGGGGCTCGCTGCTCGTGGCTGAAGACAGATGAATGTAAGTGCCTATATGGAGATGTCTGGAGAGCTATTCAGGACTCACTGTGGACACAAGCATCCAATCAGCTGCATGACTCTCCAGATTCTATCATCTGAATCAACTAAGGGCTGGATAAAGTTGCTGAAACATAGATTTCTAGTATAGTTTGAGGTGTCCTGGAGAATCTAAGATATACATGGAGGATCAATAGGTAAGACTCACTGAAAACCCATGTTCTTCTGGAGGAAAATATGGAAGCCAGGTGAGATATCATAAAGAATTTCATGCTGACGTTAGGTGACTATTTCGAGGCAAATGAACTGAATGACTGACCTTTGTGGACTGTATAAGGAGCTTAGAGTACAAGTAATCCCCTAAATGTAGCTCTATTAAACTGAATTTTTGGTTGATGGCCTATCAATACACCCAGCAGAGACTTCTGCTGCCTAAACATGAGCACCTAGTGCCATTTGAGAGTCTCTAAATCACCTCTAAGATCTGATCTTACAAGCAGGGCCAAAGATATCAGGTACGCGATAATGTATCTAGAGTGTCAAATGGAGGCCAGGTATGAGACATCACAAAACTTAAATAAACCTAGATGTCTAAGATGAGGAAACTTCAATCCACCCCGATTTGTATTTAACTAAAAGTAGATTTGGTTAATCTTATTTTCAATTATGGACACAATTAACACATTGAAGTCTGATTTTGTAGAAAAGCAAGGTCTAAATGCTAAAGGCCATATCTTTAAACTAACAGTATTCCTAGATAGTTGTTATAGTTTTGTAAACCATTTATGTACCTTATAATGCCACAAAAATGAAGATTATAGCATCAGATTTTATTAGAAATTATAAATACCTATAGATTGAAAATTATCTTTTCTCTATTTTTTATATAATTGAGACTGTATTTTATGTAAGATGAAGTGATTTCAATGGAAAATTTTGCACCTATTTAAACATTTCTACCTGAAGATCCCAAGTCATTGTACAGATGTGAATACATTTAAGCTAATAGAATTTCTGTAGCATCACATTCCAGATTCTCTTTTTTAAATGATAGATCACAACAAAATGAAATGTTCTGTAGTGTATGAATGATGTGCTATGAAAAATATATATCTCATACATGAATGCTATAGTATAATGCATTTCCTGATCACAGAAACTTGATTGATTGATATCGTTTATTCTGTGTTAGCTGAACATATTCTCCAAAGAGTTTAATTCACTACAGATTCAGATCCAGAGACAATAAATTTTGATAAGCTCTCCTGAACCCCTTACTCTGAGTGAATCCATATTGCGACTCCAGAGAAAAGTAAATTTTCCACTTCCTGCCAATCTCTAATCTCTCCAACTATGAAAGTTATTCTTGGGGTTTTTTTGACAAGATGAAAAAGTTCACAAAATTTGCCTTCTTTCTTGTTAAAAATCTATATTAATAATCTCTCCATTAATACTGATCTCTTATTCAGGTTCCATATTTTGAGCTTTCTGTGCCTCCTCGGCAAAGCTATAGTACTGATCCTAGAGAGACTTCTTTATTTCAGCAGGTACTCTGACATCTTTCTTATCAGGCAAGCCAAAAAAAAAAAAAGCTCGAATCAATGTAATTGCTCTACAAGTCTTGGAGCCAAACTCAGATCACTCCCTACAGGACTTAGAACATATGGAACCAATAGTATTTACATGACTAAAAGAGGTTATTCAGGATACTTGTTTTGCAATGTTTCTAGACTTTGGAAATAAATTTAGTCTTCCCATCGTGTTTTCAGCTCTGAAGATATGTACATCTCTAATCATAGTTGCATCTGTGCTCCCCCTAAATACACTAACAGCTGCCAGAATCAACAAGGAACCACCAAGTCATGAGAGCCCTTCTATGTGCAGTCAGCACACTTCTCGTACTTGCCACTTGCATCCAGTCAAGCTGAAAACACAATACAGACAATATTATATTGCCTGCAGTGATTCTGCATAACAGCCTAGTGCTTAGTGCCTGGGTCCATGAAGAAGAAAACCCAGGCGTCCCCAGCCAGCAAGCAGGATTGAACCTGTTGGCATTAATCCCATGCCAGTGAATTAACCTTAAATATGAAGCTTGGATTAAAGGCTACTCTTCATCCCAACCATCAATACAAAATCACTTCTCTTTTTACGACCATAATGTCTCATAACAGCTGCTTTTTACTGTAATGGTAAAACTATGTCCTAAAAAATATATGAGCAGAGGAGAAGGAACATTCAAAGTCACTGAGCCTGTGCAACAGAACTCACTTTTCTACAGGAGATAAATAAACCACAGTTATCTATCTGTCAGAGTATGAGAAAAATTTATTCTTTCAGTTTATTTTTCCTTCACACAAAGTTCCACACATAAGGAATCCGATTAAAGAACTAAATTCTTTCTCCTACTTATTTTCAAATAGTGTTACTGACATTCCTGTACATTCAGCTATCCAAGCTCTGGGATTGATTTAATACAGGCAGAAATATCAGTTTTTCTTAATATATCCAATTTAAAAGAATTTTTAGTTTTGTGTACTATTTTTTCAGATATTGGTAATATCTACAAATGAGCATTATCTTTTATCATTCCAGGAGAAAATTAACAGTGCTAAATCATAATCTGCTCTAGCAGAAACTGGAATCCTCTGCAAATGCAAAAAAAATCTGCCTTTTGAGTGTGTTTTGCTTTGAATTGGTTTCTTCATTTTATAAATCCTAATAATTTGCTACTACTTTGTAACAGGAAAACATGAACATAGAAATTAAAACTCCTTTCAAAGGGAAAGCTGAAGCATTGGTTCAGAAAAAGCCAATCTGCAACAGTTTAACATTTTGGAATTATTTTTTGCCCATATCCACAAATTCGTATGCGTGTCTAGTTAAAGCTCTGTTATAACCATCGCTGGTATTTGCGTCTCAAGTCTATAGCTTTTGTACTTTAACCTTCTGAGACAGAGGTTGGAGTTGGGAATGTTTGGAATAAACTCCAGCAGGTGGAGATAAAGAGTAGTAACGAACACAACGTGCCTCCAAATAGCACAGTCTGGTTTTCATCATCTGGGAGTTCGTGTGGTTTAAGTGACACCACTTGACAGAGAAGGATGACTGATTCAGTGCTACAACCACTGCCACCCTTAGTCTGCAAAACCAGTAGACTGCCTGGTGCCTCTGTGCTGGCAGTGCCTTTGGTTAATCACACGGCGGCAGCTGGCCAGCAGGACGCTCCAGCTCAGAGCCAGCTACGCTGATTGACTGCCTTGATCTGAAGTGTCTGAAGTGACTAATGATGCAGAGGAATAAGATCTAGCAGGAATGAAGGTTGGTGAAAACTCCTGAGGTCACCAATGCATGTCTAGCATTTGTTTGCTCTTGCCAGCTGACCAGCAAGACTGGCGGGCTGCATGGAGAATGTATGGCATTTTCCTGGAGGCAGTAGCAATTTGAAAGAGAGGGAATGGGAATCTTATCTAGGAATAGGTAAATGAAATATAGACAGGATTTTTAGGTTAGGATTAATTTATTTTATTTTAGCTACGGGATTCGTAGCTTGCAGTAATTCAGACAGAAGCACAGATTCCACTGTTCCTTTCCTTTGCAGCTCACAGTAATTTATTGTGGAACAGGCCAACATGAAAAATTAACTCTCTCCCTCAACAGACACTGAGTCAGTATAGTCAACATATTGCGTAACAAAAGAAGTCTCTTCCTCAATTATGATAACTACGTATTGTGTAACAACACAATTTGTTGACTGACTGTGAGAACATCATCAGGAAAATATTGCCCCACTGCAAAACCATAGGCCCTGAGATCCTGACGCACTCATTTTAAATTTCTTTATCCTAAAACCGTTTTCTGGGTTATGAGCACAACCTAGAGTCTTGCATAATGGGATCTAAAAAACACATTATCCACAGCAGCAGCATTACTAGCAGGGTATTTGTCTTCCCTCTGTCTCCTAACAAACTTAAGCTGGTTATTACCCTCTTTTTCATCACTAGGAACAGGTAATCTGATGGGGCACACATGAAGAAACTGGCAGGTGTTTTTGACTCACTTTAGGAAGATGTGTGCAAAATATTGGAGACAACCTGAGTGTTACAGTATGACCTTTAAAGTATGACTGCCCATGGCTGAAAGACATTAATCTCAGACATCAATTTGTTTTCAAAATGAAAATGGCCACGTAGATTGGGCATTTAGTACTGTTTCTGTGCTATAGATCTCTGATGTGCTCTAACAAAGTCTCTGGATACTGCTGTCCACTGGATCACACAATGATTTTGGGCTTAATTGTGCAAAATAACAGTGGCTCCTATGTTGGAGTCTGTATTTGAGAGGTGGCTGGAGCTGCATCATGCCAGAGGGAGCACTGCCACTGTAATGATGGAGGAGTAGAATTTGGGGCATTCTTCTGTCTTACGAAACTGTTCCAGGGAGTAGATTCAGCCTTGCTAGGAAAGGCTGGAGTTAAAAGGTCTTGTGGCTTTTTGAGTGAGAGCAGCAGAATCCAGCATAGTCATCACGGAACCTATCCAAGGGAGAGGGAAAGTCACTCTGAGATGATATTATTCTGGATGAGTTTTAGTTTTACAACTTCTGTTTTCTTGGAATGTAAAGTAGTAATGCAACTCTTTTATACTGAAAGTGGATGAATGTTAAAGGTTGTTGTTCTTTGTTGTTGTTGTTGTTCTTTACTGACTTTTCCTGAATTTTAGCTTCTTTTACCATTAAGGAAAATCTCAGTCCAATGGGAAACTAAGTTAGTGATGACAGACATGGTGATGGAGCAAAGAAAATGTAAATTATACCATTCACCCTCTCAAACTTACTTATAATCATCCATGATTGGTCTTTAAGTACAAGAATTAAAAAAAAAAAAGGCCACATAAATAATGTTTTTTTGAGTATCTTGTTGAAGACAGTGAGGCCATGCAACTTTAAGTTATAAGGTTTAGGAGGAGTGTTTTTCTTACATTGATTAGAAAGTATCTGTTTTTCATTTAATTTAGTGTTATAGGTTATTTCCCTAACAACACAATAATGGGAACTTGAGTAATCTATCTTTCAAATGTCAAACTGGATTAGAGAGATTTCACTCTAGTGACTACGACAGTTTAATTCTAGCAGTTTGATAAGAATTTAATCTTTTTTTCCAAAGAGATAACTGTAACTTTTAAATCATCATTTTCCATCCATGAAGAAGAATCTACCTGTAGTATTCAGCTGAAGCACTGAACTACATCACTGCAGTTACCATTATGTTCTTAATTTCTCAGGCTGATTCCTCTAAGCATATTTTCAATATTATCCTGTAAATGGGTAGGTTCCATAAAAGTCATTTTCTTCTCCAAAATATTTGATTATCCTATGTGATGATTATTAGGAACAAATGTAGTTTCAGCTGTCTAAAGAGCTTCTTCTATTCCCAATATTTTAAATGAAGAAAGACAAATTCCTGTCACTTGTATAATTGCTCAAGATAGTTAAGGCCAGCTTTTTAAAACACAAAACTTAATCCTCTTTATGCCTGCTTTTGTAGTCCATCTTTTCTGAAATTAGGTACTGTATAACATCTGGAGTATGACACATGATAGTCAGTACTGAAATCTGTCTTCAAAATACTAATAATTTTGTCATAGAATTAAAAAAAATGTGAAAAGTAGATAATTTTCATACAATTTTTGCTTCTGATTTCATTGCCCAAAAGAACCATATAGTTCTTTTAGTAGTACGAAATTCATAAAACCATCTGCATAGACACAACAAACTAGAGATCACATCTAATGAAATAAAGCTCAAAATATGTATTTGATTTATTTAAAATGTTACAAAGACCCACAAAGTCTTCAAATCCTGAAGGCTCTTTTACAAATATTTCTCTCTTACAAGAATACATTTTTGTGTGTGTGGTCCTTCGCATTAGAGGACTGGAGAGCAATGAGGATTTGCATTGAGCCAGCACTGTAATTCCATTCAGTAGTCTAATGCTTTTTAAACAAAAAAAAAAGTAAAATACTTATGTAGACAAGCAGATACTGTATACTTTGTTTATTCTACAAGTCAATCTGTGATCATAAGCTCTTGGTAAATGTGTGCTCTTTGGAGATTAGATTTAACATACTTGCATTTACTTGCAATTAAAATGTTGCTTTCGTGATGACTGTTGCATGGGCTGCAGTATTTCATCAGTGACATAACATAATGTAAAGATAAGAGTTAAATGGAAAGAAGTCTGTTGTGAATATGGCTGTGGTCTGTTTCTGAAATCAACAGTTTATGGCAGTTTTATATGGATAATTTTTCACTTCTTTAACCTTCCTTCAGTTTGACACTATCAGATCCTGAATCTGTAATTATTTTTCTGGTGGGTTTTCTGGGGTTTGGGTTTTTTCTTCTTTAAAAAATGCCGTCATTTTACAGCCTCTACCATGTTTGTTAAAGAACAAAGATGCTTTTCTTCTTTACTTATATGATTTATTGACTATTATGCACCCAACACTTCCAAATTGCTTCCAAAGGCAATAAAGTAGCAGGATAAATTCTAAGAAACAAATGTATGACAGAATTCACTTGTTGACTCTAAAAACAAAAAATTCAACATTAATGTTGTATTTTTTCATGGTATTTAAGTTTTTTAGACTAAATGCAAAAAGGTCCTTTTATTTTGCCATGCTGCATCAGTCCAAAGGGATTGACTTAGTATATTGGAGATATTTATGATGCGAGGAACATAACAGTCCTTTAGCAGTTCCAAGCCTGCGATGGCAATACACTTTTGCGTTTACTTTCATAGCTCTGTTTACTAAGCTAACACATACCTAAAGCAGACTATGTTATTAAAGACATCATAATTGTACAATATATTTATGAACCATATTCTCACCTCTAATAAACCAGCTTAGCTCTGTTAACTACGGTATAGTTATACTGATGTATACAATATGGCAATGTAGTATCCATATACATGCATACATACACATTCATCCCACATGAAATCGCTTACACACATATATAACGAGCAGTTCAAAGAAACTGATGACACTGGTAATTTTAGAAACTTCCATTTCATAGGAGTAGAAATAAGAACTCAGTAAAAATTTCAATATAGCAATCCATTTCAGTAGTAATTTCACATCTAAAAATTTAGAGGAGGAAACCAAGCTGCTATCATCTAATCTTATTTTCCCTCTGCTTCAACTTGTGAATTCGTAACTTCCACTTCACCATCTCCACCTTCTTCTCCCTTGCCTTTCAGTTTTCAGAATCATTCAGTTGAAAAACAGTATTTCCTCACTTATCAAGGATCTAGTGTACGTTTTCATCTGGATTCATCTCTCATGCTTTTTTAAGCCAAAAATTCAAACTCTTCTCATCTATATCCATTGTTCTACTTCTTCCATAACAACTATGCTAACTTCTTTCCAGATTTCTTTTAAAATTTTATCATAGACAGTACATTTTTGTGGGAACTTAAATAAATGTTCTGTCTTTTGTCAATTATTTCTGAAATCCTTCCTGAACCACTATCCTGATGCTCCATACAAACTGGTTACAATTAATTGTCATGAACTGAAGAATATTTCTGTGTTGTACCATAAAGCAGTCATTATTTTATCAAGGAATATAAATATCTTAAGGGTGAGTGTGAAGAGGATGGGGCCAGGCTCTTTTCAGTGGTGCCCAGTGACAGGACAAGGGGCAACAGGCAAAAACTGCAATGCAGGGAGTTCCAGCTGAGTTTAGGGAAGAACTTCTTTACTTTGAGGGTGACAGAGCCCTGGAACAGGCTGCCCAGAGAGGCTGTGCAGTCTCCTTCTCTGATGACATTCAAAATCCATTTGGACACAATTCTGTGCAACCTGCTCTAGATGAACCTGCTTTAGCAGGGGTTGGACTAGATGATCCCCAGAGCTCCCTTCCAACCCTGATCTTTCTGTAATCCTGTGAATCACAAAATCCTTTGTAATTTTAATATGAAAAATATATTTACCGTTAAGTACTGAAGTTGAACACCAACACAGTGAAGCTTGGAATAAGCAAAACAAAGATCATGGTAGAATGGAGGCAATGAGTAGAGTATAAGACATGTTACAGAACATATTTCATAGATGAAAAAGATATTGTCCTTCAGTTTGTAACATTAGGCAGAATCTCCATTGGATAGAGAGTAATTAATGAAGTCATTGCTCCTTCATTGGTATTGAGAAATTTACAGGCTGTCACAGAATACAAAAGTTTCCACGACTGGGAAGATGAAGATCTGTGATCCAACAGGATGCATTAATGCAGTGCTCTGCAAATGAGTAGCAAGTCTCTGCAGAAAGTAGCAACCACTCAAAATTTTTCTTAAATTTCAGACAATCCCCATTCAGCATTGGAATCAAATTCAGAATTTAAGAAAATATTTGCTACTGTTCATATCTTCTCCTCTTAACTTAAGCAATGAAGGTTTCTTTTCCAGTTTTGAAATGTGTCACTTGTGACCATTCACATGATAAAGAGCTTAAATTTCAAAACAAGACTCTTTTTAACAAGACCTAGTCTTTTTCAAAATATTTTCACAACAGAGAAATTAGAAGAAATTTCAAGTAGCTCTTGTGACAAACACAGTCCAAGATGTTTTTCCTTTTTGCTAAATAGAAATATACCCTTGCAATGTCAGTTTGTTTGCAGGTGAAATGCGAAGTCCTCAGATGGTCACTGATTTCATTAGGAAATGTCTATCTCACTCTTCTAGCCCTACTGCACAAGATCAATTAAAGCATTCATTTTAATAGACTACCTTTATATTTTGTTTATATTTGTTGATCTGACTGCCACTATCTTTGATCAAATGCAGGCAGAATCTCCTGACCTTTAGATCACTTTGTAAGGTCGAGCTTTTTTCTGTTGTATCACACAGGGAGGTAATTAAATACTATGCTAAGGATTTCATTACTAGTCCCACTGAACTCTCCAGCTGTAGTTAGCTCAATTATTTCAAATTACGCATGTGATTTAAATAACTTGTGGCATATTTGTGCATATGGTAAGCAACATTTCATAAGTATATCTTATAAATGTTACTAATAATTACTAATAGGTAAGCAAATGTAAAGGAAAAGGCAACTGAGTTCTTACAAGCATTCAAAGCCTTTCCTCCCTCCCTACTCCTCCCCCTGCCTAACACTGGGTTTTGGAAAACATAAGCCCTACATTTACAGGGTGTCTTTATATTTTGCTAAGCTATATAAGATTTGTTCAAGCTTCCCTCCTGTGTGCCCTAAAATATTTTTGTTAATGAAAGAAAACTTTGAGAAGCACATTTATGTTAAAAAAATGAAAAGATTTTCATTAAAATTCGTAGAACTGCAATTGCACAAGCTAAATTTTATCTGATAGCAGCTTGCAAGTTCTTGTTAATTAACTACATTAAATAAATTGATTGCACCTTTCCTATTTCTGTTAATTAATATGTGCTAAGAATCATTGTGAGAAGAAGAAGTAGGATGAACAGCACTGATGGTATCAATGTTACAGCCGCCTGTCACATCTGCCAAAAAGTAGGCTGAAAGTTTCTAAAAAATAGTGAGATACATTATAATGAAGACTTAGGGGAGAGAAAGAGATGAATACTGGCATTTAAACATCCGTACCAGCCCTCGCAGAATTGATGACTGCAAGTGGGTGTAGCTGTCAACTAATATTCTCCTAATAACTTTATTACCTAGGGAAATCAGATACTCTAGTGAGTGTGTATTTTTACCCTCCTGAAACTAATATACATGTAAACTGTGTCAAAGAGGTATCAGATTGTTTGCTATATGGTGAACATATATAATCCACCATACCATGTATCTCTGGGTCAAAAATCAGAAAAATATATACCCTTTGGAATAATTCACTTTTTGAATTTCAATAAAAATCGCAACCCAGCTCTGCTCTGTGCCTGGGCATGCATAGCTCAACCTTTTAAGGTAACAGAAATCTCACTGATCCCAGCAGAGGGAATATCCCAGTGGTTTCACCACTTTCCTTCTCATTGCTTTTGAGGTGCCACAGTCACAGCGGGGCCCTACTACTCCTTCCTGCATTGCCCATCAATCAGTTAGTCTTTGGGGAACATAAATTTTTTAGTTGGACAGCTGGGAGGTTGGGAGGCAAAAAAACACTTCAGGGATATTATACAGCTGTGAGATATCAAACCATGATACTTGGGGTTTATGGCACACAGGTTTCTGCCCAGGTTGTCCAGCTTCATATCCATATACAAACTTTCCCTTTAATGTCCAGGGCCACCATCTCTCCCCAGTCAGTCTCTCTGAAGCATTTTCTCTGGCACTGAGAGGCACAAATAAGGCAGGGTTTACTCAGGAGCCTCCTGTCATGATCTCAGTGATGGGATACAATGTGGGAAATATAGTAGATTTAAGAGATGAAGAATTCATGAAGACTTCATGAAACTCCTTGACCCCCAATTGTTTCATATCATATTAGGAAAAATGTCACAAATTCACTGGGTTATATGCAATATAGAAGAAAGGATATCTGTCAAAAGTTTTCTGTACTTTATATATTTAACATTGTCTTTCTCCTTTGTTCCTTAGCGCAATCTTTCAAAAACATACGTAACTGCCTTCTAAAGTTAATCACCTCTCTTGGTGCCATTCTTTGATTCATCTTCTGTGAAATCAACCACTTCCACTTCCATCTCCCTGTTCCCTATCCTCAAGAAAATTGATTCTCTAATTTGGACTGGAGCTGGTTTTTCTCTATACAGAGAGAAACAAAGATCAATTTTAAAATCCTGATAGATTTTAATCTTTATTTGGCAGCTTGCATACAATACCTTGTTAAAAGAAATCAGTTCTCTAGTTCAAGGGCCCCTTGTTAATCTTTTGCACTCGTATTTTTCCTCACTATTCTACTATATTTTCTGCCTCTTAGGGGGATGGGTATTTATTTTAGTTGGATTAATTTTGATTGCAGCATTCTTGACTGCATTTTAAGTATTTCCCATGCATTACTGAATCCCAGCCAAATCACTTTAACTCATTTCACATTCATTCAAGTAGCTATTGACGAAGTAAAAATAATACTGCAGTGCATAAAAAGCTTGAATAGCTTCCTTTCTGATTAGTGTAGCAGTTAAAAACTCAGGCTAACATCATAGGCAGCTCTGTTCTGAATTTCGAAGAACAGATTTAGATCTCACTCTTTCACCACTTATAGATTTAATTCCTAAAAAAATATAATTTTGTCAAGTTTTACAGTTTCATCTTTTCAAATCATTCAAGGACTTCTGATTTAATCCTTCATCTGTCTGCCAAATTCAGTTTTGTCAATAATAGTGCTATGTAACACCATTTTGGTTGTGAAAGAATTCAATTTCCAAATGGTACCTTTTATCACTTTGAATCAATACATTTTTATCAAAGGTATATGAAGAACCACCAATAATTCAATAACTAATGAACCAACTCAACCAAATGACAGTCTTTGAGAAGCATGATGTACTTGCAGGGCCTCATCCTGTACTCAATCAATACAGACTTTACAGAGTGAAAAAGTTTGGATATCAAATGGGTATAACCAACCCAGACACATAGATGTGCTTTTATTCTTTCTGGTCACAAGCTTAGGTTTCTGCATGTACTTTCTTGTGAAATATTTATGTTTGTTTTCAGAAAAACAAAACAGTATCTTAAATTGTCTGTTATGAAATAGATCCAAACTAAGGCAAAGATTTCAATCTAGGAGAAAAACATTTAACTACTGCTCTTCAGTCAAACTATCCAGGACCCAGTGTTCCCAGACAATTCTTCTAAACAACAGGCTAGTGGATTTGGAAGCAAGTTCTTTGACCCTTGGCTAGTAACTGGCACATTGTATTTTTTCTGAACCTTAAGTAATTTTCTGTACCAAGATAATTCTATGTATATAATTACAGCATTAGTGCAAAAATTGTTCCAGCTGTCCAGAAGGTTTTGCTATTTGATGATATCATAACCAGGGTGTTATTAAATCTCACAGCAGCTGGAGACATGAATCCAGTCAAGCAAGAATCCTATAGAGATATCGAGTAGTGATGGATTTCCTGCGTATCTTTCAGTGAAAAAACCCTAAGGTTTTTAAATAAGTCATAATGTCAGCAGAATTTTTTAAACAAATCTACATCATCAGTTGAAACTATTTTTAAATTTGTATGAAGGTAAAAGTTGATACCATCTCTTTTGAAGTCTAAAAACTTTCAGGTAGTAAATCAAATTCACAAAATAAGTGCATGTATTTCTTGTGTGAATAATAATTTCATGTTTCCAAACACTGGTAGAAATAATGTGGAACATACAGTATCAGCATACTGCTAAGAAGAGACAAAGTACTTCTCCAACTTTAGTCTGAAAACCATTCACTGTGTTATGAATGCAGAATGTATCCTTTCAATAAAATAAAAAGATAGCACACAAAGAAGATTTTAATCTTAATTTGCATTTAGAACCACATGGAAGAGCCTAAGGCCTTGCAGATATTTCTGTACATTTTATATTCAAGTCAAGTCAAAGTATATAGTCTTGCTGGACAAAGAAACATTATGCAATGGCCATCCACTCTGATTTTCATCATCTTTTTTTATCATCTGATGAGACTTGGTGGATTTTTTAAATGCCAGTGCCAATAATGATGTTATTTAAAAAAAAAAAATAACCTCTTTAAAGAAACTAGCAATTACTGCATAGTAGCTGGAATGTTACAGTATTGTAGGAAGCCATAGCACCCGGCAAAAAATACGCTTCTCCAAAGTACTAATCTAGTGCAAAAGGGGAATATTGATCCTGCCTAACTTCATTTTTACACTTTAATGAAGAGATTCAGAACCTCATTTTTCCTTTAAGATAATGGAAGACAGGTGACTGCGTCCAGGAATTACAACAAAGCTGTTTAAATTAGGTGTTAGTCAGGTACCTGATTTAAATATCTGTGTGTACTGATGTGCCTCTCACTTTTTTCCATTGCTGTCACAGAGAATGGGGAAGCCTATGAATGTGACTTATCCAGCTAAGTTCTTTAAGAAGTGGTGTGACTGCCTTCCTCAGCCTCATATACACAGTTTCGATCAGATGGTGGGTACCTACAAATGAGATCTATAAAAGTCACCAACCTGAACACCTGTAGCTGAAAATGCTTGAGATAGCTGATAGCAGCTTTATTACTTCTACACTGGAGTAAGATCCATTTTGTAATGAGCTTATGCATGGCAGCAAAACGTCACATACACTAAAGAAGTGAAGATGAGACCACAGGCTCTTGTTTTGTCTTTGAATTAGACAACATAATCTATTTGCTAATGTGAATTAATGGATTATATAGTCCCCATACATTTATGCTGATATATACTAATTTCCAGTGTTATGTTCTTGGTTTTGCTTTCAGCATAACAACATTACATTTTGCAGGAACTTTTACTTTTCTTATCCTGCTTCCAGAGTCCTACCCATATATCTTTTCTCTGTATCCACAGAGACAGAGGGAAACTTGGAGTAAAAATAGTTAGAGGACAGAAAAATAAAGTTAGGGAGGGATGGGAAAGCTGATTTTGCCAAATTTAGACCCCATCAAAAACCCTTGGGCTCTGTATTGCAAAACAGACCTGGAAACTTTAGAGTACTGGTATGGTCTGGTGTTTGTTACTTTTTTCCTTTTCTTCTTCTTCTTTTTTTTTTTTTAATACTCCTCTGGTAACCCTAGAAACAGAGCAAGGTTTGCTTTCAGGCAAGAAAAGCTGCTTGCTGGAACAAGTTAACATTAAGAAAGAATACATACTCAAAACTGGAAAATAGAGGCAAGTAACATGGTTTCTTTCTTTGGAAAACTCAGGAGTTTTAACCGGTCTTTTCTGTGCTGACAGCAATTTCGATCCTTAAAAGCCTTTTACTGAAGAAGTAGCCATCACTCTACGGTCAAACTGTGACCTTAAGTTAGAGAATATACGTGTTCATGAGTAGACCCTAAAAAGCAGTCCTTATTCAACCAGCTTCATACACTTCACTGAGGAAAGATTGATCAACGTGTTACAAGACTAAGCCTTTTTTTCTTTTTCTACATGCACTTTGGAGGAGGAATATATCAAAGAACAATACCATAAAAACATATTCCTTCTATGAAAAATACACAGCATAGCAAATTATGTTCTACCGTGACTGCCTTCCTTTCCTGAGAGCTTAAATTCAAGAGAAAAAGATATAGAGCAGAAAGAAGACTTTTGAAAGCATTGGTTAGCATGGACATCCCCAGAAAAAGAATATATATGTGGAACAAATTTTTAAGCTCACTCTGGGACCCAGTATAACATATAGTCATAGCTCTGCAGGTGAATATTGATCAGGAGCTATAAGCAGTAACAGACTGACTTTTATTTCTGTGCTCCAGATGGAAAGCAATTGACTGCTGCACCAGAAGACCTTTCCACTGTCCAGCTGGAGGCCCTGTGCTGGCACACACTTCCCTTGAATGGCACAGTTTGGCTCTTCGCAAGGACACTGATCTGTGCATGTGGTGAGTTGAATGTGGCTGGATTCCAGGTGCTCACCAGTCTGCTCTATCACTCCCCTCCATTGGATCTGGGAAAGAAAGTATAAAAAAAGGCTCGGGGGTTGAAATAAGGACAGGGGGAGATCATTCACCAGTTACTGTCATGGGCAAAACAGATCTGACTTGGGAAAATTAGTTCAATTTATTACTATTCGACTCAGAGTAGGATAATGAGAAATACATCCAAAACTTAAAAACACCTTCCCCCCACCCTTCCCTTCTTCCTGGGCTTTGCTTTACTCTGCAGTTCTCTACCTCCTTCCCACTAAGTGTCACATGGGGGTGAGGAACAGGTGTTGTGGTCAGTTCATCACATTTTGTCTCTGCCACTCCTTCCTCCTCACGCTCTGCCCCAGCTCCAGCGTGGGGTCCCTCCCACGGGAGACAGTTCTCCATGAACTTCTGCAAGGTGAGTCCTTCCCACAGGCTGCAGTTTTTCACACTGCTCCAGCCTGGGTTCCCGTGGGGTCAAAAGCCCTGCACGCCATCCTGCTCCAGCCTGGGCTCCTCTCTCCACAGAGCCACAGGTCCTGCCAGTAGCCGGCTCCAGCACAGGCTTCCCACAGGGTCACAGCCTTTTCCAGGCATCCCCCTGCTCTGGCATGGGGTCCTCCATGGGCTTCAGGGGCACAGCCTGCCTCTCCACGGTCTTCGTCACAGGCTGCCCGGGGATCTCTTCTCCAATACCTGGAGCACCTTTTCCTTCTCCTCCTTCACTGGCCTTGGTGTCTGCAGAGTTGTTGCTCTCACATAGCCTCTTTCCTCTCTTCTGCTGTAATTTGTTGTGCAGGATTTTTCCCTCCCCTTCTTAAATACATTATCCCAGAGGCACTACCACCATCACTGATGGCTCAGCCTTGGCCAGCGGCAGGTCCCTCTGAGAGCTGGCTGGCATTGGCTCCATTGGTCATGGGGGACACTTCTGGTAGCTTCTCACAGAAGCCGCCCCTGTGCCCCCCGCTACCAAAACCTTGTCATGCAAACCCAATGCAGTGCATGACTGCACAGTTATAAAGAATTTCAACTGAATTGCCTGTAAAAATTTTGACACCAAACACTTTCTGCTGGCGATGAATTTATTTTAACAAACTGGCTAAACTGATCACTTAGAAGCTATCCATCAACTAATTTAATGAAATCTGGCTAAGTTACAGAAATCCTGCTGAGATCTGTTCTTTCCTCTTTTCTGACATACACTAGACTGGAATTTTACTGAACCAGTCCCAGCCTGTGCTGTACACCTAATTTTTCACATGGTAGCAGATACCTTGCATTAGTATTCTGTGAAGAGTATTCACACACGACCCCAAAAACACATGCTCGTGAGAATCCTGCTTCTGAGAGGAAACTGAGTAGCTCCTTTCCCTTCATTGAGAAGCTAACCCTGTTTCTTCAAAAGGATTCCAGTTATGTAACAGAACATTTTAAGATCTAACTTTTAGAAGTTCTACCACTATGGTAGAATGGCATCTACCAAGTCAAAATGAGCACAGTTTTTTTTCCATATGTGATGGATGAGGACAGTTAGATATCTAAGCAGATGCACATGTGAACACATGCAGGTAGAAAAAAGCCAGCCTCTGCCCACTGAGAGGAGGGACAGCATGCTAGCTGTGCCCATTATTTCTGTCTTTCTGAAAAAATGTGTCTCTAAGACAGATCCTGTACTACAGCTAGCAAATGCCTAATCAAATGGGGATGCGAGAAAAGGAGCTTCTCTGTACCTGTCTGGCCATGCAGATTTGTCCTAAAAATGTGATTCACAAAAGCTGATTTAAAAACCAGTAACAATCTTTATTTCTTATAAAAGCAGGGTGATCTTTGGAAAAGAGATGTTACTGTCTGGAGTTGAAGGAATGGTTTTGACTTCACTTAAATCCATCAGAAGTTAGTATGGCTGGTCAGTTTTCTCTCATAAAAACAGGGAAAGTCAATACTCCTCTTTTATTTCTCTAGCTTACTACACTTGCTTGCACTGTGAAACTGAGGTTATCTCCAATTTTGCACAAGGGAATCTGAACCAGCATTTCTAGGGTAAATTCTCTAGCAATTAGGCAAGAAAGTAATCAGAATTGTGGCTAAAAATATTATCTCATACAGGAGCTGCATAAACAATCGTGTGTGTTAATTTCATGTCAAAAGAGCCCAGTTTCTTTAGGCTTTGTCCCATTTCACTAAAGAGTGTGAAGTTCTGTCTTATTAGGGAATTCAAGGGGAAAAAAGAAAACAAACAGTAGATGGTAAATTCAAGGACTTCTGGCCAGAAATATTTGCTATACCAAGATGGCTGTACAACATTACCCTTCTCTAGACCCAGTTGTCTCCCTTTGATTAAAGGCAATGTCAGGAAAGCATTCAGCCTTGATTATTTACTTTTTTAAAAATGAAAATATGGATGACCCATTAATTCCTTTGCTAGTTTGTGAAAATAGTTCTTCTGTCTTTTCCATGATAATTTTATTGTAATGTAATGCATTGTGTCTGACTATAAAAGTAATTTGACCGACTGTTAACTCTCACTTCTTCACTAGAAGTTTTGTTTCAAATCTTTTTGCTAGCCTGTTCATCCCACCTTTCCACCTGTTCATACTAATACCTCTGACTGATTTGAACAAATGATTACTCTATAGAAACAGTAGGTAGTGTTAGAATTCAGTTGCCCCATACACTGGCTGTTTCAAGTGCAGCCATGAGCTGACACATACACAAATTGTTTCGATTATTTTCACTATGCTTATCTAAATTTGCCAAAGCGTTTGAGCAGATGTGCTTGGCTACCATCTTTGGATCTTTGCCTATGTCCTTATATGTAATATTATTGATAGTATATAGTACCGGCACTGAATATGTTACATTTAGCTTTGAGTGTAACATGGTCATGCTATATACTACATTAGCAAATATGCAACCCTATCGGTTAACCTAGAATCAAATCCACAAACTTCATCAAAAGGAGGCACCCACATTGTCATCACATTTCTTAGTGCTTAGAAGTCTATTTCTGAGCATGTTCACCACTAAATCTAATGCTTTTGAATGCTGGGCACCTGCCCAATCTTGTCAACTCACAAACTAGTACCTACTGGTCTGACTGGGGGTATGCTCTCAAGTTAATTTTCCCAGTCATCAGTTAATTTTCCCAGTCATCAGCAATGCAAAAATGTTCCCCTCCTCCCTAGATTACCCCACCCACTAGCTCAATAATTAAAGTACCCACTCCTGAAGTAGGCAACAGAAGTCAAATGTTCATTGCTGTCCAAGGGTGGAAGTTCTAACCATGAAGCAGTACTGCTTCTGGTGATGAGATGCTCTCAGGCTTTCTCTAGAATGTAATTATGTGGAATGGGATATGTGTTCTGGTCACCCTTCCTGTTACATGGGATGCACATAAACCCCTGATCCAGTTCTTGGGCCTCATCCTCCAACAACAAAGAACATGTGTTTCTTTAGCAGTCAAGAGAGGCATTTTCTCCTGTAGCCACAGCTATGAATCTGGTTTCAGGTTTTCTTCATTCTAGCACAAAACACCTTCCTGATGCATTCTACTGTGTCTTAAGTCCTCTTTGCTATAACATTCAGCAGGTGATAGTATTTGCAATCTAATGCCTTTAATTGTCTCATAATGCAGGCAGGCAACAGGGCCTCCAGCTTCAGTGGGGGAACCTGCGGTAGAAGGAGGCAATGCTTTTGCAAAGGCAGTCTGCAGTAGCAGGAGGAACTAGTCTCTTGTTTGAATGGGAGACAATTTTACTCTGGAATAACTGTCCAGCAGTTCTTGTGTGCCATTCAGCTTTTCCCAGTGTCTGTCAGTGATTCAGATCATAGTGGGAAAGCCAAAAACCAAACTACAAACAGCACAAAATACAGCTAATTGAGGATGCTGACAAAGCATTATCTGGATGCTTTGGACCACGCGTGTGTGAAAAACAATTTCACTCCTATTTAACTGAACTCCTATATCAGTCTTGTATTGACACAAGGTTCTTGATTGCAATCTGACTTTTCCTGGCTCAACACAGGTTCCATCCTTTTTTTTTCTTGTGAAGTTAAAAAGTGAACATTGGGTTTTGTGTATATCTATTACATAAATTGTTATGTTTTGCTTATTAACTTGGAGGAATATGTTACTCTCCAGATTGACAATCAGATGGATAAGGTTGATATTCTACTTACATTGCAAATAAGCCAATTCACCCTGTTTGTTCTTTGCTAGTTCAATTGTATGTCTTGTACACCAGACCCATTGAACCTGGTAAAGCTAGACCACTTCTCTCTTCATAGTGAACACAATGATTATTTTTTCCAGTCTGTCCGCTGGCTTTTCCCCATGTTTGAACTGATTTAAAAGTTAATGGTTCATTTGCGAGCTTTTGACTTCTGTACAATATGTAGTATTCTGTTCCAAATAGAAGAACAGAAAAACTAACCTCCTCTCACTGTCTTCTAGTGAATTTTGAACTTTTACTGCAAGACTTTTGGCTATAGGCACTTTTTTGATATACAGCAGCAACACTTGGTAAATTTTATCATTCCTGAAATGCATCCAGCTAAATCATTGACTGCCTCTCAACTCAGTGCTCAGGGTCTACATTCACTGGTTCACTCCTGATAATGAGCATTAATGTAATAATGAGATTTTTCTTAGCTTGAAAGAGAGTCTATAATAAAACACTGACTTATTTCAACGGTTTGACTCCATAAAATGCCTACAAACACAATCTAAAGAGGTGATATCACCAAGTAGCTCACCAAGTTAACCAGAACTGGGGCAATTAATGGGATGCGAGTAATAATGGATCGCCCTGAACATCTAAGCAGAGGTATAAAGGTGCTGCATAAGCTGCGACAGACACATTGGAAAGATATCTAAAAGGCAGCCTTTTTTAATGGAAACCAGAAGTGTCCCCAGCACAGGCCTTGTACAAACACACTTAAAAGGGCAGTCCCCACATGACTCACTTTCTAAATAAGAGCATAAATACTATTGCTTCAGTCTTTGGGGACAATCTAAAAAAAAATAAATATTTTGATAATTCAGATTTATGATGAGAGGAGTGCATTTTGTCCTACGTGTGTTGCGATATTGAAACACAGTGCTCTGTGAAAGCAAGTGGTCTGCTATATGGAGTTTTACAAGAATACTGTTCAGTTAGTTTAGAAAACTGATGTTAAAGTAAGACTTAAAATACAAACTATATCAAACCTAGAAAAAATATAAATCAAAATAAAAATGTACTTGAATGAGGTTTTAGAGTTTAAGTGCAAGACCAATCTTTTGTGTAGTATTCTGCAGTATTTTTGAAAATATGTCTATCCTCAATAAAAAAAGTTGGAACCTTAAAAAAAAGATAACTTCTCTGAAAATTTTGGTCTTAATAGGATGTTTTGGAAGTAATTTTAATATTATAGTTTTCTTTTAAGATTTTCCAATCCATCTGTAATTTGAATAGCAACACAACTTCATCCACACAGACTAAAGTCTCGCTTACAAATAGTCCTTAAACTTTTTTACTGCTATCAGAGATTTTACTGAAATTAAGAGAATCTTTTTTCTTTCTTGCTTTTTTTAACAAGAGTTACAAAACAATAATATTACTTTTTTATCAAGAATTGCAAAATTTCAGGTAATCATATAGTAGACATAAATTCATATTTTTTCGCTTCTGTTTCATCAACCAGATTATTCCTAAATTGCTGATCATCATCCATTAACATCATCCTATAACAGAAATGAGCTGCAATTTTACTTCTCTTATCATGATTAACACAAACCCTCTCAAATCCAGCTTTCTATTATAGACTCCCTGAGGTTTTATCCAATTGACTAACTGCAACCAGTTAATCAGAAAACCATTAATTTAATTTAACAGGCCACAAATGCTTCATATATAGTTTTGCAGCTTCCTGTAATAATTAACTGCACCTGCTACATTAAAAATCTCCATAGTAGACATACACAATAAGTTTGTGATAAGGCATAGCTTCAGATGTCTAGTGGGATGCTGCATTATTTACTGACACTGGAGTTTTAACTCTTTGTGTCCATTAAACTGTTATTATTTGGGGAACATTTTAGCGACTGTAGAGGGAGATTCTGTAGGAGACAAAATGATCTAGATATGTATATGACATCTTTTGTATCACAGTCTGTATCATATAAGTTCTCTGCTGTGGAGTAGCAAGTTTGGTATGTTACAATTTTAAATAAAATCAATAAATAAAATAGTAATAGCAGAAGTAAGATGCAATGATTTGGCACAGGTCAAAATGAAGGTGGTGATTGCAAATAAATTCTACATTTTGAGTAATGCTTTTCCTTTTAGCTACTGAAACCTTCCCAGTTTTGATGGGTTAACTGGTGTTGATAAAAATTTGGAAAGGAGAAAGAAGGAAGCTTTATATTTGGTACATTTGTTCTGTAATTTAGTGACATGCATAGGTCCACATTTGTGGTGACTGACTGAATTCTTGTTGGCTTTTGCTCTAGTGCCTCCCCTGACCCTCTCTGGACATCACTGGAAAAGCTGAGTAAGATGTCAGAAGGCGGCCCATTCCCCCAGGGAGCCTGAGCCCTCTCCCACCTGGAGCACAACAGTGAACCACACAAAAATTGCCACCAGCTGACCACTAAGAGGCTATGGGGCTAACTGCTGCCTGGCAGATGAAAGCAGTGTCTCTTTGGTTGTGTGAGTTGTCTTTCAACCTGTGGTTGAAACATATCTGTTAGATGTCATTCTTCTCTACTGGAGCAATGATTGCACAGGTCCTCCACAAACCAGATTCAGTCTCGGCAAGACAGCTGTTTATACTGTTCTGCTAAGCCTGTCATTCTCAACTCATTACAGCAACTTTCATGTCAAATTCCTGGTAGATGTAGAGAGTTCACATCAGCAAATATTACTTATGCAAGTGAGAGTTACAGAGTAAACCAGGGAGGAGATTCAGCAGTTGCCCCTTCCAGTGCTTATGCCACCCACACCTAGCTATACAAAATTATATTATTTGTGGCACACTGTATTTAGCGGATACGTTATCTTGCAGAAGGTTCCCATGCCCCTCCACAACAACTATCAAATATCAACTCCATATGTTTCAATTATACCACATACTGTTGAAGCAAGTATAGATAAAAAGGTATATCATAGTGCATTGACAAGCACTTCTGGATGTATCTTCAAGATAATAGGCAAGGTTTTTCCTTCAAAGTGATAGCACTTCTAAGGCAAAAAACAGACTGTTAGGAGGGACAGTCTTTAGACAGCCATCATACCAGAAATAAGTTTTCTAAGACTTCTGTAACTTTAAATGGTTCAGTAAAGCACAAGCTTTAATTTACTCAGCTTTATCAACTTTTTTTTGGTTACTTCTATCAACTATCTGGTTTTACTAAGACAGTAACACAAAACTCTGCAGGCAAAGCAGAGAAGAAGTGATGGAGGGAGTACAGCTGTAGAGCATTTCTGCCTGAAGCTGCCAGGCTCTTCCTGAAAACCTGTGTCCCCTTCAGGATCACTCCGTCATCCAGAAAGCACTGTGTATGCCTTTATGTGCACATGCATAGTCTTACAAAAGGCAAAAAAAACATCATCAGCAGGCAAGCTTTCTACATCTTTAAGTCCATTTTATAACGTCATTGGCTTTGGGAGGTAACATTACTTTTTTGGGGCAATTTTTTTATGTGTTACAAAGTGGGTGGATGAGGGAGGGGAAAAAACTTGAACTCTAGCTGTCTGAACCATAGGGGAGGCCAGAGAGAGGGGATAGAAAGGTCAGGGGGACCTTGGGGACCTTGAATTCATTACTCTGATTACTAATTTGTGTATGCCTTGTGGGGTACATCAAGAGAATGAGGTTGGCATTTGTTTGTTTTTATCTGCAGTGTGTTGCCTTGTGGCCTTTGCTAAAATGAAGAAGTATAATCTCCATGGTGCAAAACGAAAGCCAGCAAGCCTCCTGCCAAGAGGCAGACAGCGAGAAATGCTTTCTGGGCACTCCTCTTTTGGGCCATTTGCCAGGTGAAACATTTTAAGATTTCTCCACCATTTACATAAACATGTCTTTCTCCTTTTCATAATCACAGGGGTCTGGGAGTTGGGTTTTTTCCTATACTTTTGTGTTTCTTTTCTGGTTAGGGAAATAGATCGCCATTGCTTTACATACCTTGGTTGTCAAGCTTTAGGATTTGTCTTTTAAGAGAGCACAGTAATAATCTTTGTGTTTTCTCACCAGTATTGTATTGCAGCCAAATTTTACGGTTGCAGAAAGCATTAGTGGGACAGGACAAGAGGCATTTTTGACTTTGATTTAATATGAAATTTTACATTGCAGCCCCAGCTCTTTGCATCATTACTGTAATTATTTGGCATGCTTTATTTTTCACACTGACTGCAGAAAGGCACTATTCCTGGCCCCCAAGAACAGCAGTGTCTGGTATAAACAGAATATTACTCAGATACAGGGAGGCCAGTCAGTCAACAACATGTTCATACATGACGTAGTGTTATTAACTGCATTTCATAAATCCTAGCTGTGTTGACTTCCAGTCTAAACTCCTCCTTGTTTCTTGCTGGTATTTTCATATCTTTTTTTTCACTGGTTCAAAAAGTATTTCCTTTTTAAAACTTGGTCAATTATTTATACGAGAATACAGAAGGCACAACATTTAACATATCAAACAAGGACAGCTTCCCTGCTTAGAGCAACTTTGAATGTCAAGACTCAGTCATGCTGTGTAGGTACAAGTGAGATTATCATGCTTTGGCAAGATAGAATTACTCTGGAGGTTCAAGGAACAGAAACAGACTACACCCTACTCTACCTTCCTTTTGGCAGTTCCAGACTATTGCTTCACTGCAGCTGACCTGGTCTTTGTAAGATAAGGAAACCAGTTTCTTCTCCCCCTCTTCCTATCCCATACAAATCCTTTACTAATCCCTTTGCAATGGTTTTCTTCTACAATAGAAACCACAATAGAAACAACAAGGTGAAATTTCTAAAACGGCAGCCAAAGAATATGGGGACCTGTAAGCAGCAGTTGCCACCCAGCCTAGGGATATGTGAAGAACACGGCCCTTCTTCAAGCTCCACTCCTAGGAAAGTAAACAGGACCAAAAATAAAGCAAAACCTACTAAAACATCATAAATGCAGCAACACCATCTACCTCAGTAGTATAATGGCAATATAATGGGGGCTACTTCACAATTTACCTTGCATAACATTTAGAAGAGCTAGTTATGAAGTGTCATCACTAATGACATAACAAGAATGAAGAAAAAGCAAAGCTAGGACTGAGTAAGGAAGACTGGTAGAGAGTGAGGTCTGCCCTCAAGCGGATCTAGCTGGCAGGCATAAAGCTCTAGATGGGAAGTAATCTTGAATTCTCATGTAGTGAGTAGAGATATCATGGTAAGAAAAGATTGAGAAGAGGGTTCCAGGCATAGCAGTAAAAAGTCTTTAATCATAGAATCATAGAACAGTTTGGGTTAGAAGGGACCTTAAAGATCATCTAGTTGCAACCCCCCTGCCCAAGGAGACCTTCCACTAGACCAGGTTGCTCAAAGCTCCATCCAACCTGGCCTTGAGTACTGCCAGGGATGGGGCATCCACAGCTTCTCTGGGCAACCTGTAATAATAATAATGAGGCATTTGCAAGTTAGGCCCCACCATGGAGTAATCTGGGGAGATTTCTGAGGAAAAGGTATCAATTACATATTGATGTATGTAGAAAAGAACTTAGTTTCTAAAGAAAATGCATCAACTTCTTTCTGCACTACAACATGATGTAAATACCATACTGTAACTGGCATCACTAGAGGATATGTTCAGCCAACGTCCAGCATGGCACTAAGAGAATCTAATTTATCATTGTTGCTTATTTCTATTACAGTTATTCCACTGGGAAGAAAAATCCCTGCAATTTAAATTTTTTTCTGCTTTCCTCTTTTTAAGCTTAATGCAAGTCATAGCTCCAGAGAAACCATCTGGGATTTCAGATATAGAGATTTGTCAGTCCCTCTGTATAAGAAATTGAAGTTCTGATGAAAATAGTGACTTGTCTCTATTTCACATCTGGACAACTTTGTAGTCAGGAATGGAACTAAAGCATGAATTCTGAGCATTAATTTTCATTTGTTTGTTATGATATAAGGTATCTCACAGGAGGCAAAGGGTTATTTTACAGAACGTTGGAGAGCAGTGCAAAAATGAGAGGTTTTAAAGCCATGAGAATAAATTATCATTTTTACTTTGGTGGTTAAATTGCTAAATCAAAACTGAACAGCTGTCTTAGTTCAACCTATATTTTAATTTCAGTAAGTTTTCTTGTCAAAAAAGAATATTTCACTTAATTTGTTGGGGCATCTAATCAGTTTTAAAATTGTTCAGTGATTTTGTGAGAAGCTATGAAGTAGTTAATATTCTGAACTTCTTTCATAATTTTTCTTAGGTGTTATGTTTTTCTAATTCAGACTGAATTTTTAAAAAACTAGTTTCCTCAAAATATATTTTTGACTCATTATGGCCCCTGAAAACTCATGTTGTTTTACCCTGTACCCCATATATAAGATTTAACAATAATCTGACCAATGAGTATTTTTAAAAATGCAAGTTGAATTGCACATATCATATCAGAAAACCTCTCTCCATTGACTACAACTTTAGAAATTATTCTCAGAGTGTCAAAGTTTAGACAAAAATGATCTCACAGGTTTTTTGCCTCTCTCTCTAATAGGAATTTCCACAGGGATTAAGCAACATGAATAAATATGAAACAGAAAAATTTTGGCACCCAGGAGCCCCATAAACATGAAAATAAGGATTAGTTGAGTTCTGAATCACTGGCTCTGTTGATGTAACTTAGGAAAACTAAAACTTCTTTCAAAATGTCAAATAATGGGGGCACATTTGTACAACAGCAGTTTTTTTACAGGTGGCTTGTAAAAGTTGCTTTTGACTGCATCCATACCTAGAGCACCTTCCCAATGATGGCACCTCACTTGTGTTTCAGCCACGGCTGAGGCTTTTAGGGTACCTGCAGTGTGATCCAATGGCTTTCCCTTTGTCTGCTGAAAAGGGCATTTTCATGCAGCCCTATTCAGCATGCACAGACATTTCTGTAATTTCTGGCAATTTTTGATACAAACCAAATACACAGATTACAGATCCATTAGTGCTTCATTGACAATAATTGTGTTTGGCTTAGGCTGTAAGAGGAATGAAGACCATCTTTGTAATGTTATCAAGAGAAGCAGTATAAACTTCATTCTTTGGTTGCTTGAGAATAAAAAACTTTAAGTGTAGTTAAACATGTGGTGCCAAGCATGCAAAAAGTTACTTATGTGAGTAATTTCTTCAATTTGTTATTTCTGTGATGTATTAAGCACCTGAAAAAATACTTCCTGTTCTTTGCCAGCATTCTCTCTATATATATACAGAAATCACACACAGAGAAACAGAATAATCAGTTATTTTCCATAGGTGTGGGGTTTTTTCAACAGTGCATGAAGAAATGCATTCTGTGATTCACTTGTTTTGGCAAATTTTCATAGTCAATAATTGCCCGTTAAAAATGTATATGAAAATCCCCAGTTGTATTAATACCAGAAGAATAATAGTTTAAGCAGTTTTGCTGTCCATAACTGTGGCTTTGTCTCAGTAGGAGAGATATAGGCTTAAAAATACTAAGGACTTTATAGCTTCAAGTCAACACGACTATATACAAAATGTTTGCTTTTTTGCTATCAGTGTAAGTTCCAGGTGGCAACATCCTGCAGCGCTTTCATTTTCCAATGGTCTAACAACAATCACTACAATAGACTAGTTCTGGAGAGATAAATACATGCCTGATAATACAGCAGGGGTGAAAAGATTGTGCTGAAGAAAATAAAACAAAATCAAAGTATTTCACTCAAACTTTCTGCCAGAGCAGTCAGAAATTGCAAATCAAATAAAATTATCCCTAAATTCCAAACCAAAATTGAAATTTAACTGTGCTTCCTTGAAGAGAAGAAATAATCAGGTCTTTCTTCTAGCTCCTTCCTTCTGTCTACCAATCTCTGCAACCCAGACACACGCCATTCAAGTAACACAGACCTTTTCTTCAAAACTGCTCTGTGGAACTGCTCTGAGAACAGTGGAGCCTGGCGTTCTCAGGTGCCCCTAACACACCTGCCTGGGCTCACATGGGGACAGAAGGGCTGAGAGAAAAGTGGCCATCTCTAGTACCTACTTTATATTTATTTGGCCTCCATGAGGCTTTGTTCATAAACATTTCTTTCCTGGTGAGAAAAGAACACCATCACACAGTCACGATGCCATTAATTCATAGTGATGACTATATGCTAGATTAGACTTCTGGGTATTATCTCTGTCAGGTGAGGATCAATTTTCTGTTAAAAGCTGACATATTCACATAGTGTTCCACTTTATGGCATCAACTTTTGAGCAAAATTACTTTCCCCTTGTGTCACTGAACTGTAACTTTTATTTATATATATATATATATAAAATTAAAAAGCAGTAAGTGTTATGCAGACGTGAGGTATCTGGGTTGTTCATATGGCAAGGAGAAAAGAGAATATGGTGAAATATATACAACTGTGTAAATGTTTGATATTTTAGCTATAATAAAAATCTATAGCATTCAGCTATAGATTCTTCACTCTCTCTTCATCTTCACTCTCTCAAAAAACTCTTGAGCAGGCACCTTTTCAGAGGATGCTCAAGAGAAATATAAAGGTGAGATAGTATATGGGGGCGGTGTGGGGAGGGGGTTGTGTGTGCGTGTGTGTGTGTGTGTATTTTTTCACAATTCATAGGAAAAATTGCCAATGGAAGAAGTAATTGATACAGCAGAAAAGTAGGAAAGTTCACTGCTGGGGGAAGATACTTGTAGAGAAAAGAAGTAAGAAGTTCCTGCCTAACAAATAAGAGAGTTTGGGAAAACATTTAGGTCAGTCCATGGTGAAGTTGCAGGAAATTCAAGGAGTGCCTTGAACATAACAGCCTCTTTCTTTTTGGCCTGAAAGTTTTCCTGTTAAGAGTCAGGTCAGTGAATATACTTTATCTTGGGAATACATTAAGAGAAAGAGTAGAGGGCTTTCTGCCGCCAAAGAAAGCCTAAACTATTTATACTTGACAAGAGGGAGGAAGAAAATCTTATGGAGCAAGGCATTTTGCAGGGATTTAAATGACCCCGTATGTGATTTACAGCTCTGCCACTGATCTATTGCGTGACCTTAGGCAAGTCACTTCACCTTTATGCCTCAGTTAACCTGTTCTACTGACATAATAACACTGAGCCTTACTGGGCTTCAAGATGATGAAACATTTCTTTCTTAGAACTAAATCCCCTCTGTGATGTGAAAAAAAAACCCACCAGTGATTAATGTAATCCACTGTTCAAACTGAGCAAATGTACTTATGTGTTTGAAAAACATAATTTCAAACTTTAATGGTCTGTTTTTTTCATTTGTAATCTGAACTCATAACCGATTTGGACAGGTTTGATTAAAAGAATAGTGAGTATTTCCTAATATGAGCCAAGAAGTGGATGTGCGAGTATCTCAGTGGTAAGGAACGTGCATATAACAAATCGGAGTCCCTTTGCATTCCCTCCAGCATGCCTCTGGCTGTAGGAGCCAGAATCTAGCCCTAAATTAATAATTAGCACTTTCAGTTTAAGCTCTCCAGGAAATGTCATGAGGACAGACAGAAGTACTAGAAAATGTTAGTGGGCAGTGTAGAAAGGTAAGTGCCAAGAGATTTATACCCAGCATTCTTGACAAGCAAGAACAGAATATCAGGATTTAAATAACCCACTGGCAAGACCTTTCACATCAATTTGACTGTGGTGGGAGGAGAAACTCTACAGGGATGGCCTGTGTGTGTCTTCGCAGGTAATAAGAAAGAGGTACTCACATCAGCATGCATGTGAATACAGAAAGGGCTAAACCCCCTGTATTTACAAGGGGCTAAAGTCATATATCAAGTTATGCTTCCCCTTAGCCGTGTATGAATTTTGAATTCAGCAGAAGAAAGTGGGGGACCAAAACTCTCTGATCAACAGCAAGAAAATAGATTCAATTCAGCAATAAAATTATCACAAATGCTATGATAAAGGCTGCATATAAAATCTTGTCTCCCCGTACAATGTGGCAACATATTTTTCCTTTGAGATAATACTGCCAATGTTCAGTATATTTTTAGAGATGAGCCTAGTAACACATTATGGACAGATTTTTGATGAAGCCTCAAACCAGCATACAATTTAATACACATAATTAGTCCCAAGCACTGCATTTTTAGTGCAATTACCTAAATCTTGCCACTTCTTCCTACAGGTATATAATTAAATTAGATTTTTAAAAGACATCCACAAACGAAAAAAAAAAATGTTCTGAACAACATAGCTTCCAAGTATCTTGTAAATTGTCCTAAAAAAGTAGGCACTAATTTTCACAGAGTTGGTATTTTATTCCTTAGTTTTGTAACATGTCACCGAGTCAGCTGGAGAATATTTGGTTTATTATTAACAACATCTATTAAACTAAAAAAGCACCTTTTTAAATTTATATTTTAAGTTCTAGATGTTCTTGAGATGGGTTTGTGGTCTCAAGTTCTTGAGTTTTTTGAACATTACATTAGAACAGCAAGTAGTTGACACAGGAATTGTGAAGCCATACCTGAAAATCTGGCATAGAATACAAAATGTATTCTACCCATGCCTGAAAAAAGTTTAAATTTGAGTGACCAGAATGGCATAAAACCATATTCCACCTCATTCTAATCACTACTATATATACGTGTGTGCCTGTATCTGTATGTATAAATAAGTAAAGATACATAATGTATGTATATGTGAAAAAATATATATACTGTGTAGATAGTGTGTATACATGTGTTATATATATATATATATATATATATGTAAAAGGAAATACGTGTAGGTGATACCACATTTTTAAACACAATGTTTGAACCAGATAAAACATACCCTGGTGTTCTACAGAAACACAGTTGAGCCTTTTTATAAACCCTACCTACTTCACATATCAAAGAGCCCATCACAGGTGGTTGTAGTCATATTAGAGGAGCCTGTCCGAAAAGGGTCAGAGATTTAGGTGGGGTTTGGTTGTTCAGACACCCTCCCGGGTTAGCTGAGGTTTGCAGCCAGGTGTATATATATGTTAACAGCCATTGTGGCGTTTCTACTGCAGCACAGGGCTGCTTACAGGGCAGGATGAAAGGCGGTTCAGCACTCGGCTGAGTACTGAAGCAGCCAGGCCAAATTAACCAAAGCTAGACCTGCCTCCTTGGCTGCAGAGCGTGCCAACTCCTGGGCTTTGCCATAAACCAAATTTCTACGCACACACGTGCAGGCACACGTGTAAATGGACAAATTACCTGCATATCTCCGGCTGCCCGTTGTCTGAGGTGCACTACTGCAGAGTACTGTTGTCCATCAGGTTATGCCTTCCTTGTCTGGAAACCTGCCAATGGATGCACTGAAGACTACATGGATTTTGAACCCTGCTGAGGCTGTAGCATGAAGAAGGGCTGAAAGTTGTCTCAGGATGTTAGGATTTACTTCTGCATGTGGTCCCTAGTAGAAATGAAGGCATCTTTAGTGAGTTGCTGGCAGCAACAGAGGCACCTAAAGGGTTAGGCAGCAGCTGAGCTGGGATTTTGAGAATCAGAGTGGTGCCGAAATGGGGGTTTGACTATTGGTCCTCGTTTAGGTACTAAAATAAATTCAGTTAGCTGGCAAATTTGAAACTGCTCCTCAGAAAAAAAATCTGGCTTTAACTGTGGCTGCTGAGCTGTTTCAAAAATCTGGTCCTGTACAAATACACTGTAAATGTAAGCAAATACTGATCCCTTGCTGAGTTCTCAGATCTATTGCAAACAATCCAAGCCTTCATAAAAATACACAGCTTTTCACTTATCCTATATTTTGTCTCATATTAGGTCACTAGCCAAAAAGTCTCTTGCCAGCAGTCAGTTTAATAGGGAGAAGGAAACAGTCTTATTAGTTAGGTTTATTTATGATGACAAAAGGAAAATCATGAAAAGCCGAAGTTGTAAGTGGTAATTTATTCCTGATAAGTAGTAAATCAGCAGGATTTCACTGCCCACATGGGGACCTGCAGTTAAATAATTAATGATAAATAATGAGCCTCATAAATGTTCACAGTGGTTTTGAGCAACTGTTTATACATGAACTCATTCTACAAACTCTCCTGCTGCTATAATCATGATAACCTGGTGTCCTTACTGCATTACAAAAACATAAGATGATAACACCAGCCATCTCTGTGGTTAAGTTTATATCGTTCATTGCCAGGTTAAACTAATTATTCACTGCCTCCAAGGCAGTACTGGGCTAATATTTCAAACTGATGTATCTTTAGTCATGATAAACTTAGCTCACACTGTATCATCATGCATTCCACTGATGTGGCCTTTGCCTGAAAAAAAATGCAGAATTATTAAAAGAAGTGGGCAACAGGAGAAGGCTCTAAACCTTTATATTCTGGGTCTGAAACCAGTGAAAAATACTGGTAGTAGTAGTAGTAAAAAACAGAAATATAAAAATGCAGTTAAAAACATATTTTCCCATGTATCAAAGGGTCTGAACACTTGTAGATTTGTATGCATGATTTTTCATCACCATTGTTCAGCACTGGCCACCAGAAGAGTCCAAAGTCAGCTCTAACATGGTAATCTTTACATTCCAGAAAAATAAATTGCCTGAGAATGCCCTCAGTCCTCATTGACTAATATTATGATAAAGAACTCATGATTGTGCCAATGACTATTTTTTTTTCTTTTTTTTTTTCCTTTCCCTTTTCTAGCTCCTAATCTTGTTTCTCCTGTATTCTCTGGCTATCATGTCATGACTTTCATGGGATGCAAGATCAGGACTTCAATAGTTCAAATCTGTTGTGCTGTTCAAATTTTGTTTTACTTCAGAAGCATCCAACATGACTCCACAGCGAACCGACTTACTGGGACTAAGGGTAATCATCACAGTTGTCTTCACTTTCAGTCTACCAACATGCACCACACACAGACATTCTGCATGTACAAATTATTAAATTCAGTACTGAGTTATATTCAGAGCTTATGAAAATCCACCCTTTTAGCTGGTCTGTCATGCTCAGAGATACTTTTGGATTTTGGAAGGATTTTGAAGTAGCCCCTGCCCATTAAAAATCAGCATTTAGGGTGCTTGTCCAGAAGGTCATGCACGACACCCCACTCTCAGCTATCTGGTATGGTGCGTTGCGTGCATGCATGTAAATTCAAGCTAGCAAACTGCATGGGCACTCTGTTATTTTCCATGCTGCAGACGTGAAATTGATAAAACACAATGAAAGGTGAGAAGAGAACTTGGCCTGACTTTATTTTTTTAACTTTGACAGTAAAGGGAGAGATGTGAATGCAAAGAAAATAGAGAATGGTGATTTTAAAAACACAGTGCACACCAATTCACTAAGTTATATTTTATAACAGGAAACAGAAAGAGGGAACCAAATGCATTGAACAATTTTATACAAGAATGAAAAGTCTAAAACTCAAAAAACAACAGCCCAGACCACACCTGACGTATCGGGCTCTGCCTGGGCAGGGGAGAGCCAGCATGTGAGGTGACAGCAGAAGCCGCAGCCCCTTGCTGGGTGGGTGAGCAGGCAGCAGGAATCCAGCTGGAGCAGGGCATGGGGGCAGCCACCCAGACCCCGGTCTGGCCCCCAGCCCAAGGCGACCTAAGCTTTTCCACAGCCGCAGCAGCAGCTCTCCCTGGGGTGGTGGGATGCAAGGCCGCCCAGCCCAGCTCAGCCCATGCAGGGGCCCCCCAGCACCTCAGCAGGAGAGGGAAGGAGTGGCCATGGCAGGCCAGTGGCACCTCACAGCCTGTGCCAGGCGTCACCCCGGCACCAACAAGCCACAAGTTGTTTGATTATGTGGAGCTGAAAGGCAACAAAAACAAGGAGTCTCCTTCCCTGTATTTATGACTTAATAAGTATGGCATTTTTTCTGAGTCTTATTCGTTGTACAAATTGTGTAGGTAATTGCATGTAGATTAAAAGAATGGAAAAAAAGGAGGTTTATCATTATACTGTTACTCCAAAAAGTCTACTTTTCCTGTCTCAGTCAGCATGTAGTGACTTACCTGAGTGAAATAAAAAGAAAAAAATTAAAACACAGACATTCAAAATAAACCACTAACGAGTAAGGTAAGTAACTGTCACCTGACAACATTTGGGTTTTGACACTGCTGATTTTGCAAGAGAACAAATTGCTTCCTCTGGAACCGACTTATTTTTGAAAAAAGATTACAGAATTCAGGTTGCACACCCCATCTCTGTAAAACCACACTTGACATCTGCAGTCCTGTGTTCAGAGGAGTTGCTTAATAAAGTCAATGGATCACAAGGTGACTTTTCATATTGATGATGTTGAAATAGAATATAAATTCATGGTATTTATTAATGGCCCACAAGAAACTAGAAGAAAGGTAAATTTATGAAGATATATCTTCTGTGTGTAGATATGTACCTATATTTATTTATACATATAAATACACAGTTGCATATACATAGCTACACACGTATCTGTTAGCATATATATTATTAACAAGTCCGCATTTGATTTTTTAACTCTGACTTATTCAAACTTAAGATTCAGTACTTTTAAACTGATAAACCCCTAGGGAAAAAACTGCTTTTGAAAGAAGGGGAGGAGGGTCAAATAGCTCTGCACTTCTCGATCAGTGTGGGAAAGTTGCTGTCACTCATCTGAATGAAATATCTTGCAAGGAAGACTAGCCCTGTCCCTAGGTTTGCTGAAATGTAACATGAAAACTGGTTCCCTTAAACCACATTTTGTGCTAGATTAGGAGCACACAAAGTTTAGTTGCTGAGTGTAACCTAAAGGTCAGCAACTCCTATCTGAGAGGCGATAACTTCTTAAGACTCATTGGCCTGATCACTCAATGAACAGCTAACTCCATGGCAAATTTGTTCCATAGAAACATGAGAGTACCACCCCATGTCAGACCATAATGAGCAACACAGAGTCCTTTGGGAGAAATTGTAGGAGATCTTTCCATTAAATAATTGTCATCACAAAGTAAAGTTTCTTCCTGTGGCTTTATTTAATTCATGAAGAGCAAAAGGCTTACCTTCCTTCAAAACTAAGCCTTCCTAGCTAGCATTGCTCAGATGTTCCCATACAACATCTACCTTTTCTTGGAATCATGCTAAGCCCTTGGCCTCAGTAACATTTTGTTACAATGGTTTTCACAAGGTATTAAAGAAAAGAAATTACCTTTAATAGGTGTTAGATCCGGCGTCTTTCATTGTATGCCCCTTGTGCTTTTATTGTAAATGAATTTATTGTAAAGACTAAACAAGAGCTCCTGATTTATTTTCTCAATATCATTCATTAGTCACCTTTATCTGGTCTCCTTTGATTTCTCACCTTTCTAATAAGTTCCAATGTTTTCAATACTTCCTTATACAGAAAGCTTTTGAACCTCTAATTGTTTTTGATGTTCATTTCTGAGCTCTATTTTGCTATCCATTTCTGCATGCAAATTGTTACCTGCACTGCAGACAGTCATCTAGTTGAAAGCAGACCACTGATACTTTTAGTATTGTTCTGTGTGCTCTCTCTCTAACATCCAAGCATTTTTGTTCTTTGTTTTAAACTAAAAGACATACCCTCACAGTTTTGTTGTGCGCTTGACTGGTAGGCAGATGCTTTCATTATTGTTCAACGTTAGAATAAGTAAGCCAGTCTTCAAAGGGGTTTTAGACAATTACTTTTGCTTAACCTGAAATCATAGTGGGGCTAAATGCAGCCACAGTCAGGACAGGGGATAGTGAAGACAGCAGGTGGGGTAGCAATATGATTCCTCTCCTCTCAGGAGATCAGAAATCACATCATCACATCACACCGCACAATGACATTTGGAAAGGAGACAAAAGGAAAAGAGGAAGCAACCTGTAACTACTGCCCTGCTTATGTTGACCAGCTAGGATAGGTGCTGAAACACATCTTGAAAAAAATCATTCTTATTTTTCACCAGAAGCTGGTTTCCCTTTCCTGCTTTGGTGAGGAAAGAGTCCTCATGGAGACCCCTTCTAAAAAGGCATTCAAACCAGAGGCTGTCATAACTGGAGTGCAAGGGCCATGGGATTTAGTTTTACTGTTACTTTGACCAGCAGTACCAAAGCATGCTCAGGCATTCGCTTCTCAGCACAGGGGCACGGTCATCTGGCTTCTCACCCATGGCTGCCTGGGAGACACTGTGTTAGCAAAGGTATTAGGACCACAGGACACACTGCTTGCCGGGATCTGTCCCTTCCCAAGATAGTTCTTGCCCTCTGAGGTTTTCAAATAACAGTACTGTTTTCTACAAAAACCTTCCTTATAGGAACACTTGTCATGATTCTGCAGATTTTCTGCTAACTCTGTGTGCATTAAACGCAAGATATGAGTGGTGAAGAAGCTCCCTGCTGTATCTGCTGTTACTTTAAGACTACATTGCTACATTAAGACTCTCCTAAGCAGCACAAAGATCTTTCCTCTTTAACATGTGAATAATGAAAACCAGACAGATGTCTGCTATTAAGATAAAGCACTCAGTGGAGGTTTCTTGTGTTTTGTGAACAGAGAAGTAGAAGCTATTCCCGCCACCAACTATGGATTATCTCACTGAAAAATCATAGAATAGCAACAAACTATTAATTATCTTTCCTTACTATAAACTACTGAAATCGCTCTGTAAATGTTTTTCTTTTATAATGATAAACATTTCTGTCACATAGTTTGTACAATTAATCCTTTTTCAATTTAAAGCACCATCTCATTTCACTGGGAAACAGTTTATAAAAATACTTGGGAGTGAAAGATTGGTAATAAAGTTTTCAAAGTACACTCTATGTTTTTTAGCTTAAACAGTCACTCAGTATTTGTGGGATGTCCAGACTATGTCAAATTATGCAGCTAAGCTGTTTCCACAAAGGAACTGGGGGAAAAAAACATAGACTTGGGAGCTGTCCAATGATTCTCAATTTAGCTTCTGTAAAAGAAACTTATACTTGTGAAGAAAGGTTGTTGGAAGCAGCTTTATAGGATGAAAAATGGGAAAGAGATAATTAAGATGGTTATGTTCATTCCCCAAACTAATCGTATCATTTTGAAACAATATAACATAAGAAACCAAATATTATTTTTTCATATTACTCATGTTCACATCACAGAAGGCAATACTATATGATAAACAAATTTATCATATACACCCAGCTTCCTTAACAGCTCTGCCACTACACTCTGATGACCATCTTCTAAGATTCCAAGTTTCTTGAGAAACAACACCCCGGTGTCTGTCTTTGAACCTGCACAAAACTCATCCCTTCCTTCAATGTAACAACCAGAATATTGCTTTTTTATGATTCTTGGCTAAACAGAGTTCTTTCTACCTCAAAACCATCTTTTATATTGCTAACAATCTCAAGCGGATTATCTTGTGACATTGATGGACTTCACCAAAATGAGAAATTCACTTGAAATGACAGTTTTCTGTTTTTATTTCCAAGATTCCTATGCATTATTTTCAAAACTATCTAGAATATCACTTTTTTAAAAGACAGGTTGTGTTTGGCTTGTAATGAAACCGTAACTGGCATCCTTTGTGCACCTGCATAGTGTTGGAAGCAACCTAAACTTCTGTACTCAAGGATTAGGATTCTTTGTTCAAATATTTCTTAGCAAAGATGATATTTTTCTAGACCAAATTTTTAAATGTGAAAAATAAGGTTATAATTTTTTCCTTTTAAAAAATGTTTAGAAGCGAGCAAAGTTGAGCAAACTTAGCTCTCATAATAGGTGTAACTCAGATGTTCCAAGATCTCTTCTGTAAAGGTTTACTGTTGATCTTCTTTTCCCATAATGGTCTCAAATCTCCTATGTATTGGATTCACAGAAATTCAAGAAATTTATCTATCATGGGAACCTAACTCTGCTTGTGGAGGTAGAAACCGAGCCATGCAGCAATGAAACTACTTTCATAATACCACAACAGCTGTGACAGAGATTAATATCAGATTTAGACAAAACAAACGCTTTTTTCTTGCAGAATATCAGTACATAATAATTTAGTATTTTATACTAAAACCAAAGCTGAGTGTCATGGTATTCCCAAATTGTTACCATTTATTTTCAGTCAAGTATTTTGATATTTGATTTCCCATCTCAGTTTGAAACAAAAAGATTTCTGAACATTTATATGCATTTTAATAGGGATGCATGTCCTTAACATACAACACAATATTGATCATAGTCTCCATCCACACTGGAATTCTTATTACTGTATTTACACAATATAATCAGTCTTTTTTTCTTCGTTGTGTCTCACACACTGCCTCATATTGGCTCAGTTCCACATAATACAAATGCAAAGACCATTTTATCTGGAGGTATGCCTGGAACAATTTAGCCTTTCACATATCAAAATTTGAGTGGCACTTCTTGTGCCACTACAAACCTCATCAGCAGAATTATCACCTTGAGCTCAAAACCACAACCAAAATGTAACTGATTGGATCACATGTAAGCTGGTGGATATTGCGACATATTATACATCATTATTTTTTCTTCCCATGATACTGAAAACAAGAAGAATGTACACAGAAGCAAGAGAGTTGCATCTACCAAGTGTGACAGTGTAGTGTTCAATTTTAACTGGTGACCATCTTCACTCCTTGATGACTGTTTTGCTACACGCTGTCTTGTATAATTGCTTGCACACCATAGAAAGACTGCCAGGAATAAAAATGAAAAGAAGCAACCAAACCCACAGTAAATAATATGAAGCCCATAAATAATGACAGTGTCATGTTTCATGTGAGATTTACCCATGATCTGATGTTACTAAGTTCCAGCCAGCCAGCAAGCTTATGTTCAGACAGCAATGTGTCCAAACACATGCTAATGGAGTGCTCTGAAAATTTGAATACAACCTTTTTTGTTGCGTGACTTTTACTTCACAGAGATTTTTTCACGAGATCCAAAACTTCTCACTTAATTGATTTATAACTAGCTTATACATGTTTCAGCACTTTGTAAAGCAAATTATGGCTATAATGAAGAAACACTCAGAGTGCTGGTCCATTCCTTGTAAGTATACATGGGTAAGACATAACTATAGCGAGGCTATGCTTGTTCTCATATCACAATGTTAAGCATTCAAGGACAGCCAGGTGAAGCATTCTCAGTTATTTCTCCCCTCTCACTTCCATGTAAATAATACTGAAAAGCTACAGAATTAGATAGAGGTCATGCTGCATACTGTCAGTTCTAGCTTCTCAAAGCTTACATTACCCATGTCATGTATGAAGACATAAGAAAATCTTGGATCTTGCAAGAAGAGGAAAAGCCCTAAATTGAATATGAATTGTAGCATGGGAGACCTCACACGGCTTTTTAAAAAGACCAAGGGTTCCTGAGATTGTCCATTTTATCCGTTGTCAAGAAAAGCCCATCTGTATCTTGGAAACTACCTTTTCTCACATAAACGGTGAGGTATCATCTCAGACAAACTGGGTAAGTTTTCAAGGGTATGCACAGGAGATCCACTAAACAATTGCCTGTATTTGTCAATGGGCAGTTAAACACAGTGCTTTGGAAATTCACCTCTGCTTGTCCACTCTTCTTTTAGCTGTACAACAGCAGCAGCCCGTTTTCTAAAGGAGCTCCAGCCAGCCAGCCTTCCCAGCTGGGAGGGCAGGAGGACATCTGTCTCCCGAGCCAGTTTCAATCATATTCTAAGAATCAGTATTTTTCCCCAGCTGAATTTATTATTTGCACTAAGTGATCTGTTTCTCTCAGCTGGTCTTCTAAACTCCCTTTTCCAAGGTTACTGCATATGAGATTTAAAAGTCTGTCTGTTGCCTGACTTTTTTTACCCCTAAAAGTTTTTTTGTCATTGAGACAGAACCACATTCTTTACATATGAGGTCCCAGATTCTTTCCTGCTGGCTCTTCAGTGCTTTTACCCAAGAATATCTCTGCTTGATTTTTCCCTCACTCTAATGCTGATTTTGCTCAAATTGTGTTTTTTCTGTACTTTTGCAATAAGACTCCTTTTCAAAAGAAGACCATGATGTTTATTGCATACTCTCCCAAGTAGACAGCTTGTCATCCTGTGTGATTTTGAAATGCCACATGTACCAAACACTAAAATAAGAAATTACTAAACTTAAAGGAACATGCTAAGTAAAAATGATAATTGAAACATGTCTTGAATAGAAAGAGGATTTATAGCTTATAATAGATCCAGTTGTCATGTGCTTATCTATGTTAGTGGGTTGCTACACTTATTTAATTTACTCTTCCGATATGTTTATTAGGGGTATTTTGCTCTGTGCTGTATACACTACCATGTGCAGCCAAAAACATATCGTACATTCATATTTCAATTATAATTCTTCATATTATGTCTCTCTCCATCCCAAAGTGAAATCATCAGAAACACTTAAAAGCAGAAGGTATGATCGCTTCAGGGGTCCTTCAGACGGGAACAGAATTTTTACCTGTGCAGAGACACTAACTGCAAATTTGACACATAAGTTAGCAAAGAGACTGATGTCACCTTCCAAATTAACTTCTTTGCAAAGGTAAGACTCTCATTTCCAGTTTAGGTGTTCCCAAACTTATCCCCACATACTGAATTTTAAAACACCCACAGCTGCTTTTTTTTGGCTCCATCTCACAAGGACTTCTGACAAACAAAATACTGAGTGCAAACAGGTAAAATTGCATTTAATATATGCTTTCATAGATAGCAGCAGCTCATCACATGGTACTTATGTTAGCATTTACTAATGTTTGAAGGATGATCTGTGATTGTATTCACACCATCCTAGAGGCCAGAACCTTGCTTCATTACATGTATTCTTATTATTACATTGTAGTACTGTGCAGCCTTAATCTTTAAACTGCTTTCAGGCCAATGTTCACTCTAGTCTGTGAACAGGTCTGTCCAAGGCTCCAGCCACCTGTGTAGGGAGAAGGCTGACAATACACATCTGAATAATCTGCCTAACTGGACAGCCTGCAAGCATGAAAAACTTTGCAGGATGTTAGTGATCCGGAAGCAAATGCAGATTAAACCTCCGCGTAGAAATAAATATGTACACTCATATTTGACTTAAAATTTTCCACATGCAGAGTTATTTGACTATGCTTTCTCTCCTGGGTATCTTTGCTTACAAAGTGCCACAAAATACTGGTAAATATAGCAGCCAAAATCAAATAGGTTGTAGTCCCTTGACCTTAATGTAATATTCATTGTAAAAATAGCAAAATCAAACAATTGCCTGGATCTGATGGGAAGGAAGTTCCTAGTGGTTCCATACATCCTTTTATTATTTTTTTTTTCTTATTCACCTCCACTACAACCTCTCTTACTATGTTAAATATTTCCTCTCTGTTTTAAAACGTTTACACAGAATTTTGTAGAGTTACTGTGTCTTTCATTGCTGGTCATTTAGCACAGCAACATTTATTTCAGCTCATTCTGTGAATTATTCCTTCTCTGTGTGTGCATTTCTTTTTATTCTAATTTTCCAGCAAAACAGGTATTGCTTTTGATGCAGATAAAAGTCAGATATTGGAAAAAAAATCTCAAATTTATTTACATCTTAGTATTCTTATTTTAAAGGGGTCTATTTAAATGTTATTTTCATTTCAGAAGTGCCATGTTACTTATCAGTTGGTCAGTGAGCAGATACAAGCTCAGGATATGCTCAGGAAATCACATACATCCTCAGCAGTCTTAGATAAGGCAGTGTTTATATTAGCACTGCACTGCTTTTAGCATTTGAAAAATACGGTCATGGATGTTTCAAGACAGTTTGAAAACAGTCTTTTCTAGAAAAGATCTAGGGTAGGATGAGGCCACGTTGAAGACTAAGGGAGGTGAAATTATTATTTAGATGATCTGGAGAACAGCTTTCTACCTCTGACATTTTTTCTGTGAACAAGGTGAGATAATTAAGTCAAATTAAATCTGTATGTGTGTAAGTGGTGAAGTATGGTTAGTAAGAGACTTCAATACTTAGTAGCTACTTACTAGATACCTGTTCCTAAGGGACAAATCAAAACAGGATTGAAACAGGTGACTATTAGGCCAAATTCAGGGTTATCACACAAAACTATTTTAAGAGACTGGTTTAAGAGAGGAGCATGTAAGGGAGTAACCTGGCAGGAAAAGCAAGACTACCGTTACTACTGTGTGGTACTTACCTGTGCACTTCAAGAATCTTTGCAAACATTTCTTTAACAACACATAACATTCACTTCATCCTTCTAATACAATCACTAACAGGTAGCATCAATTTGAGTAAATACATACTACAGCTTAGCATATGGACGTTTTATACACAAGCAGTTAGCAAAACTGTGGGTTGTGTGAGAGGCCAGTACAAAGCTGTTCTGTCCTGCCTTTCCCACTACAGTATACCTCTTCCATCTTCTGAAGCAGTATCTACCTGCTTCCACCCAAGCAAGATGAATCCCTGAAAAATCTCACATTTGTTTTTGTTTTGAATGGAAGTGTGCTCAAAGTCACTTTCACAGCTTTCTCAAATGGGGTCATGCTGAGTTTTAAGTTTCCTGTTTATTCTCATCTCTCTCACAATGGTTTATCATTTAAATCTTCAGCATTAATTTATCAGCATTAAAACTCAGCAGCATCAGCATTCTAACTTAAAACAACAGTATTCTTAATTCCATTCTCACGTGGCCCATTGAGGGATTCTTATACTAACAGTGACTCTGAGCATAACTTCATATTGAGACAAACATTTGTTTTCAAGGCAGCCACAAAATCAGTCTTCAGAGACTCACTCATGCCTGAGAGTGCCAATACTAGTCTGATGCCAGTGAATATGTCAACAATCATCCAGTTAATTTTGTTTGGGTCTTGATCCCTGGTTTTATTACAGTCTTTTACATTTAGATCACAATCCAAGACAGGAGTGTCAGAGCTAACCAGCTATGTAAGTTCATCCTTAAATACATCAACCATTTTTCCTCCTTGTGAGCCAGTTGAAATAAATAGGGAGGAGGGACTTTATTAAGCTGTCAGTTATGCTGAGAGTACAGACTGTACCTCTGGGAATATGGATGCAACACAGAATGCCTGGTGTTCTCATGTTAATATTAATACACTGGGTTCTGTTCCAGTTCACTTATTTTAATACTGGAATTTGAGCTTTGGGAATAGACCTAATGGGTAGAGGTTTAGATTCAAACAGGAACAAACTTTACACAGCTGCATTTCTTGCACAACTGTCCACATATCTAGAAAGTACCTGAATTATCATGATTTCACTGCTTAGGAGTAGAAGTGAGCTATGAACAGGGCTTTCAGGATATTATATAACTCCTTTGGAACCAACTAGTTCAAGTTTCCATTCCACCTCTCAGTCACAAGGGAATAGAAATAGGACACAGATTTGGCATCTGAGTAAGGAAACTGTATATGAGCACAGATTGAGCCTCCTGCATAGAGAGTATAGCTGGTCACAGCTCCTAGTTTAAGGATTTATGGATAGCTATATTATGTCTCAGCATCTGTTCTGCATCACAGCTTCTGACTTGGAGAAGGAATCGCCCAGTGATTTAAGCAAAGACAACACTGCATTCATAGACAGTATGGCAGACAAAATTTTGGCCCTGAAAACAAAATATTTGGTTCATTGGTTGGTTGGTTGGTTGGATTTTCTGAAAATAGTCAGGCTTCCTGCTTTAAATTTCTACATAGTTATTAGACATTAAAAGCTAAATTTGGGTCACTGCATGATCTCATTATCATTTCTACCTACTCTGCCAAAATAAAACAATTTACATTTTAAATGATAACAAGAAAGTGAAACATATTTTTCTCTTCATGTCTGTCCAGGTTTGAATTTATTCCTTGTCAGAGGCCTGGTAAACAGCATTTCTCATGGTTAGACATTCTGCAGTGTATGATGTCCAAAAGACATAGGAACTTATTTCAGACTGGAGAATTTTCTTTTGAAGAAGTCTTATGGAGATGTGCCACTTAATTTTTTTTAAAAAAACCTTAAATTTAAAAAAAAGCTTTGGTCCTTACTTTTTGTGACATTTTACTCTTCCTTTCTATAAAAAAAATAATCACTTTCATTGACTGAGCAAGAGTCACAAGTGTTGGATTACATGACCATTGTTTGGTTTCTCAGTGACATCCTATCAACCATCCCCAGCCTAGTAACACTGAATGATTTTCTTCTAATCTTTTAAGATTCAAAAATAATATAATATATATTCAATATATAAAAATAAATATATAAATATAAATCATGTAGTAAATATATACATGAATTTATAAAATATATGTGTGTGTGTGTGCGCGCGCATGTGCGTGCACTATTATTGCTTAGATACTGTCATTCTCTCTGGGTTCTTTCATGGCCCTTATAATAATTGTCAGATTTGAACACCTGATTGCTATAATTCGATCATATTAAACCAGGCAATCTGTTAAGTCAAAAATTCTTCAGTGGAAGTGGTGATAGAAAGGAGACTTCACCGCCTTTACTCAGCTTCATTCTCCTGAGGATGACAAAAAAGTACTAAAACAGAGCAATTTTAAGAATCAGTTTTATGGGAGCAGAGAGAATCAACTTGAACTATAGGTTATGCTCAGAAACAGACATGAGAAGAAACCCGTAATGAAATAAGAACCAAAATTTAAGCTTTTGTAGCGCAGACTAAAACTCTGAGGAGTAACATCAATGACACCTTACTAAAGGGCACCTGGCACACAAAAGTATAACCACCATCTCCCTTACAAAGTCCAATCTGGCCCACTACAAGTTGGGATATTCAAGTCAGAATTCAATCAGAATACTATGAATGATTCAAATGCACTTACTGTAAGGGGTCAATTTGGCTCTTCCTTGAAGACATCATCTGGAATCTGATGTACTGTATTGTTTGTTACAGTTTGAGAGGAATGGAGTATCAAGCAGCTTCCAAAGGAATACAGACAAATTGACTCTCAATTGATTCGGCCACGTATTGCATGTTGTAAGGCAAGGAAACCAGGGATGTTGCATACAAGAATAGATTTCATTTCTCAGAGGCCAAAAATTTGACATAAGAAAATAACTAGCTGTCAGATAGTAGCTTTGAAATTGCTCATTTCCAGGGTGATGAAGACAGTAATGCACAGAAGATTTTGAGTTTAATAGAAGCAAACACCATTTCTGGGGTGATTAATAAGATATCTATTCCTGCTGAAGCACTACCCCACACTTACTTTATCATGTGCCAAATTTTACAAAATTGGCAATGAGAATTACAGAAAAATAACTCAAGGATAGATGAGCACTCTTGGCCCCCTCTTGTAGTCAGAATGAATTAGAACATTAAGAAGGAGCACGTTCAGAAAAGATGTAAAATTATTCCACTGTGGAGTTGTATACAGACTCTTTCTGAGTAGGAGTAGGTTATGTGCCCAGGTTAAATTGTTCAGACATTTAACAGCAAATCGAAGTTAATGCACCATCTGGTAATGTGTGTCCACTTCCTATTTTTCTGATAATTAAGTGTCTTTCTTTTCTGAGACGTTTTCCCCTTGAGAAAATATCTTGTATGCAGCAGTACAAATGTTTCAGATTTTATATGGTGCCCTGAAAATTCTGTTCTGTTTTGTGGAGACCTAGGTGCCAAGCAGTGACTGCTGTTCATTGTTTGCTCTGGTTGTGCTTCTTTACAAGCTGATTTCTTCACACAGGGGGTATTTGAAAATTACCATAAAGTGTCTGTTATGTGATCTGTTCTTTAATAAAGAACTCCTAAAAAATAAGGAGTCAAAAGAGGAGACAAAAAAAAAATTGTCTCTTTAACATTAAGCAGGTTCAAATTTTGAATGTGCTTGATGTGGATCAGTAGTCTGCTGCTACTGAACTCATTTAAAGTGCTTACGAGTAAGATCTAGTGTATGTGGGTAATAACCTTCACAGGAAGAAAATAGTATAGAAATAGGGAGGGTTGTGCTGTGCTGAGTAGCTGAGCTGCCAGCACTTTTCTGTTCTCAACAATGCAATTTTATTAGCAGCACCCAGACATCCACAAATCTGCCTGCCTTTTGGAGTATGTCATTAAGGTCTTGAGGGTTTTCAGTATCACATTGTGAATGGGAACATTAACAACTAAAAGGCTTTCAAGATACACACTCCAGTCCACAGTGCAGTGTCTTTTCCAGCCCCTTGGAAAACTGTAAATTGGAACTAACCATTGGAAATGTCCAATGTAAATATTTAAGTTGATTATTCTTATCTTACTTGTGCATTAGCTAAAAAGCCCAAGAGGTTGCCAAGCAAACAGTCCTGAGGAGTTCTTACTGAAGAACAAGACATTCCAGTTACTGCAGTGAAAATACAAACAGCGTTTCTCCTAACAATTATCTGTAAGAATAGAAACAATGTGAGCATTCTACTAGATATAAAACAGTACAGCATGGGAAGTCCTTGTCTTGAAAAAACAAACCTTTTTCTGAAAAATCATTGATTCTATTTAAATACTTGTTAGCTAAACTAATCAAAGGTTTAAATTTTTATTACCATTCACAGATATGCTTTTTACATCCCCAAAAATCAATCTGTCTTACGTAAGTGGTGTGTTTTCAATAGGTTTTACATTTTTTTATCATAATACACTCCAGTTCTCTAAAAGATATTTTCTTAATTTATTTTAATGTTTTAATTATGGTCACTGAACAGCTACCTTTTGCAGCATAAAAGACCCTCTAGCTTAAATGGAATCAAACTATTTCAAAAAACTATAAAAGAGAAATTATTCCTGAGAATATTTCTGTATTCTTTCACCAAAGGTGTATTCCTGTGGCTTAGTCAGCCACTCCTGGAGAGGGGAAAAGAGTTTATAATGGAAGCATTGACACAATCAAAGTCACCTGTTGGCTTTCTAGCCTGGTATATTTGATGTGCACATCCCCGTGATCTTTTTAGTAATATTGTAGCAACAAGAGTAATGTACGCTGCAGCCCTCAGAAAGTGACTCCCAGCGTGATTTGAGGTTTTTCTCTTCTCATGGGAAGAACAAATATTAAAAAAATGAAAATTATCAGTATTTTTTTGCATCAAATTATATTCTCAGATCATTGATGTTATGAACTAAAAAGACTGGGTTTTTTTAAAGAGCTAAGCTAAGAACGATTTTCTTCTTGACTAGTTTTAGCCATCTATACCATGGCTGTCTCCCCCAGGATTCTGATTTACTAGCCTTCTCATTACAGAAAGGAACTGGTATTGCCAGAGTGTGTGCAACATATCCCATATCTGTAACACCTTAGTCATACAGAGTGAATCCCTCTGTGCTGGGGTCGGTCACTTAGACAAGTGTGTAGAAACTATTTCAACCTTTACTCGTCCTTTCTCTTTCAGCTCTTTGCACCCCATTGTAAGGAATTTACTCATGCAGACAGATGATATGCAGTAGATACTCCTAGCTCCATAGACACTGCCCTTTGTTTCAATATATCTTCCTTCCCCACGCTGTGCATAGCTGGCTTAGATTTTTGGTTTGTCTTAAGGCTGAAATATGTCCCTAATTATCAAGAATTCCACTTAGTTTAACAAGTGAGTGCTTTGAATCAATTAATTACTGTTGCTGAAATACATACTTAAATTATAAGCAACTGTGTAAAAGTGAGTAGAGATAAAGTGAATGGGGACTAGAAAAAAATGTATTGATCTACCAACAAAAAATAAAGCAACAATTAATTTGAAAAAAATCCAAATCAGTTTTTTCCACCCAGATTTAAAAAGTCAAAAATGATGGTACATGTTTAGGAGGTAGAATATATATGGGAATGCTTCTAAATTCTAAAAATTTCTGCTGGAGGGAAAGAACATTTATGTATTACATATATATATATACACACACATATGTACATATGTGTGTATATGTACATTGTGAGGTGCGTATACACATGTACATTGTGCATGTGTGTATGAAGGTGAAATATATTTATTATTTTGCAATGTCAAATAATAACAAAAAGATTGCTACAGTTTAACACACACAAAGAGACAACTGTCACTGAAGTCTAGTCACTTTTGTACTCCCCAGACTGGAATGCAATGTCTACTGTGCTAGGCAAATCATTTCCCTTCCTTCCCTCTGAATTTGCCATCTGACCTAATTGTTCCTCAAAACAATCCAACCCATGTTGTTGCAGTTTCCTAGTTATAAAGACTGAGTACTTGCCCCTCCTTTTTCATCATGAGATCCAGGAATAACCTGATCCTTTTTCATGCTTCCAAAATCCTTCTGTGATAGTTTCCTTTCCCAGTTTCCATTTATGTTACAGATCCATTGACTAATTTTTTTTTCTTGTGCTATGAAAAAATAACCTTCCTGCAGAAACTCAGTGCCTTTGAATAGTCTCCACACACTAATTTTATCTTTAATATAATTTTCTTCTTCTTTCTCCTCCAGCTGGATCCATGGTTATTGAGCTTATTCTATCGAATCCGCTTCTACAAAGAAACATTCCTCTCCCACATCATTATTCTTCCATCATCTCTTTTAATTGCAGAGTGGTCCAGAGCTGTGTTTTCATTTGGGCTCTGTGCATTTTGATTCCTGCGTGTAGTTACTGATATTTTTTTCCCTCATTATTTTATCACTATCATTTATCATTATCACCTGATGATGGGATAAATGGTTTGTATTAGTTTTCCCACTAAGGCAACACCAGAAAGAAGGCATTTAAGCTCCTCATGCTCCAGATGTAGAAAGATCTGTAGAAGTTAGAGGAAGTTCATTCATGCACTGGAATGAAACTTAGAGGGGGAATATTTGTGCCAGATGTGAGAAAAAACTGTCTCTCAGACTTCCAGCCAGAAAATGGGTGCCCGAGAAGGAGAATATGACCATGAAAGGAAAGAGAATTCATCCATTTCTAATTTGTGTGTCCTAGTCTGTGACTTGGACGTAAGGTATTAGGCATTTCCTCTGAGGTACCTCCCTGAGGTGCTGCACAGCACTGAGGTACAATTCCTTCTGGGCCTTCCCTCCAGTCTGGAATGTAGTAATTTAGGATGAGATCCAGAATACTACCTTTGCCATTTTAGGCACCTAAACAGATTAGGTGGGTTTTTTTGGATGACTCTCCTGAATCTAGGCACCTAAATTGCCATTTGGACACCTAAGTACTAGTTCAGTGCTGGAGTAAGTGTGTAGCAAATTACAAACACCCACAATTAATAATTTCTGACATACCAAGTAGGCTTTGTATCTTGTGGGGACTGATGAGCCAAGACCTTCCACCCACCTTCACCACTCCCTGCCTAGTTGCACCTGCTCCCTTGTATGCACCCAAATCCATGTTCCAGGGGTGTATGAATAATGGGCAAACATAAAACTTGCAGAGTTAATGATGGCCAAATGTGTCCCAACAAGTCCACAGAGAATTGTTAGTGTGAGTGAATTTACAGGGGAAGCTAAAAATGTCTCAGTGAATCTACAAGGAAGTAGTAGACCTGTCATGACTTAACTAATTTTTTAAAACCAAGGTATTATAAGGAACTCACAGACTACACTAATAGTAAAATAATATATACAGATTCAAACAATGAAGATATCCCTAAGTTTCTAACTTTCTCATACACGTAAACTTTAAAATGCAAAGCTATTCGAAAGTAACTGTGGAAGTGGAATAGTAAATCTGAGTAAAAGTAACAAGGCTTTTGTTTTAGAAAGTTATTAAACATTAAACACAATGCTGGAAGCATGCTGGGCTTCCTTGATTTTCTGCAAGACCATAGATCATCAGATATTAGCTTATATTCCAACATCACTTCACAGCTGAGAACCTCTTTAAAAGTTGTGAAAGTTTTTAGCTAATTCAAGAACCGTAAATGAGATTGTCCTAGATGATAATTCCTGTATTCTCAGTAGTGTATCTGTGTGTGGGCCTAAAGATAATTTGCATAGTACAATCTGTATTACAGCAAGATGGGGCAAGCATAATCTGTTTACTTTGCTTCAACTGTTGCTCATCCTGTAGCCAAAGAATAAGGTGGGGCTGATTCCTTCAGGTTCCCTTTGCTTAGCCTCTTTGCACCATTGCTGCATCTCACATTTGAGGTATGGAAAGTTTTATTTTGAAAGCCTAAGGTTATTTCTTTGAGGATTATCTTTGTCACTCTCAAAGCTTTTCAACAGGACTTGTTAGCTCAGGAGTGCACCACACTAACAGAAGACACCTAATTTCCAGGTGGTTTTACACCATGTGGTGTGAGCACTGCAAGTTCAGATCTTCAGGCAAGGTCCTTCATGTAGGCTTACCCTCAGTGGCTGGGTAAATAAAACAGAGGAAGGGCTATTCCTTCACTCAAAATAAGATGGCATTGCTTACACCTGTACAAGTAAAGTCTTTTCTCTCACCACCAACACTGTGTTGTGAGCAGTATGTGGCCTGTGCTGTGCCCTGAACCACATTCAGGTATGTCTGGGAAAGTCTTAGCACAAGCTTTGTGTCAGGCAGAAGACAAACAATTGATGAGTCTTAACCATGTGGGAGACTGCTTAAAACTGTATTCTGGCCCTCAGTGTACTATTTTAGATATGCCTCTTGAGGAAGTCAGGGGGGCAGGGTGGTGTTTTGTGTGTTCTTTTTCAAACTTAGCAATCATTTATCTTCAAAAGCAGAGGCTGACTTGGGGCATCACCATTTTTACATGCATATCTTGACATCCTTTATTCTTTATTTGCACATATGGAGTGATTATGCATTCCTGAAACACCATTTGGGTGCTTTAAGGCGACTGTTAAAACCAGAAAGAGTTCCCCAGAAATACTGGGACAGTGTCAAGATTTCATTCTATACCAAATACCTGTCCCATCAAGGACCTTATAAATATAGTTTTAAATGGCCTGTTGTTTCAGTAAATCAGTTGGATTCACCTATGTTAAGCTTAGAGCTTTCTAATGAAACCTTTATTTGGTTTTTTTTTCCTGTGGAGAAGTGTCCTATGGCCAGTCTTTGTGTAATATGGTCACAGCTGTCTTATAAGGTACCTCTCGAAGGACCTCAGAAGAGCTTAGTCTACAGAAATGGTGGTATTCCTTCACGAACTTAATGAATCACTGTTTAACCTTTTTTTAATGATCATGTAAAGGAGAAAGACAGCATACAACTGTTTTGGATGAAAAAATGCCCTGAGAATTTCTGCCTTTGGATCTGCAGACTCGTATATCTTCTTTTGCTGTGGAGCAGAACCATACAGCATGAAGAGCCACCATTTAAAGAGTCTCTAATATTTTTAGAGCTGAAAGAATAAAATGTTCCCAATGTGCGCTTTGTTGTCCACTCTGCTTAGGCTTTACATAACCAGAATTATTTCAGAAGTACACAACAAATGTTGAGGTATTGTTAATAGTTTTGTTCCACTGCTTGACACGGCAAATACCAATCTGCTGCTGTTGTGTTATGTAGTTTTATATTCTAAGAGTGGTTTTGATTTAGGCAACACTTATGGGTTCATTTAGACGATCCTCACTCCTCTTTGAAAACGATTGGTGTTCAGAAATCCTAGTACTGATACTGTAAATATGAACCTTGCATGCCCAAACACCATCTCTCTAATCTTCTATGCACTGGACTTGGTTAAGACATATAAGAGTAACTGAAAAAAGGGCTGTCAGCAGTGGAGAGGAGCAGCACTTTGTCACACCACTTCAGGACTGTATGGTTGCAGACACAAGACTCCTATGAAACTAATCAGGTCTTAGTAATACTTTACATAGCAACAGTAATTATTATCATTTCAAAAATGGCATCATCTATACATTTAGTAGAAAGAAAGATCTAGAGATATAACTGCATTTTTTGTTTCTTTGACATAGATCCCAAAAAAATGGGAAGACACCTTGAATAGCTCAGCTTTGAGATGATAAGCTTATTTCAAGGTGACTGAAATTTGCCCCTCCCATCAAGACTGCATGCTTTAGGTACATACAAGCTGAAGATGGGCTTATTAGATTTCCCCTGGGCTGTCATACCCAAAAGGCAGAGGACACCCAGGTGTATTTTAAACCAAGCTTGAAGCTGTCCAAGCAAGTTAAGTATGGTCTGAGCATGCCCAAGAAGCCAAGACCCCTCTGGCATGTGCAGAGATATTTTCCTGCCCTTCACCAGCAGAATTTCAGCTTAACCAGTGCATGGTTATATCCAGTGGGTGATACTGCATAAGCCTCTGCCCAGGTTGTGCTGCATATCTACTTTCTGAGACCCAAGTCCATTAGTAATATCTAATACTGTAAATCTAAAATTTAAGGCAATCTAGGGCTATTATTAGATGTCAAAAATAGTTAAAAAATGAAGGCAACTGTATTCTGGTCCAGTTTTAGGAAGCAAGTATCCAAACACTGTTATCTGTTTACTCATGAAAATCCTTTAAACCTTAAAGGTGCTCTCTGTGAGAAGCATTTATACTATCTTTTGTGTATGAAAATTTCTGTTGACACCTGGGTTGGGAAGAATTTGGACATAAAGACATAAAGTATCTAAAAGAAAATTGTTACCAATTAAAAATGCATTTGCTTCTTCTGTACAGGACAAAGAATAAGTAGATGGGATAATAAGATGAGAACAAGGGGAAATTTACAGATCAAAATATCTAATTTTCTGTGTTAAATGGAGCAAATTACTTCAGGAGGTAATAAACAGAAAATTAAAAAGATGAGAGAGAACAGTTACTTGGCTTTTCCTTATCAGCATGCATGGTAGTGGAGATAAATGCTTATGTTACCCATTGTTCTGGTCCAGCTTCCTTTTTGACTGTCCTGGAAAACTATTAGTAAAACATTGACAATTGATGGAAGTTCAAAGAACAAGCAACTTGATTTTTTGTTTGAGAAATAAAAATCAGAAACCATTTTAAAATGTTATTAATTTAACTTCCTCTTTGGATCTTGAGGTCATGTTCTGCATGTCTTTGCACAGCAAACACTGAAGAATGCAGCAGTCAAATATTCCTTATAAAAGGCAGCCAATCATTACTTTCAGAGATGAATGTGTTCATTTTCTGTATAATTCAGGGTTTTGCAGACACAACTACGTGCTTCATCATCACTTCCAGGAACTTGTTCTGTTAATCTAATGAGGTGTCAGTTCAGAATTCAATTGAAAAAAATATAACACTTAAGAGTTGATCATATTGGTAATGCAGACAATTGTGCTACTTCTGATCCCAGCTGTGCCAGAACTGTGCATTAATTTTATCTGTACAAAAAAGAAGAGTATGTTAGAACCTTGACCAAGGATGTTAGAAGTCTGTCAGCTGTATCATAGCTATGTTGTGTTAGTTGATCACTTTTCTCTCCTTCTTTCTCAGTTCCTTGCCTATTTAGTTTAGCAAAGCTGCTTAGATTATCAAAATGAACGAGTGGCAAATTGTCACCATGTTATAATTTCTTTATCTATAACACATTATACAAAACAGTAGTATCTTGTGAAAGGACACATTTAAGACTGCCACATACCCTAGAGAAAACAATATGTGCAGTAACCTTCCAGTTTGCTTACAGTCCCAGATAGGGAATTAAATACTGGCATTTGTTGCATTATTTATATGAAGGACTCAGAAATACTGACTATTGTTTTATAGGAAGGGGATTATCTTCAAGTGTTAAAAGCAAACCAAAAAAAGGTTAATAGTGTTCTCAAGTCTACCTGAGACTTGGTGTATAAAATAAGAAAAGTAAACTAAATTTCATGGTCTGACTAGTAATCACTATTCCTCACAAATTCTTCTCTAGCTACAACTTCTGCACTCTGACTGGCAATGCTGATACTATCTTTAAGAGTTATTACTTCTCTTTTTACCTTTGTATCATTATGCTTAGCAAGGGCAAAAGGTGAGCAGCCTGAGGAATTAAAAGTGGAAATGAAGCACACTTTTCCAACAAAGACATTGCTTAATTAATGAAACAACTTATTTGGAGAAGCTGTGAGATCTTGAACTTTGGTTGGATTCCTTTCAGAATGCACATTTTAGTCAAGCATATATTAGGCTCAGTAGAGATGTAGAGGCCATTTAGAGTCACGCAGTGTGTGAGAATAAGTGGTTCATTCTAAAATTGAGCTAAAGGTACTTAAAAATCTATATTTGAGATTCTGAAAGTCTGAGATCACAAAGGCTGTAAACTTTCTTATCATTTCAATATATACATAAAGGTTGCCCAGGAAGTGCAATCTTATACCTGTGCAAAACACCCATCAAAACGTAAGTAGAGTTTCTACCACTGTGCAAGTAGTGACCCAGCAATAGGAATGCAGATGGCTATCCAAGTGACTCACTGGCAAAGCAGAGAGAGTAAATGCAATAGTGGCTGCTACTGATGGCAAAAAGGAAGAATAAAGAATAATATATGCTCTGAATCAACAAATCATTAATACCCATGCTACTGGGTTTGTTTCAAATATTGTTTTGAAAATTTCTTTTTTGGTTAAATTAAATTAATTTAATTTAATTAAAAATTGCTTTGCTCTGTGTATTTTTTTATGTCTAAGACCATGTGGAGCTATTCTGAATCTTTCCTGGAACTGAAGATTTCACCCTAGCTGAATATCTCCTGTAAGATGTATCCTTTCATGCTGTTTCTCATTAGAACTGTAAGATTAAAGAGGTTTTAATCCATGGACTGTATTAGAGGTTAGCAAGTGCTGATGCTGGCCCATGTCAGTATTGGCTTTTAGATGACTCTATGCATGGTTAGCTTGCTTCTAGCATCCCTGTGTCCACCAATATTAGGACTGAACATCAAGGGATCTTGGATCCACTCTCTGCAATTAATAAGCCTTTTTTTGTAATCCTACCCATAAGGAAAGAAGAATTAGATTACACAGAATTAATTTAAAGTCATAGCTCTACAATATATTTATAATCCTTAGTTAAAATTATATGTTTTCTTACCAGCAGATATATATTTACATGACTCAAGATCCTAGAATGGGTTGTGCTCTTCTAAATTTGCCAGTATTTCCGTACCCAATGACTTGGCTATAGCTATGCACTATTTTTGCCCAGTGCTGACAAATTTAGATTGCATGTTTTTGGAATGATGGAAGATGCAGTTAATAGTTTAAATCATATGGCTGGTCATGGTGACTTGCATTTAAAATATCTTAGGTTTTGCTGGCCTATTTTTTTTTTTCTTGGAGCTCTCTTTGTTAATGGGAATTACTAGAAGCTTCTCCAAACCAATATGCCTTTGCAAAAATATAACCAAACTTTTGATATCTCAAATGTACTCAGAAACAAGAACCACAAGCCTATTGGTTTCTTTTCCTGTGGCCTGACTTAAGCCCAGACACAAAGTCTGAGTAATGGTAATGATACATAGCTTTAGTGCTGCCTTACTTCAATTACTTCTGACTATAAGGATGAGTCCTGGGCAGTCCTGACAGTCTAACCTAAGACCAAGTCAAAACCTGGCTTTGGCAGAGCTAGTAAATCTGGTAAAACATTAAGGAGGCAAGGCACAAAGGAAAAGTTTGTGAATACCATACTCCCCTCAGTTATACCCTGCAGGTATGTGAGTATGGTTCTGTTTACAAAGGAGTATTAGTAAAGGATGAGTGAAGCCAGTTTGTACAGAAGCTGAGTGTGTGTAGGATCTGTGTGCAGGGAAAGAACCAATTACTTTGTTCTACTGAGCTCCAGACTAGAGACTGAATTTTTTAACTGTCAGCGCAGCAAGCAGCAAAAATTTTATTCAAAGTTCTCAAGTCTTTGCATTTTTATGCAATGGTGTGTGACATTAATCTGTGCTAGAAGAGACTAGGAAATTTCAGAATCTAACCACAAACCACCATGCACGCAGTGCTATGCAATATATGCTTCATTATATCTAGCTAAAGGGTTAATGTCACACTTTTGGAAAAAAAATCTTTTCTTTTCTTCACTCCTTAAAAATAAGCATTGGGTTGGCTTCTCTCCACAAATATATTCTCTGTTGAATGAAGTGTGGAAAAAATTGCTCTCACAGCAGTGTGAGCCATACCCTTTCTGACTATTAGTTCTGTAAAGTAGCTGAGTGTTTGGTTGCTCCATCTGATTCAGTTGAGGTGGAGTTAAAATGTAAATGAAAAACAAACCTTCTGCTTTAATCTTTGCCTTAGGCTTGACCTTGAATTCCTCGAGTTCCTACTTGTCTCACTCATTCCAGTACAAGATCTGAAACAGCTTTTTGTGCATTATTTGGGACAACTAACCAAAGGTGGTGAAAAATGGGAGAAATTGAACAATAAGGAAAAACTCATTTCAGAGAGCTCATTGTGCTGACCTATTCCTGTTCTCAGATTATTCAGGGAGTCAGTAGGATGTTTATCCTCTGTCTGCTCTGGTGCTGTCAGTGCTGCTATTATAGATGTTTGATTAATGGACTAAATTTCCCATCCCAAATGCAGCCTGGCAAGAGTAAAGCCCTTTATCCTAGTGAAATGCTATATCATCAGACCTGTTATGGATGTTGATAAGGATATGTAGGCTTATTACATGCCAGGTATTTGTTTTAGTGAATAATCAAAAAGTTAAAGCTCAAAGAAATAACTCACTGATAAAAGAATATGTAAGTTGGGTTGTGAAATGTGGATTTGTAAATGAGTAAGATAAATGATGTGTTAAGGGATTAAAATCTGAACTCGTTTGTTGTGTAATGATGCCTGTCAGTATTCCATATTAAATAATTACTAGTTCTATTGTTAATAAGATGGGAGGTTATGTTTGTATGATCCCCTGATGAGTAGAAGAATAGCAGTATACGTATGACAGACAGGGGGAAAAGGAAATAAAAATCTAGTTCAATTCTTTATGAAAACACAGTCAAGAAACCTAAGGTGGACACAATGGACAGAAGGTACCAGAAGCCCAGGAGTGTCAGTCTGGCAACAGATGGAGCTTACTGTGTCTGCTACAGGCATGGTTATTATTCCATTATCATGTGGTATGTTCACAAAGAGCACGCCCTGTTTCTAGCTACTTGAGTTAAGATGAGTTTTATCTCCCTGGGTTGAACAAGAGTTCTATGATTAGGGAAAATATGATTGAATTTTATCAACTTTTCATTTCATACTTTTACATCTGACCGAAATGCATTCCAAGTTCAGTGAAGGAGGTGATGGGGAATGGACCCCAGCACAGAAAAGCCTTCCACCAGTGCAGAAGTCAAACATTGCCACTCCTTTTGGAAAAACTACTTTCTGAATGGATAAACTAATAAAGGTGCAGGGAACATTTCTGTGCTCACTGTTTGAACAGCTTATATGGAAGAAATGTGGCACAGAGCATCCATCCAGGATCTGTTCAGTCTTCAGAAATGAAAGCTAAGGGGAAATCTTATTACTGTCTGCAAAACACCTAATGCAAGGATGTAGGAAATCCAGAGCCCACTGTTCTTTGCAGTGCACAGTGATGTGGCAGGAGTCAACAAACAGAACTTCAGAAACAGAAAATCTCAGTTAGATCCAAGGAAAAAAGAATTATGAAGGTAGTCAAACACTGGAAGAGGTTGCCCAGAAAGGCTGTGAAATCTTCATGCTTGGAGGTGTTCAGGGTGCATCTGGACAGGCCCTTAGCAAACAGGTTCTAATTAGACCTGCTTTGAACAGGGGCTTGGTTTAGATGACATCCAAAGGTCCATTCTGACCTAAACTAGCCTTTGATTCTATGCCAAAAAACCTCCACCAGCTAAAAGCACATAGGAAACAAGGCTAAGACTACAAACTTCACCCTATGATTGCACTTAGATATTATTTTTACCTATACTTTATAGAATTATCTTTTTCTACCTATCTTAGTGAATTATGATCTCAAGTTAGTCATTACCTCTTATTTATGCATATGCTTTACATAATAGGGTGAAAATAAAGTGTATGGCTTTTAAGGCTGAGGTCTAAAATAAACTAATTGTTTTTTAAAAATCTGTGGATACCCTAAGTTTATAGAGGATACACAAGTATTTTAACATGATTTACTCTTTAAGTGTTGAAATGCCATACTTTTGTATCAAGGAAAAAAAAACAAAACCAAAACAAAACCAAAATATTTTTACAGGGACAGAATGAGTCTGGAAATACACAGAATTCCAACTAATTCTCTGAGATTCATCCTTACATAAGACAAGATGTATATTGATTTATGAAAAGAATGTACAAGTAACGGAACACATACGATTAAAAGCATTGTAACATTTGAGGAAACTAATGTGATTTAGAAAAATGGTGAAGAGAGAAAAGAGAAAAGACATAAGAAATAAATTAATGCCTCAGTTGCTTCTCATTTAGATTTTTCAGTTTGTCTTGAAATTAGGCTTCTCCTTTTCTATAGGAAATAGGACTGTTTTCTTAATATTTCACAGAACCATCAGTGATTAATCACTTTAGCAGATCTCTAACTGTGTAATAATCTTAAATTCTGGATGTATGTATTTCATCACCTGTGAAACTTTCTTCATGTATTTTATTGCCAAAGGAACTTAAAGAGAATTTGGATGGAAAAGATTTCCAACTTCTGAAATTCTGGTGACATTTTTCTAAAGGAAAAAGTTTATGCTCTTCATTTCCATGGAAGAAAGATTCTGACCTACTAAAACAGGATTGTAAGCATGTCAGCACTTTCTTGCACCTGGGGATGGATTATTGAAACTCCGTACAGGTCACAAGACCTCTTTTCAACATTTCTGTTGCCCACATCCCAGCAGTACCTTGCCCAGGTTATTGATTAGTTTGGGACACTAATCCCACAAACTCTTCCCATACACTGCATTGGTAAGGATTTTCTGGAAATAGCGCAAATTCTTAATGCTAGTCCAGATCCAAACAGTTGTAGGCTGGTGCTAACTTTCAGACATCTATGTCCCTTACTAGACATATTACTTAATGTTTGCTCTGTGTTATTCAGCTATAAAAACCCAAGAGTGTTTGTTCTGTTCTATAATACTCTATCATCAGTTTATAAATCCTGTACTGTAAGCCAGGCTTCTAAGTCACTGCAGGTAAGGATGGGTTCCTGAAGTGTGATTTTAAAAGTTTGAATTTTTTTTCTGTGATAGATTTCAGGTTCTTTTCTATTTAATTTTGGTTTGTGAATTTCATGCCTGCAAACTTTTCTCACAGCTAGAAGGCTGAACATTTCTCTCTGACACTCTTTCTCTATTTTTTTAAAGGTCAGAGATATTTTCCTTAGAGTTGTAAAGAAAACACATTTTGACCAAACACAAAAGTGTTCTGATAAAACTGGTTTTATGTATATACATATATACACACATACACCTCTTTTCTGATGCTGTACCCATTTTATATCTGTGGTTTGATTTGTTATATACATTTGAAAATTAGGAAGGTCAAGGGTGCTTACTGTTGTTACTCTCCCAGAGAAAATATTGCATGGCATTCTTCATAGCTGTAAAGCCTGTATTGGAGACTGACAGCTTTTAGAGAACATAATGTGTTTGTTGCACAACAGTGTACTTTATATAATTTGTCCTTTGTCCCAGAGAGAAAACTAGGTTAAATTTAATATGGTTTATATGTAGATAGGTTTTAACAGATAACCATTGTGTAACTGGATGTTAGGCAACAGACCATGCATTTCATTCTGTTTGGAAGGAAAAACCCCATCACTTAGGTAGCATTACCCTTTGAGAACATTATTTTTCACTTTTTAAAATTATTTCTAAAGCAGAAGGAAGATCAGATTCTTCCCTCAATTTCTGACATAGAAACAGAAAACTCCGGTAATTTAACCAGCTGGGGAAGACATTAATTTATCTGTCACTCTGGACTGCTCTTGCATATAATAGCAATTACTCTTGCTGTTATATGAGGATCACAACATTGCTTACTAATAGCAACTACATCTCACACCACCTGTCTTACGCAGTGTATTACACAGTAATACACAAATGAGAAAAATGAAGCTCAAAATTGAAAAAAAATCAAATCTTTTGAGCTTTTGAACAGTAAGACTCTGTTCTTTCTATGCTGGTAAAGAACTTTGTAACAGTTATTCTTGAATTATCTTTTAGCAAGGTATAGGATGGAAAAAAATGGTTGATTAGCAAAAATGTTCAAAATTATTATTGCAGATAAAAAATTAATCCACCACAGAAAATGTATGGAGCTGTCTTTCACTGTATGAATTCATTCTTTCACGAAGGACCTAGACTTGTAATTTTATGGTCCCTATTCAGACCACAAGTCCACATTTCACTGTAAAACCTAGAGACAGAAAAAGTAGATTCTTTTACCATTAATGGAGTAACTAATTGCTTTCTGAAAGATCCCTTTACTGTATCATCCTTAAAGTTAAAGAGGCAATATAAAAATGGAAGGGCAGCAGTCCTGTTGTAAAAGTTGTCATTACATGGTTAATATCTAAGGAGTGCTATATAACTGATGTTCTGTGTTATTCTCCTGTGGTAGATCAAATAATATCATCATGCATCTTCCTTATTATCAGGAAATGTCAAGTCACATCTCACGTACTAGCAAGAGCTCCAGATACAACTTGAGTTAATAAAATGCTTGCATAAAATTATAATTGAAAAATTAATACAATCTGACGTGATCATTGACTGTAGAGTCTAAAAATCTGTAAATTAAAAGTAATGACATATGAACAGTTCACACAGGGATGAGGCAGAAAACTGTGAGATGCTGAAATTATTTTTGACCTGCTACATCAGAAGCCTTAAACAACTGTCTGAGTAAGATGAAGAGAATATTAATTCTTGAAAGGGAATATTCTCTCCGATAACTGACTGCATGTCCTTTGTCAACAATCCCACCATACTAGGTAAGTGCAAACTAACCTGGTTTTGATTCACAAAAAAACAAAAACAAACAAATGACCACTCTCTATCAGATCATCAAATGAGTTGCTTTTTAGTGACTTAACAGGAAGGGCTAGCCAAGAGCTGTTTAGCATGCTTTCACAGGGAGCTCAAAGAAGACTACAGATGGCTAAAAATTACTAGCAAGAATATTATGCACGCTTCTGAACACATCAGCAGTAAGAAGTACATTGACAAATCGGAACATATTTGGGCAAGGCCTTAACAATCGAAATTCATTGGAATGACTCCAAATGTAACTTGATCAGATGGTGACTAATGGTATCTTTAAACATCTACAACTATTTGTTGGATATAAGCAGAACCATTTACAAGTGGTGCAAGGAGTAAACTAATGAAACTTGAGCTCAGAAAAATGGAGGTAGAACCTAAGGAATCCTATGTTAAGGGCATCCTTACCTCAGTGCAATGAAGTCTTTGATATTATTAAGTATACTACAGCGGGAAAATACAAAGTCTAGAGCACATGGAAGAGAAAAAAATGGACCTGATGCTCCTTTCTACTAAAAGGCAACGAATTACTTTAAAATGAAACGTTCTGGCCCTGGTAGTCAGGGCAAATGTCTTTTGTACTGTAGGAATGCACACTTGCAGTGGATGATTGAAATGTTACTGTTGTAAAACAAACTATATTGTAACGCAATGCCTGAATTACACATAGTCAAAAACATCTGTAGCTTGGTTTTGGTCTTGTAGTCCCTGGGTTTTGTGAATAATAAAAATACCTCACACAGATCATTGGATTACCTGCTTAGCTGCTGCAGCCAGTTTAACTCTCCTTATGATGAAAAATGACTCATACAAATCACCACAAGGAGTCACTGACTGAACCTCTATGGTAGTTGTTATATGTTGAATATGATATAAGGTTCAGGATAAGTTTGGACTACTGTCCTTTTTCTCCTTTTTGAAAAGGATGTCAGGATGACAAGCTAACACGTCTCTGACAGCTTCTGTAGAAAAACCAGTGAATTATATGGAAACAGAAATACCATTCATTCATGACCTGGAGGCTTGGGAATGAAGCTTGTCTTTTTTCACCTAGCTGCCAGGAAAAATATATTGACATAATTGGTTGGGTTTTTTTAATAACATTCACCAGAAAAAGTCACCCTTTTAACGTAAGAAGTATGGGGTAGGACAATATCTTTGTAAACTCTGCCTCATGCATGACTGAGGCACAATAGTTTAAAGTGATTCTTTGAATGCTTTGAACTGACCAAGAAGAACTGAATTCTTTCCGGTGGGCTGAAAGTCCACTGCCAACTTTGTGTTACTGGGGTTCAGCGACCCTTTTAGCTATACTCTTCTGTGTACCTTTCCTGAAGCTGCTGGAGGTGTCGCTGCAGAGGGCAGAGTGGCTCAGCACTTCAGAACCCAGTGACTCAGGAGAGGAGAAAAGGCACAGCTTAGCAATTGCCAAACCCCTTCTCCCAGCAGCTCCTGTGCTTTCAGATGGTTATTGAGCTGCTACTAGGACACTTAAAGAAAATACAACCTAAGTAGCATATGATAAGGACAAATATTTTTTTAACTCGTTTCATGACAGGTCACTAGGACTGACCCTGGGGGTTGTAGGACTCCACCATTGATGTCCCTCTCCTGTCTGGCCTCACAGAGCAAAGGAGTCTGGCACACCCAAAACTAAAGCCTCTCCTCCAAGTACCTCCCCAGCCTGTGCTCACCTGTGCCTTTGCAATCCATGTCTTATGCCCGTAGTTGGCACACACAGCAAATTCCCTTGTGCTTAATTTTGTTTGTATCTTAGCTAATTTCCCTTCAGAGAAAGATATATTCCCTTTCTTGTTTCTTTGTAATCGTCCTGAAGTTTTTGATCTCATGTTGGGCTTTTCCAAGGCTTTTTCCTACCAGTACTATGCAGCAACATTTCAATAGTCATTTTCTCAGCACTTCCCACCAAAGCAGGATTGGCATCCTTAGCCACAATCTGTGGGGAACACAGTGGAATGAGGTAAGGGCAACTGTAACACATACTTCCTTCATGTCATGCTTGCTGAAGCATACTTTTTGCAGGTGTGAAGGGAATGTTTTGTTCTTTTTTTTTTTTTTTTTTTTGAAGGGGACACTTAAGAGATGTGAAGATGGTAGCCACACTGTCATACTGGTGCATTCAAGCCTATGAGACAAACCATACAGTAGGATTTATTAGCTTGGCCACAGTTCCAAAATAATGCGGCTATACAGTACCAGATACGATGCTGGCAAACCTAGAATGGGAGAATAGCAAGCCCACATGTATGCGCCAGTAGTCTCGCTATTAAAGATTGTGAAAACATAGACTTTTTAAAAAAATATATTTTTTAAATGCAATGTAAAATCTGAAAAGTATATCAGTGACAGTTACAAAATAGGCAATGCCTAGCCATCATTGTTATTTCAGTCAGAAATTCACTTGGGAATTGGTTAGTTTCCATCCTCCCTGTATAATCTGAATTTTAAGATAGTAATTTTGAATTATTATCAATTCACGAATCTTGAAGAAATAAGGAAAGGGAAGGGTGGCACTACACTTCGCCTTCTACTCTGCTATAGTTATAAGGAGAAGGAAACCCAGTGATTTTTGTACACCACCCTCATTCTCTAGAAACAGGAATCAAATGATAAAATTTGAAGGAAGCAGTTTTGGGAGAGTTTTCCTATTACCTATGTAAAATTACAGTCAAGTCTTATTGTGTTCTAATTATGGTATAGCAACAAATTCTTTATGGAGACCTTTGATCTGTCCCATTTTATGGTGAGCAAAGTTCATTTGCTATCAGGTGGGGCCACATTTTTCCATTAGCATTTCATTATTCATTCAAACTCAGTCACAGTGAACCTTCGCTGGACATTTCCCTGGGGTCAGTATAACTACCTAAGTGAATTGCATATGCAAATATTGCATATAATGAAGTGCAGGTTCAAAATAATAGCCACAAACCAGAAAGCCATTGTGAACAGTCTGGGCCGTAAAAGTATAAGGATAGTCATCTGTTGTTGATGGTTGCATAAACCAGAGAAAAAGATTGCCACAGAAAACAACAACATAGCTTAATATTTCATCATTTATCACTTCACACTAATGTTATTTTCCCTACTTTTTATCTTGTTTTGTCATGTGCATCTAAGTTTTGACTGCAAGAACGTCAACATTGTAATAATTTTTTTAGTGTGTCCCATCAGCAGAAAAATTAAATTTGGCCAAGAGAAAAATAATGGAGTCAGGCCAGAGAGGAATAAAATTTTCTTTAAGGCCCTTTAGATTTATCCTCTGGGAAACAGAAAAACATTCCCACCAAGCAAACACTGTGAAAAATCAAGAACTATCAATATTTTATGCCTAAATTGAGAATATGGGCATCACTCTAACACTCTGGTGAAATTAGAGGAGCAAAATCTTATATTTTATATTTGGTTTTGGTGTTTGCCTTACATTACGTTAGTGTTGCATGACCTGAACTGCTTAGCTCTGAAGTTTGAGAACAAGTTTTCTGTATTAACAGAAAATGAGCAGGTTAGTATTTTGAGCCAGTGACATCTTAATCACTCATCTTTTTAAAAATGCATTTTAGCTCAAGATTTTAAGGCATATTATAGAAGTAAGGACTCCTCATTCCTCCATACAGGTGGGAAAATAAGGAATGTGCATTGGGGAGTGACTAGCCAAAGCCATTTAGCAACCTAATGTCAAAATTGGGATCACAAACTCCCCATAAGCATTGGCAGAACACAGATAACTTAAAAGGATTTGTGGTGCCTGCAGATGTATGTTTGTGTTGAATAGCTTGGAGGACAGAGTTTCTAAATTTGTATCGAGCTAAAGCAATCACTTGTTCTGGATTTATACGGTAGTAAGGTCTTTCTTCTTGCTAGAGTGTATCAGTATTTCCCCTTACTGTCTGCTAATCCTCCCCCAGCCATTAGCAAATAACTGATAAATCTCCACAGGTCACAGCTCATATCTCTTTATCATGAGGTCATATGTGTGAACTATGGCAGTTATTCCTTAAAGCACACCTCTGGGGGAAAGAATTCGATCTCCTTTTGCTCTGACAATGAAATAATCTGAGAACAGAGTAGTCACTGATATTTCAATCATCAGATCATTAAAATAAACTGCAAATTAAGGGTTGGGTTCTGCTCAGTCAACCTGAGCTGTCTACAACTTATATAAACTTAATTCATCCTCTTTGCTCTTCTTAAGCCCCTGGAAAGAGATAGGCAGCTGCTGAGAGCAATCCATGGCTCCTATTTTACATACCTTTTTTAATGTGGAAATAAACATCCTCTGGAGGTACCTCTCTCTCTCGACAATGGAGAACATATAGGCGACTAATTTAGAAGACAGGTAAATACACATGGCTAAAATCTGTGAAGAAAGTCTTACACTAGTTAAAATATTCCGCCAGCTATACTGTTTAGGTGTCACTCATATGGATTTATTTCTACGTTGTCAAATAAATCCTGCTTATAGTAGTCTGTGACCCCACCTTAAACTAATAATTGTCTCCTATTTTACTTTTCCACCTCGTTTGTTATAAGCTTCCTCCTTCTTTCTGCTGCCTCTTGATTAATAATGAGATTGTAATCTTTCCCAGGGCTGCAACCGTACTGCCACCACACCTTTTCAGCAGCTCCATTCTGAAACTATGAGTATTCCCATGTAACCGCAAAACACAAAGATAATGAAAATCACATCAGCACATCATGTTATTAATTATGAGAGGTATAATAAATATTTTTCAATGTTATCTCACCTATTACTACTTGTAATACAATAACAAAACATTGTATAATGGCTTAACGGTGACTGATTCTGAGCCAGCGTGTCAAATCTCTAATGCATGTTTTCAGTTCAGAGTATGGAAAGCAAGTGTTTAAAGTCCTGCTAAATCAATGATTGAAAGTTACTAGGGTTTCCTAGCCCAATAAAGACTGATAATATAACGACGTGGTCTTACAGGAGCATTTTGAAGATACTTTCATAATCTATATTAAACACTGATGTGCCTATGCAACATTTATGCTCAAAATTGTTTACTCCGCTTAGCACTGGAAATTGTAACAAGCAAGTTTATATCAACAATAAACAAAATCTACTTGAATAGTTGCAAACACTTACAAGAAAGGCTAGAGATTTTGCTTGTGAGCAGAATAATATAGGGTTTTTTTCCCTGGGCACTAAAATGGAAAAAAAATTCAAACCCATTAAATCAGTACTAAACATTTTGCTCAAGCTATTTCACAGTCTGTCTGGGACTAAGGAACAAACTGAAAATTGCCACCTTATATATTGCAATTCAGTGTCTCTTTAACTTTGCATTTTGAAGGATTTTTTTTAGGTCAATCCACAGTGCTGAAATGAATTAAATAGACTCTGAATGGATTTTGTGTGGGCAGAGCTAAATTGGTGGTTAAGTACAAAATCCATGTTATAACCAACAGAAAATATTGATTTTTTTTCATTTATTTTTATTTTCCTTTCAAGAAATTTGAGGAGGTGACTTTTTTAAAGAGTTTGTCTTGTTCCTAACAGCGTTGTAACTCTGGCATAATTGGAGACTGTATGTGTCTTAATTCCACCAGTCAATACTATGCACTGTTCCACTGCCTGTTATTACGCACAGTAACACTTTGAACTTTCACATGCCTATATTTATTCAACAGATGGCAGAGCCTGTGAGAGGATCAAACATCTTCCTGACAAGAGAGCAGCTCATTTTGTGCAAGGAAACTGCCAGGTATCTTTACTGGATGGTAAACAAACTGATGGTCTGCTGCTTTTCCCAGGAGGAATTAGCTGCATGCAGCAGCCACAGAGGGCAGAGAGGCATGAGCTGCCGAATTCTGCAAGCCTTAATTCAGTGTCTGCCTAGGAGACACCGAATGTATCTTGAAGTAGGGTACAAATCTATGCTAAGACAAAAAAGTTCACCCTCAAGCTCTGTAGTATCATCTGGATAATAAACACTTATGGAAACATGATGTTAAAGGTAATAGACAATGAGAATCTTTCTTTGGTTTTCTATATGAGTCAACGTACTCAGAGTGCTTACTTAAATAGTTCCTAAAACAACTTCAGCACGGCTTCATGGTGTTATCAGAACATGAATGCTAAATAACAAGAGCTACAGCAGTTCTTTGTATTCAAAACATCTGCTTTGAGATAGTTAAGAAGCACCATCAGAAAGTTTTATTGGAACTGGATAGTTTTAACTGTACAGTATTTTTTATGGAAGCTTCTTTCCATCAAAGCACATTGTTTTCATTTCTGACAGTTCTCTAGGACTTTTCATAACAGACAATATACCAGCATGAACTTCTCACCAAAATTTTCAAAAGACAGCAGACCGGGCTCTGTTAGTTTCTTGTCCCAGCTTTAAAGTTGGGTAGCACAGAATTCACTGATCTACACCTCCAAAAAAACATCTCAAGATGAGTGAAATAAGACTGAAAATACAAGAATATGAATTACTGGAACAGCGTGAGTTGGTGAAACACAGAAGCAGGCAAAAGTCCACTAGGAAGTCCTTTATAACAGCACCAGAGACTGCTTTCTGAAGTGCCCTTGAAACAGAAATATGTGCACTGTTGCCCAGGTGACAAAATCCAAGTACATGGTACCTACTGTGAACAAAACAACTAACATTGTCTGTTCATTGTGGACTGGCTAGCATTAGTGATGCTGAGAGCTATCACTTTAAATGAACATAAGAAACAAAACCTATTTTTGTGTATATGTGTCAATCATCTAGACTAGGCAGCTTCTTCTTCAACAGAGGTGTTTTTAAACAAAGGCTTATCTTACTGTCTACAAATACATGTGTAAGTTCCATTGTTTCTTCCTCATATTTTTTGCAATGCCAAAGAAAATACATAAGGAATTACTCAGGTTAAACCTTGGTGATGAAGTCCCTGAAGTTGTTCAAGTGGCATTTGTTCTCTTAACCTGATTTTCAATTTCTCTGGTTCATTCAGACTTTTACACAGTTCCCCACTTAAAACATCATAGATGTATGGTACAGTTCTTCAGAAACACATAAAACTGACACCTTAAGGGTGAATTGTTTTCTTCTTCTCCATCCATTCATTCATATGTCCTAACTTGTTCTGCAAAGCATTGTTCCTAATTAAATCTTCCCTTTCATATTAATCCCTTAACATCTGTCTAGTAATCGAGAACAAATGTTTCTCATTGGTATTCACATGGGGTTGTTGGGCACTTACCTCTTTTGCTGAAATATTCAGCCCTTGCTAGTTTGGCTTACATTTTCGCTTGAGCTAGCAGCTGACTTGGCTGCTAGTTACTATTCCTCCGACTTTATTCTCTGTCAGTCATACCCATAGCTCATTGTCTAGCATGAAAAAGAAAGCTGACAACAGATACAAAGAGGGAATTCATAGTGTGTCCTATCTTCTGCCCCTGCCCAGGCTTTAAGAAATACAACAACCCCCACACCACACTCTCATAATCATATCTGCCCTTTTTATGGAGATAAGTGCTTTGTGAAAAAAAGTAATAACATCTCAAAAGCAGTGATGGGGTATTGTAGAAGAATGAAGCTGGGTTAATTAGCATTGGTAATATACAGCTGTGGGTTGGCTTCAGGGGCAGCGGGTTGGTCAATGTAGATAAGGTGCAGCTGTGGCTGGTTCTGTTAAGTGGTTGAGAGTCAATGAAGAGAGAGCAGCCAAGGAAGAAGCAAGAGAAGAGAGAACACACACCCTGGATGCAAAGAAATGGGGAGAAGTCAGCAGAGGGACTGGCATGAAGAGCATGCTGGTATGAGATAGTAAAAGATCTTGCTGCAACTTGATAGTTTGGAGTGCTGTGACAGTGTATAACTTAAATCCCTGCTTATCTGAATAGGAGGTACTAGTAGAAGGGTTAATGGTATTGCGTATACCTCTTTCATACCTCTCTACCACAACTGTCTCATATGAACTAAAATATTTTGATGTTTTCCTCCTCATAGAAGTTTGGAATTTGCTGCAATCACCACTATTGGCATTCCCTGCTTTTCATGTGCTGTTATGCTTTAAAATGATAGGTGTGATTTAAACAGCAAATGTAGGAAAAAAGCAAAACCAGAGAACAGAAGAGACCCAAAAGGATTTGTTTGGGTTTTGGTTGGGTTTTTTTTCAAAGGTGATTCCAGCTTCAGTGGAGCACAGGTTAAATGCCTGGCTGGACACAGCTCTAAAAAAAAATATTTTCCAGGGTGTTTTTTTATACAGAAAGTTTTCAGTGGAGTTTGCTGAAAAATTTGTGTCTTTTGTCTTGCAAGAAAAAAATGCAATTGGAAGACAGGGAAAAATTCAGCTTTACTGCAATTGCTTGATATTCTACCTGGAAAACGAAAATAAATGCTTAAGGGTGGGTCAGCTCTCATTCCCAACTAAATGAAAACCTGAAATCCTAGCCTGTTGTTATCGTAGATTAGAAGTCTTGAAAATTAGGACATACCAAACTTTTGTTGTGGAAAAGATAGTATGCAAAAGTTATGGGAAGGTATAGATCAAGAAAGAGCTGATTGTTCCCCCTACTATTCAGCTCCTTGGAAGACACTTCTTTCTGTTCTCTTCTGTATTTATTCTAATGTCAGTCTAAGGTTGTATAGATGATTCACAGCTGATTATGCATTAATAATGTCAAAAGATATAATTTTTTCTATGCATTAGAATAAAATTGTCTTTCACATTTGAGAAGATAGGATTTGTCTTTTATGAGAGGTATAATTCAGTGAATACGAACATATATTTGTTTAATATTCTGTTTAACTGCATTAGTTCTTTTCCTATGCTCACAAGAGGCTCATTAACCCAATCAACTTTCTTCACTAATACCAGGGAGGTGAGGGGCTGCTCAGCTGAAGATACACACACATAGGTATCAAAGGATAACTCATGCATCTAAAGAAACTTGTATTCCCTGGGACTATGTGAGAGCAAAATAATCATTCAGGACAATGACAGAGCACACACCATAAGCTCTTTTTTTGTAGCTTGCACCTAAAAGTAGCCTCATGTTTTTCTTGGAGTTGTCCAGTAAGAACTTGAATTGTTTCCTCATACCTGGGTGATCTAAAGCCTGAAAAATAAAGTAACTGCTTGTCTTGGAAAATATTTTAATGGCTGCAGCAAGAGATGTAATATTTTTCATCTCAAGATTTGAATTAATTTTTTGAGAGAAGAGTCCTTATCCCATTTTCAAAAGGCTTTTCCTTTTAAGCCATCTCTTTTAATTGTTAATATGCAATTGTCTGAACTATAAAGATACCTAAACTTAGAAATTCCTCATTAGCACCTTGGACGGCTGTGGGATCTCATCACTGACATTGTTAAAAACTGGTTTACCAAACATCTGTCAGCAAAAGTTGATGTGCAGTCAGTCTTGTCTTCAGGAAGCAGGGTGGCCAGGCTGATCAACCTCAGCCCTATTTTCTGTGAATGTGTTACTAAGACACAAATGAAAATACTTTTAAAGTCAATTTACTTTAAAAGGCTTTAAAAAGTAATTACAATGACAAACAGCATCTTCCAATTTCACAACTTAAAAGAAGAGAGTCTGTATTGTCTGCAAGAAAGCTGAAATACCTCAATTATACATACACTCCACGGTTCCTCAAAAATTATTAAAAAAAATAATCCTGTGGCATGTGTCAAGCCACCATTAGAATGAAGTATTTCAAACCTCAAATTACTAAGGACAGAGATAATTTACCAGCACTGTCACCATCTCCTGAGGAGGGCTATCACAGCTGAATACAGAAAAACAGGGATTTGGACCAAGATGAAACCTGGCTGTAGACCCACCTAGCAGATACAAGGAATAAGTACTGGCTGCACCAGTGACAAGAAAGTTGTGAAGACTGCCACAGACAGTTCAGTGCATGTTCACACTATGAGAGGCTGTTGGACAGGAAAACAGTGTAAGTCTTACCACAAGCATCATTACGCTCAGAGCAGATGATTTTCTAAATTGTTATTGGGCTGGAATTACTGACAGCTGTGTGTAGAATATAAAGGGAGCTTGAGGATGAGATTAAACAAGAAGTCAAATATATTTGGATTAATAAAAGTCTTTTATTCATCTCTTCTTCAGTAATCACGCTACATACGTATACATTTCCAGATGTTTTTAACAGGAAGGTCAGTGTCTGTAATTCCAAGCAATACTAGTTTTTCAAGAAATATATTCTGCACCCCCTGGAATTAGTATAAGAGAGATCTGCTGTAGGTCACATATGTATCTGCATTATGGTATACCATTGTGAGCGAAATGAATTGTGTCAATCCATGTCTTAGCAATGCTGCTGTGAAATAAAATTCAACTTTTTCCATTTTCAGTAAGAGAACGCAAATTCCCTTAAGAGGACCTGAGGTTATCTCCAAAAGCAGTTGTGCAGTTACAATGCTCATCCGAGGTAAAGGAGGTGCTCTACCTCTTCATCTGAATTCCTGTTGGTATGTGAAAAGGAATTTAGAACAGAAAAAGAACTTGATTATACAGTCTTGCAATTAGAGGACCCACATGGGGCAAATAATCCTGGACTTCATGCTCGGGACTCTTACTGGTCAGTTTGTGTTCAATACATAAATAACCATAAGCTAGGACAATGTATGTTAAATATAAAAATAATCATATGTGAGGAAACAAAGATTCTTCCTTCCAAACAGAATACAGAACCATGTCTTTCTGTCTCATTCTCTCTTTCTCTGTCATTTGTTTCCTACAAAATTTTTTCTTCCATCTTTTGCCACATCTTTAGTAATGATCTTTTTAATTACAGAAACAGAAGGACAGAGGAAAAAAGGGAGGGAGGGACGGACGGACAGAAGGAAGGAAAGAAAAGAAGGAGGGAAGGAATACATTACAACTTCCAAACTACTATCCTTTAACAATTAGAACTAGGCATGAGCGTATTTTGTAATATGTCCTGTAAATCTGTGTTACTTACAGAGATTCTGGTCCTTCCAGGAAATGGACAGAAATACTTTCAGAACAAGGTTTTTCAAGCAAGGGAACAGGCTGCCCAGGGAAGCGGTTGAGTCACCATCCCTGGAGATATTTAAAAGATGTGTAGATGTGGCACTCGGGGACATGGTTTAGTGGTGGACTTGGCAGTGCTGGGTTACTGGTTGAACTTGATGATCCCAAAATTTTTTTTTCCAACCTAAAGGATTCTACAAGTCTATGATTCACTTGCACATAAGTACCAAATGGGCACTGTGTCCGTTTCAGGGCATATGCACCAGCTGTCCTATAGGACACTAACGTAAGATAAATCAAGGCATGCACCCTGGGAGCAGTAAGATATGAAGGCAGATGCCAAAAAACTTGAGGTGCCTTCAGAGCTAAGAAGCAGCTGAATGGCAATGTGCGTCATTATATTTGTGAATATAGACACTATACTTAACCTTCAGTCCCATTGTAAGGTGGCAAGTTCTTTTCTTGAAGTAGACAATGACTGTTGCAAAAACAGTTGTAAAACAGGTGGTAGTTCCTATGATCATGTCCTGGACTAGAACTCAGACCTGCCTTCAGCTCCCAGCAGAGCTGCAGACCTCTTTGGATGCTTGCAGATACAGGCCTACAACAAGATAACCATAACGATATTGTCTGACCTGTGTTATAACACAGGCAATAGGACACCAGAGGATGGAAAGAGAGTATCAGACAGAACATGGAGGCAGTGCAACCCTTCATCCTGCCCTGAGAATTCATAACCACCTCTAAGAGATGCTTATAAACCAACACTGATAACATTTCTTAAACCTGTTGGCTCCATTTTTCCATGATATGAAGCTTCTTCTGAACCTTTATTGTTGTACTTTAAATGAATTTGTTTCTTCCTTATAGATGCAGAGAAAAGTTTGTTTTCTACCATTCTGTTCCATTTACTTTTCACATTTGAAGTTTGTTAGCCTGCTTTATTTCAGTATTTTTTACTTCCGTAACTCAAATCTTGCTTTAACTAAAACCACTTTTAAATGAAGTGTTCAGTTTTGGTAAGTTACTCCAGTAGGTTTTTTATTCTTCTAGTGAAAAAAATGTCTTATCTCCTATAATCAGATGTAGAAGACTTTTAAACTGTCTCAGCTTCTAATTGTGATTCTATTACAGACAGTAAATCTGCTTTTCTCTTCACACCCTTCTAAAGATAAGCCTACCGAGAAAATAAACTCTTTGGGGGACATCAAAATGGACTCCTGATATTAAAATAGGTCTCTGAACATCCTTGTGATGCAAACATAACCAGCGTTCCCTTTTAACCCAGGCTGGGATGAACAAGCACTGTACAGCTTGCAGCCATTTAAGATGCTGTCATCAGTCACCAGCATCGTGCTGATTACAGTCAGAATCTCAGCTGGTAGAAACCAGTATAACTCCTATCAGACATCACACTCAACAGTTCTTGCCTTCTTTATGAAAATGTGCCTTCTGACTGCCACAGGCTTTTATCAGCAGCATGCTTTGCTTAATGTGTCTGAGATCTGTAAGGGCACATTGAGCAATATGATAGGCATCTCATAAGGCTATCTGATCTTTTAAGGTCTGGATGGAATTGTAACATCCCTGAAGCATTCAACCTCTTTTAATTAGTGAGTCAATTCTGTCATAGCTACCTACTGAAAGACATATACCTAGCTCTCCTTTTCTCAAGCTCCTTCCTGTCTTAGCTTATCTGTTATTATAACAAAGACTCATCTCGGTTATAGGAGACATAGTCTTCTCATTAAGAAACTTGTAAGAACAGTACCAGTTCATGTTCAGTGGGAACATACACCCAAAACCTCTTTGTATAACTTCTGGAAGACTCCATGTTGTTCCTGTTATTACAGTAAATAGTTCTGCAGTAAGGGATGCCATACTATAGTATAAATACATGCTACGTTATATTTACATGTAGTTAGTTACGTTTACTGTGTTTAACTTACACATGCAAAAAGCTCATGGACTTTAGTGGGAAATTTGAGTGTGCAAATGTGCTAGTTTTGGCTGGGATAGAGTTATTTTCTCCACAGTAGCTGGTATGGGGCTGTGCTTTGGATCCGTGCTGAGAGCAGCGCTGATAACACAGGGCTGGTTTTTTTTCCTGCTGAGCAGGGCTTGCGCAGCCCCAAGGGCTTTTCTGCCTCTTACCCCCCCCCCCCCCCCCCCCCCCCAGCGAGCGGGCTGGGAGGGGACACAGCCAGGACAGCTGACCTTAGCTGACCAAAGGGATATTCAGTACCACATGCATCGTGCTCAGCATGTAAAACTGGGGGAAGAAGGAGGAAGGAGGAAACATTCAGAGTTACAGCATTTGTCTTCCACCCAAGTAATTGTTAGTTGTCACGGAGCCCTGCTTTCCTGGAGATGGCTGAACACCTGCCTGACGATGGGAAGGAATGGGAGTTAATTCCTTATTTTGCTTTGTTTGCATGTGCAGCTTTTGCTTTACCTATTGAACTGTCTTTATCTCAGCCCATGAGTTTTCTCACTTTTACTCTTCCGATTCTCCCCCCATCCCGATGCAGGGGAAATGAGTGAGCGGTTGTGTGGGGTTTAGTTGCCAGCTGGGGTTAAACCATGACAGCAAGAAATGCCATTTGGAGCTCATTAGGTAGACATAGCTTTTATTGTTTCTAAAGGATGTCTGCTCTTGTGTTCATACACAATGTGGGGATAGTATATGCACATGTTGTGTTAAAGGTTCTGTTCTTGCTTCGTTTTAGACAATGACTGGGCAACACTCCAAATTGTTCCTTATGAAAATGTATTAAATGTAATGGTTTTGAAAGAAAGGTATTGCATGGGGTCAGATAAATGTAAAACAGTTCCACTGGGTACCAGAGAAGTAGGAATAAAAAGTGTGTGAATTAATTTTTCCTTGGCAGCTAACGCTATTCAGTGCAAAATTTGTTCAGGGTTTGTTGCACAGCTTAAATACTTGAGCTTTTTGAGATTCAGATGAAATGTATGTTTGTTTTTTCTAAAGCTATCAGGGGCATACATGTGTCAGTTTTCATTAAGAATAATTTCCCTCAGGATCTTTGGCTTAAGTTAACCTTCAGACCTCCACCGACCCCTTCCGAACCATCAGGGTTTCTTTTTGTGTGTTGTTCCATGGATAAATGTACCTGCCAAAACCTAAGCGCCTTCAGAGGATGATGTTGACTGAATGTCTGAGCAGTTCTCAAACCTGAGAAATGTGCCCTGAAAAGTACAGCAAGAAATTCTCCTCCTTCCTTTCCCCTGAAATGATCTATTTCTCCAGCACTAATAAAGCAAGCGCTTAGGTAAGTGTATATAGTAGGGACATGTAATAAATAATGTCCTCTATATTAAAGCTTCTTTCTGGAAAAGCCACATTGTGCTGTATAGGTTTAAGCCCAGTTCACACTCTGAAAAGGTATGCTTGCAAAGTAATGATAAAGCACAGCTCTGGCAGTTCTTGAAATATATGAAAAGGAACCCAACTAGCTAACAAAATATCATAACAATAATATGCAGCTAAGGCAGCTCCTCTGGACAAAATACTGCTCTTCCACTGGCCAGAGGGACTTCACAAAGATGATAACTGGCGCTTGTGCACCAGTCAGGACATACACCTGAACCCCGTTCCACTCTTGGCTGATGGCGTAGGCCACCCATTTGCTTAAGAGTTAATTTTGTTCCCTGTTCAAATGTAGCAAATAATTTTAGAGTTAGGTCACTGCTGGCAAGTAGAGGACGGCTGTTGAAAGTAAGGAAGTTTCCAGGGAAAAGCAGAGACAGAAATATTATTCAAGGATCCTTCTGCCTAAAAATCATGAGGTTATTGTAACACAGCATTCTGGTTCACACAATCCACTGATGTTAGTAAGTAAGGAATGCTGAAATGTTTTGATTTGAAGGCTGTGTTGGAAATGAATAATTCACTTCAGTTCTGCACCCATGAGCTGAGAAGTACATTTGCAATAAGCATTTCTCTTATTGAATGCTTTAATGAAAGATTTAGCTTATTTTCTTTCCCTTAGATAAAATACCATGATTTGCTCTTTGTAGAGAGCTATCAAAAAGTTCTTTTGCTGCAGGAACCAAGGCAAGGGATCAGCTCACCAATTTGCAAAAGCCATTCTAGTAACTGATATTTTAATGGCTAGTGCTTAGCAATATGAAACCTTACCATAGATAGACTTTTTTTAAACATATCACTCACAGTGAGGTTTATCTAAAGGTGTTATTACCGATGTAATAAAACATTTTTCATTTGTGCGTTTACTAGTTGCAGAATCCCCTGAAAGTGTAAACTAAGTTATACACATTGATTTTTGTGTTGGGTTATGAGAAAATATCTTCAGAAACAGTAGGTACTCAGTGCTAGATGTTTTCCCTTTCCCCAACACATTCCATTTGCTTTTGGATAACCTGGGTAGAGTACAACTCAAAGGTGGGTGAAATCTGGCCCTAATTATTCATAGTTTCTACCTTAGAGATAAGCTGAAACCATTCTTAGGAAGACATACATTATTTCTCTTAACCATGATTTACTCTTATGTTCGTCATATTGATGACAATGCAGCTTTGGACTTTACTCACATTTCAGAGGCTCTCTATATTCTGCAGCATGATATGGCAATAGCCAACCTAGAGTTAAACCATCTCCCTTGGGAAAATGAACAGGCCTGGTCATGACAGCAAAGTGCACCACGGTAATTATATATATTACTCGTTTAAAGAACAATACCTTCTTAGAAGTGTTTAAAATAAAAAATATGTTCATGAAAATGCTATACAAATGGTCCAAAACTATCCACTCAGCCATGTTCTGCTGGCTACCGGTTTGTATATAGGGTAACCCTGCCTGGAAAAATTCCTAAGAGAGAGAAGAAATTATAGAGCATGTCTATGTGGTCAGAAGGTGGATATCATTCCCTTGCTCTGTCCATGGCTTAGGGCCACTGAGATGTTATTCCAGATACTAGTCCTCCAGGCTCTGGGCCAGATCTTCCTAGCACACCTTCTCTACCTCAGACAGATCTCAGAACTCCAAAATTCACCCTGTTTCCCCGATTTCTTCTACGTCTGTCATATGGAGCCCATTAGAAATTAACAAACAAGATCAGTGACTTCCAATAAACCTTTATATAGGCATTGAAGAATAACAGCCCTCAGTACAGTATTCTGGAGTCTAGTTCCCAGTCACCACAGTTTTCCATGAAGCATTGTCTATTAAATAGCCAGGCAGTTTCCTCTGAAGCAATATTAGAATAATTTCGAAATGACTTGGAGCTCTTTTTAGCTGAAAATTGGCTCTGAACTAGTAGCTAACCTCAAAAATAAACTTTTTCTTTTGGAAGAGTTAAAAATGAGACCAACCAACACTGTTCAGTGCTAGTTTGTGTCTCCAACTGCTACTAATTATTGCATGGCATCTATTTCTAACTTGAAATCCCTTGCTCCAGCTCTCCTCGCACCTTTGCTGGTCATTATTTTCCACATGATAAGACTCTATCAGCCTAACATTGTAAAATGTGTTATCTGATATTGGGTAGCTGCCAAGGCTCCCTATACAGCCAATGAAGAAAATCAGGTACAAACAAATGTATAAATGTATACCTTCCACCTACATTATATAGCTATCTTTGTCTCCTAGAGAAGACTATATACCTTTATCAACTATAAGGGAAATTTAGATTATCAGCCTAGGCTAGACACCTGAATTTTAGGTGGCTACAATCCCTTCAGATAAATCCCACTCTTTTGTCCATAGAAGACATTGTACAATAATGACCATAACCTGCAACTATGCCGACACATTTTCACAGAATCAGTCTATGAAAATAAACCAAACTTCACTCTAATGCAGCTTGTCTGAAATGATCAGATATGTTTAACGTTATTTATTATTTATCATTACTTACAGGTGTCCAGTGCTACAAATGATAATCTATTTCTGGTAGTATTAGGGGGAACTGTGAGTGCTCATCATCTGAAACAATGCTTGTTTTGCTTTTAATTTAACATGCACAAAGCTACACCAGGGTGCTTTTGTATCATTCACTGGGCCAGTCATACCTTATTAAAGGTAATCAAAGTCATGATGGAAAAAGCATCACAGCGCTTCTCCTAAATTCAGGGAGTTTGACTCAGCGGGGTTGGACTGCAGTACCTGAGAGGACCTCAGATTGTGATGAATGGTAAACAAATGAACAACCACCCCTAAACAGAAAGCTCAGATTTGCTTAATCCTTTCGGAGTATTGCCCTTAGCATAATCAGCAGAGGACAGGGCCAGACCTGGCCACAGTGGACCACTGCCTTAGTGTGTGACCAAGGCTGTGTTACACCAAATGGCACTAATACACAACATCGCATCAGGCGCCTCAGAAGTATCCTTGTTTCAGTGGTCCCTGCTCTCCCTTTAGCTTCACTCATCTGGCTCTTCAGCTGGCACCCACACCACGCTTTCAAAGAATGAAAGCATTTTCCTTAGCCATGCTTAGAAGTCTCCTTCAAAGATTTCCAGAGCGTTGTCACTGTTTCAGGACCCTAATTCAATGGGAGTTGAATAGCTAACTCCTTGGAGAAGATTGATAAACTAAATTGAGAATGCCCTAATTTTAATCAGGTTTATTTGGTAGCTTTGCAAATAAGTTGTTCTCAGAACCTTTTGGTGTCTGAACATACGGAAGCTGCTAAAACTCTGTCCTCATGCAAACCTGGCATGTTGGAAATGGCTTAGCTGTTTTGTTTTCTTATGTACTTGATAGGTGAGTAGAAGTACACCAATTTACTGATGGATTGGAGTCTAACTGAAGTGCCTCAGAAGCATATTGTTGTCCATAAAGGTGATACAGAATGTAAGAACCAGTCTTATTTCACACTCTTCTGGTTTAATGGGGAGCTGCAGATTGGAGGGCGAGCCATGGGACTGCATTTGCAAGTGTGTTTACAGATACAGTATTGATTTCCTTGCTCACTAAGAGCACTTCTGTACTGCTACTGCTTGCAATAAACAACCTGCAAGAGGTTGTGAAGCCATAATGCATTATTTAACAGAAGCTAATCAATACAAAACAAGCATTCCCTTTGTTACAGGAGTGCTATTGACAGAATGCTTCTCCCTTTTAATTTTTTATTATTTTGCATTGATTGCTGAAGTCCTGCATAGTCTTCAACAACACATACTGAGCCAGGCTTGACCATATATCTCACTTTTTATATAAAAACAGATTGCCCCATTTTAGCACAGAATTAATTTGGAAGAATATCCAGCATTCTAAGAAATCAATACGGGCATACCATTAACTTCAATAGAAGAGAAAAACAGGCCTTTGATCAGATATAAAAATCAGTCCATTTAACCATTTCTGAAATAAAGGATCAATAACAAAAAAAAAAAGCCCTCTCTTATTCCCAAATAAGTGCTCAACTTAAAAGTTCAACTGGAAAGAATCATGGAATTTGGATTACTCAGCTAATTGAAGATAAAGAATTTTGCCTTCTGTAATTTCAAAAATAATATTTTCTACTCTGTCTTAGATTTGACCTGAAGTTCTATAATGCCATGCCTGTAACCTCGGTCAAGTAACTGTGAACAAGTACAAGAAGGGGTTTATAAAACTGACCTGTCTTGCACATACTTATCCCTTCTTAAAAATCTCCACCTAGTGCAGTAGGAGCAGGGATGAAGTAGGCTGAGAGAGGAACCTACCTGAAAATTCCACTTCCAGTTCTTGGACCTTCCTTTATAGGAATGCTTAATTAGTGAAGTGTTAGGATCTTCATAATGAAACTCATGGGCATTAATTGTCAACTACCACATTCCAGGCTCATGCCCTTAACTGGCATTTATTAACTGCAAATAAGACATATAGGGAATCAGATGATTTGCCATGCAAAGGTCTAAAAACTCCTAAAATAATTTTTTGAGTATGCTTATTTAAAATTTTATAGAAGGAAAAATAGGAATCAGATGATTTGCCATGCAAAGGTCTAAAAACTCCTAAAATAATTTTTTGAGTATGCTTATTTAAAATTTTATAGAAGGAAAAATACAGGCTTTTTCTTCCTCCTACTAGCTAAAACTTCAAACTAACAACTGAACTTTAACACTAACAATGTGATTGTTTTGACCCTACATATATCTACTTCAGCGAGAGTTATCAATATGGCTTCAAGTTGGATGATGACTAATGTGTCATTCAAAACTGAAAATCTTCATGAAGAAAAATATGAAGAACTATATGTTTGACATTTAGGAAACTGATTAAAGTTTTAAGTAACATATATATGAAACATATAAAGGCATGTCTCAAATATGAAGCAGGCAGCTTAGGGAAGATACTTCACTATTCTCTGAAATTTATTACAAAAAAGATAGAATAGACTGGGTAAAGATATGTTTTGCTGGTTAGGAAGGAGATATTGCAGGTTGCTCAGATGGAAAAGATAGGAGCAGAGAATTCCATTATTTTTTTTTAACTATAAAATAGCCACCAGTCATTGCTGAATGTAGAAAGCTTAATGGTCTCAGGATGTCCCTTTCAAGTCACAGCTGAAGAAATATTTACAAATTATAAATATCATAGGTGACTTTCTAAAAAGATTACAAATATTTCCTAATTGATTAGAAGTATCCTATGTTACACCATTCTATTAACAGACAAAAAAAAAAAAAAAAAAGACATGAGAAAATGAGGTATTTTGCAGAAACTTTAAGCTTATACCTCACAGCATCGATCACAGGGAAGAGCACAGCTTGCCAGAGGCATTTCCTTTGTAATCTAGAAGACCATCTGCACAATGTCATGAAATAATACAAGAAGAAGCAGATTTCATACTGGTATCTGTCCCTATGTGCATATACACACCTCCTGCAAACGCTGAGATCACTTCTGCCCAGCATAATGAGGGGAAAAGGCATCACTGGTGCTCACTTTATAAATGATACACTAGACATTAGTTATACAAAGTCTAAAATGTGTCCCAGTCACACCCTTGAATGCTCCGAAGTCTGTTGGTATGGATGTACAGACTAGCCACACCAAAGTTTCCAAGTTCAGGTACGGAAGACAGTGATTGCTTGACAAATTGAGGGCTGTTTAGGAGGGTGCAAGGTACGTCTCGTAAGGATATGTGCAAAGTGACAGGGAGCATTGAACTAGGAGTCTGCTCCCTGTCCAGTAGACCACATCAAGGCATTCCAGTTTTAATAAAATTATTGGGGTTGCAGGTGTTTTGCTTAATGAGGGAGATGTCCACTGTCTGGATCTCTCTGCAGAGCCCAGAGAATTAGCCATAAAGACCAAGTGGGCTTAGGCGGTTTAGACTCTGGGGTGGGAAATTCATCTCAGAGTTTGAGGACAGAGATAAGGCTGCACAGATCTTGGGAGGTGCAAAGTCACATCTCTCAACAGGGAGAGAGAAGAGATCACCTGGAATTTGTGAATCGGGAAGGTAAACCCATGAAGTAGGCTGATTGCTCCTGCCAGAGACAGGCACTTTGTACGTGAGCATACCTGGCAAGACCGAACGATAGATGGCAAGGCAAGCCTCAGGGCTGCTGAAACACTGAAACTCTGACAAAGAAGCACCACAACTTAAAAACCTGCTGATGGCTTTAGAAAAGGAGTTGACCTGCCTGAACAGGTTAAAGCCAGCTAGGGATGTAACACAAAACTTGCCATCTCAAGATTCTCTATGATGTCATGAACTAGAACAACTTCTCCTTTCTCAGAGTAAGGAATTATGTACACATGTAAATAATTCATTTATTTATACTATTTTCTAATTCTAAGAAAATTCAGATTATTCAGTTAGGATTATATCAACTTTTTCCTTTTCTCTGCTTACTGTAGGAGCCATCCAGTAAGAAGGACTGTCGATACTACTATATATCTGAAAAGATAAACACTTGACAACTTGGCAACACTTAAGCATTCTTCATCCTTATGCTTTTATGCATCATAAGGATCTGCTCAGAACACCCACATACATGCACAAACATTGTGTCACTCACACATAATACACTCCTTTTTCCAACCACAATTTTTCCTTTCCCAGCAGTTCCAGCTATAATTCACTGGCAGAGCAACATCTTGGAATAAGCATCACACTTATCACCGGACAAAGACAGGCTTTTACTTCTCCTAGACTCTAAAGGCCAAGGTGGAACTGTCTGTATCTCATTTGTCATAAACATTTAGTAGATGAGTTAGTTTATATCTGGGTGGATGGCGACAGGCTGGAGCTTACAGCAGTGGGGGTTTTTAGATTGTAGTCAGGATGGGGGCAGAATTCACAGTTCTGAAGTTTCACTTTCACTGCTGAGCAAGTCTGACTTTATCCTGCCTGCAAGAACCAGTACTGTGGTTCAGAAGAGCTCCCTGGGGTGCTCAGGCCAAGTAATTACAGTAATTTGCATAACACCTCTCATCAAGAAACTGCATTTTGCAGCAAGAAGAGGAGTCTTATTCCATTCACAATAGAGATTTTTAAAAAAAGAAAAATGTCAGTCTCCAGTACTAAACAGTCTGTAACACATTTACCTCACCAGCAACAAGGGCAGCAAAACAGGAAAAAAAACCAAACCAAGACTGTCTATGTGCAATTTACTGAAGGATCAGAAAAGACACTATTCATTTTGTCTCAGTATGGTAGAAGTGAGTTTTCAGGAAGAGTTTACATAAGGATTAGTTAATGGCCCTGGAACAGCAGAGCTCTTGCAAGCTATCTCACAGTTCTTCACTGCCAAATTCGCAGGGTACCACCCAAGGAGGGACTGTGCCTGAGGCTTGCTTTTCTGTTCCACAATTGCTTGGTACATGTAGATGCCTGCATATGTTACAAAAGCTGTTAAGTTTGTGCAAGATGCAACCTTCCCTCTACCCCATGTAAGTCCTGCTCCCTCAGATGGGGACACATCCATGACAATCACCAGGCAATGCATAGCCCATGAAGTCCAACAAGGACCACCGGTGGACTGCAGGGGACCAAGTTTCTCAGGATGCCAGGCAAGAGTCAAGAGGGAGCCAATGACTTAAGCTCTTATGTACAAGGTGGGAGAATCCTTAGTAAAACAATGGTGGTGTTATGTGCAGATTGGGACTGCTTTCACAGGGAATTAAAAAAAAAAAAAAAATTTAAAAAAATAATTCTTCCCCAGGATATTTCTTGGAAGGTAGAGACAGGGGTTCTCCACTGGCAGAGCACAGAGCTGTTCCCTTACCCCTTGGGCGAGTTCCCTAGCCACTGGATTATTGGCTGCAAGATGGACTGCATCACCCGCTGGTTTTATGAATGGTGTGCAAATCTGACACACCACTTCCCTGGCTTGGTTTTTAATGGAAATGTTGATATGTAAAATTAAAATGTTTTGTTTCATAGAAGAAAAAAAAATAAATCTCATTTTGCCTCCATAAAAAGTACTTCTAACCAATTACATTTCTTTTTTCAAGAAGCAAAAACTGGGACATGTTCATTTCAATTTAGCTCAAGCCAAGTTAATTTCCATTTTTTAAATATCACTGGCATTTAAAAGGGTAAAATATAACGTATTGTGAATCAATTCCTATTCCATTGCTTGCTCTTTATGCTACATGGCTTAATAAATTAACAACTGGGAATTTTTACTGGGGTCCTTAAATTTTCAGAAAATTTATTTTAACTGTGATGAGAAAGCTTAGTCTTATATATTTGTTCTCTATACCTAAGTTACAATTTATTCTTATATTTCCAATTTTTAAGAGTTACACTTTTCTCCACAGGCACTGATTGGGTCTGTTCCCCTCCTATTTCAACCTTTTTTCCTCAAGTGCAAGGATACCAAGGTTCTACTCAGAACTTAAAGCATCTGATATTTTGAAAGAATAAAAAAACCCTTTTCTTTTCTTGGTGAAGCATATATTTAAGGATGAATAGGCCATTTTAAAATTTCAACAACAGCACTTAGCCAAGAATGCAGAGATTGATAGTTTCGCAAAAAATTAAGATTATTTTAGGACATATTCGGTTAACAAAATATCTCAGGTTTCCCACCCAGCCTCAACAGTTGGCTTTTGCTGTACTAACCACTGCTGTTAAATTACATAGTGCACACTAAACTTATGATGGACATGGTTATAATGGACAATTGGTTATAGCGGACAAAAACAGATCTCCCAAACGAAACATATTAAGTTCAAGACATTCCTCTCTGGCTATAACAGACAAACTTTGGCCGCAATGCCAATTTCTGGGCTTTTTTCTGAACCCTGTAAGTGGACTGAATAGAAATGGGAGCTGGTGAGGAAAGTTACAGGAATACTATGTTTTTAAAATAGATTGTGCCTTAAACCAAAGACTGATCAAGATGGTAAAAGAGGTTATGCCAGACTGGCACTTTCTGCCAGCCTGATTGACCGCTGCATACCAGATAAACCCAGAATCTTCTATGACCTGTTCACTTCTGCTCTAAAAGGCAGCTTCAGTGGATGCAGTGCTGTGAAGATGTAAACCAGCTCTGAGTCACCACTCCTTCACAGGGCTCTTCCTTAGATGACACAGCCTGTCCGGCCCATGTGCAAGGCCAGAAACTCCAGGGTACTCCAAATGACACAATAATTTTCAAGGTAGCCTTTCACATCCTGTTTATATCCATATTTGCAAGGGCACAAGGGGGATTGGCAGGTGAGTTAAAATGTACCTATTTCAAATACAAAGATGAGCCTGTGAGCTGTCAAGAAATGTGAAATATTTATGATCCACAGCTCATGAAAAGATTGCATGTTAGGCTCATTCAAAACCCTTGTAAGATTTCTGTGACATGCACCAAACAAAGCTCTTACAAACAACAAAGATTTACGTGACCATGCAGGTCCGCTTCTTACATAGCATCTTTCCTGGCTAAATTTCAAAAACTGAACTATCAATGGTGGGTATAAAAGTGAGAGTTATTTTTCAGGTCTGCTTTTGAATCAAACAAAAACCCCAACCTTGTTTTATTTCACTTCTATTAAAAGTAAACAGCTTGAATTTCAACCTTTTGTTCTGGAGAAGCGTAACATAAGGCATGCTTGTCCCAAGTGTTGGTAACGCCTACTTACCTGAGGTCCTCATTGGGGATCTGGGCAATAAAACACATGACCCTTTTTGAAAGGCTTTAGAGCATATTTTTCCTTAGTAGCCACATACTTGCTTTTAGGGACCTTGTGGAAGGCTGTTCCTGCCAGCACCTGTGTCACTAGCAGAGTTAGTTCTGCAGGATCCTTGCCTGCCTGGAGCTCACAAACTCACACTTTGCTTTACCTCTTAAAAAAGAGTAACAAAGTAGGATGTAGTTCACACTTGTACATCCACAAGCATCTGCTCACACCTATGAAACAGCTGTGGTAGAAATAGAGATGTTCTGTGTTTGCGTGACTAAAGTCTTGCAAGAGGGCACCCTGTCAGCTGATGCTAATGGAAAAGAGCTGACACAAGATGCAATTCTGTATTTCAACAAAATGTATCATTTTATTCTATATGTTCTCTGTGGTCCAAGTCTATCAAGGCACAGTCTTGGCTTCCTGATGTCTAAAAGTATAAATGAGTACCTACTACATTTAGTAACACAAACAATCTTATCTGTGAATTTTATTTATGTCCTACGTGACCTCCCTGCAAAATAGAGATGAACATCTTAAGTCAGCACAAAGTACATCAAAAGTTCTTTTACCTAATACCTACAAAGTCTCAACACACATCTAAAAATAAATTATGACATTCTCAGAAAAATGATGGTAAAATATCTGTGATCCAGAATAGTCTTGCATGACACAGCATACACTTGAAAAGACTAGGGAGCTGACTTAGCAATTATTCTCTAGACAGTGGAGGTCTGTTTGCATCCGTAAGTCTTTTCTTGTCATACAATAAGGGCATCACACCACTTTGTGATTGTCTAAAGGTTGTTTCGTTTCATCAGCAAGATAGATTCCTCAAGACATTTTCATTTTGGACGAGGATTGCTAACAAAATGTGATCAGCAAATGATCATTATGGCAAGTCCTATGGCTAGAAACTGTATAGGGAATATATACTGGCAAACACGCTTGCCATCTAGAATTATAATTAAAAGTGTTTGCAAAGTGCATTAAAATGTACTACATTTTCCAAAACTGTACAAAATACCTCAATTTAATTAGTCAGTTCAGAGGGTTTGGGATTTGGGTTTCTTCTGTTGTTCTGAGTTTCAATATTTTAAGATCTATTTTTCAGTTATTAAGTAGATGCTACCTGTATTCAGACAGTACTAATGCACAGAATTTGATAGATAACATGAAGTATCATCAAGACATGTGGTTGTCATATTTTTCTGTACACTTAAACTATCATCTTTGCACACAGCTTCATGTAAGCACTGGACATTCTCTTTGCTGGCTAACTAACAACACAAGAATAAAATATGGATCGATTCCCTAGAGAGTGTCTTAAATAATTTGATGTGCATGTTGATCTCTTCTCCTATCTATCTTCTTTTCATTTCCTTGGTTAAAGATACAATACTCAAGGCGGGGTGTGTGTGTGTGTGTGTGTGTGTGTGTGTGAAAAGAGTGCATTAAGATTACATTTGGCATTTTGAATACAACAAAAGGTACCTATAGGGCTGCTTTATTGTACAGTCAAGTAAACTCCAGCTGTTAGTTTTGTGATCACTTCTTCAATAGGCAAAAAGGACTCGGCTCTAACCTGGCTACATGCTGGTTCTCACCAGTGTAACAACTGATATTTTCTTGCTTATGAATTGCACTTACAATTATTCCTTGGTTTTCAGGGAAAACTTTGAAAGAAAGATGTGAGTAGGCTTCCTGAGTGAGTGCTTTTCTGTTGTTGTTGTTAAACAAAAAAAAACCCCTGTATATCTGTTTTTATTAGAGCTGAAGTACAACCTTTTGGCCAAGATGAAAACTTCTACAGGATGACTTGCAAAATCCTGTAGTTTTATTGGCATTCCCCTATTATGTTCACATTACAGAGTACAAAAAGTGCTAAATATGACCTTCCACCTAGAGAGCGAGCAACTAGTGCATATACAGAGTCAGAGAATAAGCATTGCTGAAAGTTTGATCACTTTTTAAAATGTGTCAGTAAGGGGAGAAATCCTGGCCTTGCTGAAGTGAACAGGAGTTTTGGCATTGGCTTCAGCTGGACCAAGGCTTCACTTGCTGTCTTCTGATAAGAATTCCTAGATTTATTGTGTAACTTTGCTCAGGATCCACACTTCACAGGAATAACAAATGTAACTAAACACTAGAATTGATTTAAAACTGGACAACATTTTCCTGAAAAGTTTTCTTTTTCAGAATGTTCTCTCAAATTTTCTGAAGGAAGAAAATCATGAAATCAAAGAAACTTAATTTTCAAAATCTGTTTCAGTCTTACTTGAAATGTCTGATATTGTGATGTTTTTCTTCTGCCTTCTCCCTTTTTCTTTATTAAATTCTGTCTTCACTTTCTTCTGAAATCTAAAGAATAATAAAAAAAATCTAAAAGGAAGAGGTGGACAGGGGAAGGACAGAACAGAGAAGGAATGACTATTATTTGGGAAGAGAGATGTCTTTTCTCCATATTCCCTTCCTTGCATTCAAAGTCAAAGACAAGACAGACAGGTGTCAGCTTCAAAACTACAAAATTCCATTTGTTCCTCAGAATGGTTTGCTACGCTGCTTTCAAAAGAAACCAATGCATTTTGGAAGCTAATTGCATGTTGTATGTTATTTCTTTTTTGAAATTACCTTTTTCATTTCTAAGTCCATTCTATTAAACGGTTTGTCAGAAACTTTAAAAAAATGCTATTCTAGATCACTCCATCATGTAAATAGACAAAACACAGAAGACTATGAAAACAGCAGTCTGTGCAAGGCTAAGCAGTGTATGGCCTTAAGCAAAAATAGGCCCTAAATATTTTCAAAAAAACGTTGTTTACTGTGGCATTATACATTTGAAAAACTATATCCCAGCCAACCAAAATATCAATAGCTATTCAGAGGACAATTTCTTTCCAGCAAAATGCATATCCAGGTGGTTGAATGCTTTGTTTTCAGTTCTGACCTCAGTCAGCTAACTAGCCTGTTCCTTCAGCCTTCTCTAAGTTCAGCAGCCTTAAAACCTCATAAAATTGACTCAGGATTTTTTTCCATAATTTCTTTATTAATCAATAGCTTATATGTCTATATGAAAATACTTTTTTCAAATGTCTGAAATGTCTTTCTATAGGCTCTTGCGTAAATGGTTAACTATGTAATTGACAAGCTGAAAGCATAAGGTGAGCTTTACAAGCCATTTTTTGGCTTCAACGGTAGCATTCTGGTAGCCCGATAACCCCATTGAACCATTTTAATGTAAAAATATACCAATAGAAAAATTAAATTATGAGGAGCAATGCTGCACAGAGATTTTCTGTCTAAAATCTTCTATTCAATACAAAACAAACAAACAAAAAAACCCCTACAAAATTGCATATTATGTATATGAGGGTACTTACTTCCAGTACTTACTTCCACCCTTAGCAACAGGCTGTCAACAGAAATCTGTAAAAAAACCCCAACACATATACATATGAAGGGTTTTCTAAGGGAAAAAATATTTCAGTTATGTCTAACGCAAATTTAATCCTGCCAGCTATATACTTGCTCTGTGTACAAACTCAAGCAACAAGCAGAGCAAGCTTTAAATTCTCACGCTTCATTGTTTGTGTCATACATTACCTGTACAATATAGAAAGAGATACTGCTGCAGAACAGAAAACTTGCCACAGATCCTACCAGAGTCCTGGGACAAAATCTTTTGGTAAGTTAACAAAGTTTCTGATGATGTCATCAATAAGAATGGCACAGGAAAACATTTGAAAATTATATCATCTGTACCTGAGGATATCCTGTATTAATCAGAGGTGAAGGTTTACTTTTGAAAATCCTTTGACCTGGCATATCTGTGAAACACCTTTAAACACCTGCCTACCTCCAGGGTAGAACCTCTTTCTTAAGTTATTTATTTACACCTAGCTACCTCTTTAAATTGGCAAATCCCAAAAACCACTGTCCCAGTTACTCATTCACTCATCATGCTGCTTCAGTATCAAGGGCAACACTGCAGCAGGTATTCTGGGTGGTGGTTTTACCCACTGGGATTTCTGTTACACCAGAGACCCTTATGATTCTCCAAAGTACTCCAAGTACCACAGCAATCTAAATTTAAAGCTTTAAAGTGAATTGGATTTAACATCCATCTCCTTAGATCACTTCCCTTCTAGAACTTAATTCTTTTCATTGGGTTTGTTTTATAAAAACTCGCAGAAAAGACCTTCTATAAATAACTTACAGGATGAAGTTTGGAACAATGAGCAAAGTGAAAGCCATAATAACGTGCCGTGGTAATTCCATTCAATGTAAAAAAAAAAAAAAAAAAAAAAAAAAAAAAAAGTAAATTATTATAGAATTCACTACATTGTATCGGTACTGAAGAACACATCAGAATAGAAGCCAGCATGTAACATGTGGGCAGCTTTGCTCTCAGATGTGTTACTCTCTGCCAAAGGCTGGAAAACATTCCAGAAAAATAATATCCCTAGGTTTCAAAACGTTAGTGAACTGAATATTTAGATTTATGTTTTTCATCTTTTCATATTAATATAAATATTTAACAATATTTAAAATACATAACATGAATTTGAGGAACCAAGTAAAATTAAGCATCCATTTTGCCTGAGCACTTTCCAAACATCGTTTTAGACCACCTAAATATTTAAACACCAAAACCAACAATGAAAAATATTATCCTAAACAGAGCTTTTAATAGCCATAAGTACCATAGTCTAGCCACTGTGAGATAGCTAGACAGATATCCTACTGGTGGAGGCTTTCATAACCAAAAGCATACATACTCTTTAGTATTCTGCTATTTAGAGTTCTTTTGGTTTTAATGCAGGTGGAAAATTTAACAACATAATTAATCTTCAATAGAGATATATGTGTTAGAGTGCTTACTAGTGGTACTCTTACTACAGAGGTAAGAACTTTATCCTTTAATAATACACAGGTTTTATGACTATTTTTGTGGACAGACAGCAGCGAAACTAGCAAAATTTTTAAAAACTCATTTTAGTTCAATGCAGGCTGTTCAAATATAAAGAGCATTTCCCACTCGACACTCCTGCTTGCTTCCCTTGAGGCGGGGAGAGAAAGCAACATTTCTGCAAAAAGGACACAAAACCTCCACACTTGTGTCACTGGCATGTTCCAAGTCCGTGCAGGAAACCACAGCCCATTTGGCAGGAATCTGCCATTCTACCGGCTGGAGTAACAATCTGCCTATTTCTGGACTTCCTGCAATCACATGCTGATTTCCCAACAAAATGGTTTCAGTACAGGTATAGTTCTCAGTGTACTCAAGGTGTTACAAGAAATGCATTGTGTCCCCTGCTTTCGGACAGCTCTATGGTGTCATGGTTGTGTACCACCGCTTCCCTGGGGCTCCCAGCATCTCTAGGAGGGTTGGGAGAGGGCCAGCACTTAAATGGTGGGGGACAGAGCCAGCAATCCCGCTGTGATACAGATTCATCAGCCACAGGAAGGGCATGTCTGAACACCGCCTGAAATCACAGCAAAGAGAGAAAGGAGCTGGTGCACCCCCATGGCATGTGCGCACTAACCTGGGACCCCATCACTGCGTGGCTGTGCTAGAACCGCGCTGCAGTCAGGCTGCCTGCCAGCAGGCACACGTCTAGTGTAGTGCCATGCTGGTGATGCTCCACTGCTCCCAGTTTCTGCAGCAGTTCACCCTACAACAGATGAAAACTGTGTGCTCTGTGCTGCCGAGTGAGGATCAGACAAGTCCTTAGAAGCGATATGTGGATAATTCTGCAAACACACACTCCCCTCTCTTAGACCAAAATGTACATTTTCAATGGTATTTGTTCATCAGTGTTCAGTTATGCTAAAGAGTCTTTATAAACCTGTCCTTTAGATTTATGACATTCTATTTTTTTATAAAGCCATCTGATGGTAATATCTGGCATCTATATATAGGAAATTAAACAAAACCCCTCTAATATCCATCTCAGAAGTAAACACAAAGCCTTCAGCTTCACAGCTACAGCTCTGCAATTCACGCAGCCACTCTGGGTAACAGAAAGCTTTCCTTTCCTTTGTCTTTTCCTTCTCTTAGCTGTGAAATCAGTACTCACAAACCAGCAACATTCAGTCACTCTACCTAGACAGCCTTGGCAAATACAACTTTCCCCATAGACAGCTTGTATAATCACTCCATGTGAGGTCTGAAACTAAGGGAAATAATGGAACCATCTCCAAAATCAGGAAGATTGGTTTAAATCCAAAACAATCCACTTGGAAATTGTTTTAGCTATAAAATCTCTGAAAGACTTATTCAGGTAAGTGGGATAAAGCTCATATCTTGATTTGGTAAATATTATGATAAAACTAATCTTTTTTTTTCAACAAACCCATTATTTCATTACAGCCAATGACCCCTCTTTTAAATGTTCTAGATAACGACCAGGTTTATACAGAGTTTATCTTTTTCTGTCTTGTTAATGTTTGGTCCATCAACCCCTCCTCTTCTTGTAGCACTGCTCCATCACTCTTGTAGCAATTTCCATGCACTAACACATCCAAAGAAACATAACGAAAGCTTCTTAATTTCTTAATATGATCATGGAACCCTACTATTTTTAAGACAAACATCTTTTTCAACATATAAAATATTTTCTTTTCAATTAAGGTTGCCAGAACTGACTCATATTGTTTTAATTCCAAAGTAGTTTCATGTCAGTGGAATCAGGGATAGCTTTGAATTTGCTCTTGTGTTTAAATAATGTTCATGGTTTAAATAACATTCATGTTAATGAATGGACAGATAAATTGCCGAGAAAATATGACAATAGCGAGTGCTTCTCCAGATTGCTTTATGCAGCTCTGACAGCTATATCAGCCCGTGAAGCCAGGTAAGGAAAAAAATCCCAAACCAGTATTTCAACCGGTATAAGTTTTTTATTATTTTAACTGGTACTTAGTACAAGTATAATGCACTCAAGTGCCTTCTACATTTTTTCTAAGCAATTTATAAAGCCTTTAACAAGTAAAACAGAGTAATTTTAATTTGAACATCAGCCATATCAGAATAATATTTAGGAGATTATTGCAATCTGTCCAAATTGTGGAAGAAATTATTTTCACTATTCATTTGAGGTAAGAATGGATATAATACCTCCTACACATCAGGAGACTGAGAGAACCAAGATCAATGCTAGAATATTACACCATTTTCTAATTCAGGATCTTGAACACTCACAGCTAATAGAATGAAAGCTTAAATATACAGTATTCCTCACAAAACAACCCTCAGCTTTCAGCAATACTTAAGATTTTCTACAAAGTCATGGGAGTTTTTCAGAGGAAGTTAACTAGAAGATATTAAGGTATTTTTGTGTGCTGAAATCAGAGTGAAAAAGCAGGTTTCAGATTAAGAACTAAGAAACTGAACAACATCCTTTTTTATTTTTCCTGCTTCACTATAACATGGTTTGACTTCAGTCACATTTATGTGAAAAAAAAAAAACCTATCAATTTTTTGTTGAAAGCTTTTCTCATTGAACACATTATGGCATAAAACATTAGAAATAAGATCATATTGTTATAACTGTACAATAGCAACTTTCTGAGAGAACTGTCACAGAAATCTAAGTGCTAAGCAGTTATTAAATCATCCTTAATATTTTTGTTATTGAAGATCTTAAAGAGTTTTAACTGATTAGTATTCGCCTAAAAACACACTTGCAATAGCTGAAAAATATTTTAAGACACTTCTAACTTCAGATGATATAACTTGTGAGTATAGTTATTTCTCAGAATTACTAAATGCACCAGGCTGAAAAAAAGAATCTCTTCCGAAATTCTGATGCTATTTAACTAGACCCAGAAAAAGTAATGAAAACTTATGTAATACAATCTATTAGTGATCAGATAGTGAATTACCTATATCACAGTTTCCTCATATACTATGTACTTAGCACGTGACAAATTCTCATTTTCATTTTATTTTCACCTGCAGAAACAAAGGTGCTTTTCTTGAAATTATCATTTACACAGGAGCAGTAATTTAGGTTGTATCAAGTAATGTAAAAGTTAAATACATTTACAAATTCTTTTCCACAATTATCTTGACATCTTGAAAGTTCAGTACATAATAGCTCAGTCCTTTCAGGTTGTGTAATAAGAAACACAAATCTTCCCATTACTTGAGTTATGGGCAGTCACAAAAGCATACTTCCTTCACTGTCAATTTTCCCAAATAGAAAGTGCGCTGATATGTTTTTGTAAATGCATGAAGTTTTGGTCCTGTAATAATAACTGTAATTCTTTGGCATTTCAGTAGTGGCTGATTTTTCTTCTGACTTCACAAAGAAACGTAAGCTCTTTGTTCATTTAGAAATGATCCTTGAGGGCCAGTAATTTCTTTCTGGTCTTACTGTGGCCAGTCCTCAGTCTTTGAATATTAGCCACATTTCAGGATATAAGGGATTTCCAGGTGAGATTTACAGGCTCATTTGAAACCTTCATCAAATGTCAGAAGAAACTAATTTCTCATTCTTGCACCATCACAGCTATGAAGTCCTTCCACATCTCCTCGACACCTCAGACAGCCACATTAGCACACAACACTGAAATCTCACGTGGGCAGATGTCCTGCTCTGTTTATAGAGTTTTACACCTGGAGAAATATTTGCAGAGAGCTCTGAGAAGACCTCTACCTGAAAAATGCCAGCAGGAGTTTGCTTGCAAATACATTTCAATGCTTCACCCAGAAAGTTTGCAATAAAACATGTCAGCACTTAGATGCAGCCAACACATTCAGAATGATGAATGAAGAGTTCAGAACATGTTCATTTTTTCATCACACTACCCAACCTGGGTTGCAGAGTCCTGGGACAGTATCCTGTTTGCTTGAAGCAAGGATAAAGCATTGAGACTCACACCTCTGTCACTTATACCAGGTGAACACTTCACTTCAGAGCAAGAACAGCACTGAAGAACTTTTTTCTTTAGCCGACTTCGGGGATTGATACCCTTTAAAACTGATTTTTACCCTGGAAACAGATTTAAATCAAATTGTTGTTGCTTAATGTTGCTTTGCTAAGCTTTCTCTGATTGATTTAGGCTTCTCTTATTTAGGCAGGAGCTACATGAACTGAGAAACATGTCCCATGATGAGCAAAGATGGGCATTACAGGGACAAAGCCAACAAATGAACCACAGCACATATTCTCCTCTATGAAGCCATACCATTTTGTTTTCCTATTTTATTTTCTCATCCTTTTGCCTAAATCTTATTCTGTGCCATGCAAATTAACTCCAGCAGCAGCTGTCTGGATGTTATCTCTATCTCAAAAAGGGCTTAGAAAATAAATCTGACACCCCAAATACGTAGACTCCAGTCTTATCATTCAGCCTTCTCTGCCTTTCCCATGAAAGCTGTGTATACAGACACATACAAACCCCAAAGTACAACGTTCAGCTTTCTTCCCAAATACAGCTCCTTCTTTCCAACATCAGAAGCTCCTTCCATCTCCTCTAAACTGTCTTTTTGTCCAGCTTCTGCCTTCCGGCCCCGTTTAATTTACGGGTCTCTGCTTTCTTCTACCCATGAGCAGTTTTGTTTCCATCAGGAATTTTGGTCACTCTTCCTCATTAAACCATAAAGAGATATGCAAGCAAGCTGATGCAGAAGTGATTCCAACACAGTTATTCTGTAGCCATACTCCAGACTGAGGTCCAGAGCCATAAAAATAAAAGGCTGAGATTGGCAGGATCTAGGAGATTAGAGCCAAACTTGTGGCCCTCAAAACCTGTAAGCAGCTCTTCACTAATGGTCAGAGCTCCTAAACTGTCTGAAGCTCTTTCGGCACCTAAGGAAATGTCTGAAAAGGTCCTTAGGGCCGTGCTTTGACGAATAGGTTTGGCTATACCACCACTTATATAAAAATAGGTCAGTGATCCTTAGGGAAGCACTGGAAGCCAAGACACTGGAACAAGAAAGACCTTACCAGGCTGCAGGTGAGACACCTAAATCCAGACCAGTCCTTTGCCTTCAGAAGTAGCTCCCCACTCTGCATGTTGACCGCCTTTTCCCCATGATGACTCTTCACTCAGCACACACAGTGACCATGAGCATCCCTGCAGGGCAAAAGGCTACAGGCTCAGGGCTGTGTTACTGAGCTGCCTTCCTTGGTGGCTCCAGCAGTGGATCTTATCTGGAAACATTTGGTTATATAGTAAAGTCACATATGTATGTCTGTACAAAACATTCCCTGATTGTTTTTCAAGTACCTTTACAGTGTTGTCCAGAATTAGAAAACCAAGAATTAAATCCAGACAGTCCAGCCCTGACCAAAACCATCTTTGTGGCTCTTTTCTAAGGGATTAGAAATCGCATCAGTGACATTTCTTACAGACCAGCTGGCGTATAGCTCACCAGGCATTCCAATTCACTACATGATGCATTTGTTTCTCTACTCCCCTATCACAAATCGTATTTTAATTCTTATATTTTGACTCTGCTGAACTCTGGAATGCTGTATTATTTCCCCAGGGCACCAGGCAAAACAAACAGAATTTCAAACTTCTTACATCATGCTGTGACGACATTGTCAGTTTACCCTCATATTTTGAAGACCATCTACCATCACCAGGATTGGGATCATGGGGTACACTTCTGCTCCACAAGATTTATTCACTGGTAAATTCTGTGCAGCTCTAAGTTACTCAAGCCTCCAAAACTACAGACCGTCATCTATTTACAGCTCAGGGACATACAACTTTGTGTCTTTTGACTGAAAAGTTTATTTACCTGGTGAAAGGGAGAGCATAAGGGATCTTAGCAGTGGAGCCAGGGTTTCCAGACAAGGTAAACAATGAAGATACTTGTAAAAAAAGACACAATTGGAGTATCGGTAATAGTACTAGTATTAACACAGCTGCTAGTACTAATGTTAAACAAATCAACCAATTTCAGAAACTTTTAGTTATTTCCGTCTTCAGCTTTATCACCTGGTTTCTTTGCTCTGTCCTCAAACAGCCTTCACTACATGTCTATCTATCTCCTTACATTCCAGTTCTTGGGTGCAAGGATTGTTTTCTCTCTTGTATTTGGAAGGTGCCCAGGCCATTTTAGACATAGCCACAACATAAATAATTTTTATCCAGACTGCTGGAATGCCCACTCAGAGCTTTAGCTGCATGGCTGCACGTTCAGTCACCTCTTGTTCTCTTCCAAGGACTGTCCCATATTTCCTGCAATTTACTGCCAGCAGCAGGGGAGCATCTATACAATCAGATGTCCAGTTCTAGAAAAGCAGTTATTTCCCCCCACCAAGTTTTTCCGGGAAAATTAGATAATGACAGTTTTAATGAACTCACTAAAAGGGGTAATCTACACAGAATCTATCAACACTGAGACTGTGTGCATTACTCAGCAAGACATGCTGCAAACACAAGTATAATAAACACCACTGGAGAGGGCTGCCTGGTGAACTTGTGGTGCAGCTGTGGAGCGCTGCACTGCTAGCCAAGTGACCCCAATCCCAGAGCAGTCACAGAATCCAGAAAGCTGAGTTCATAACAGTTATATGTTCATAGTCAGGGAGAGTCAGAAAAACAAATATTTCTTCTTGGTTTAGCATATGGGATTTAAAGTACAAGACCTGGCTTTAAATTACCGTCCAGGTTCTCTAGCTCTCCCATGCACCAACTGCTTTGTGCTGGCACAAATGCTGCTCCATGGAGGTCAATGGGAGTTCCAGCTGACCTCCGTGAAAGATCAGTTGAATGAAACACATCAAACAATTGGATTCCCTAAGCAGTCTCTTCCTCAAGTTTCCCTGCTGTAAAGGAATGGAGACTGTTACTTACTCTGTTGCATAAATCTCTTCAAAAACTTCAACAGTAAGGCAAAAAACTTAATTCAGTGACAAATTCAGGCATCACTGCAGAATTCCTACACCTCTAATTAAAGCAGAATTACACTATTTGTAGTACTGTATATATGACTAAATTGCATTCCTTGTGAACTAAAAAGTATGTAGCTTGTAAAAATCAATTCATAACCAGACAAAGTTTGTATTTTTTATTTGAGAGATATGTAGGCAATCTGTTGGGAAGTCAAACAAACATTTCCCATATTACTAGATCTTTCACAAAATTTGTATAACTGTAAATTTTGCACCATAGATGAATCTCCTCATTAACTTAAAATAAATGAAGTCAATTAAAATCCATTATATCTTAAAAGTACATGTAAAATATTAATAATAATGTGAAAACATAAGAAATAATTATTAATTGCACATTTTACACCTATCTCACTATCCAGAAGTATAACTGCCAAGAATCCATTCCCATACATAGCAGTAAGGCTGTACTTCTAGAACAATCTCTGCTAATGTAGCTACATGAACAGATTCACCATTCTTTTACCACGTCTGTCATTTTGGATCTAAAGATACCTTCCTATATAATGCAGAAGTAGTAGTATAGTGCCAACATGTACAGTATGTGCAGATAATGAGCCATCCAGCCATTCAACAGGCATGCTAAAATTATGATTGTAAAGACACAGAGCAAAAAATCAACTTTTCTTCATTGTGACCCGTGTTTAGGTTGTATTAACCACAGACCACGGTCAGACTTCTGCAAATAAAACCTGTATTTGATACCCCAGAGAAGTCTTAGTTTTTCTCTGTTTTTCTTGTTTGGCATGTTAACTAAACTGACACTGGCATGTTAATTAAACTGATACAGGACAGATTCATATCAAAAGTTCATAGGATTTGCCTACAGTAATAAAATAAGCACCATTATCACTGCACTTGCAGGTATCGTGGAAGGGAGGAGATTTTAAAGTAAAACAATTGCACAAGATATACAATTATCTGTGTAGATTCATGTATCACGTTACTCAACAAAGACCATTTTTAAGCACTTCTAAGTTAGGTAACAGAATAATGGAACTTTCTTGCACAACCTTAATTCATCTCAGTAAGGTACATGGATGATGAGACAATCTTTAATTAAGTGATTATGTACTACAAATTCTGTATGGCATTCTACAATGCACATAACACACTTTTTCTTTCTGGAAATGAATCAAAGTTTTTTAAAGAAGCCCCTTTTACACATGCCCATACCATAACAATAAAACCTTATAACTATAGCTATCTAAAGCTGAATAAAAACAACACTTACCGGTGTTTTCCATCTGGCCTCCTCAAGAAGATTTACACCATTGTACCAGGATATCTGAAATCTAGCTTGCAAGTGAAATAAGTGGAAGCACAGCAAAGTCTTCATCTGCACCTTGAAGGCTGTTCCACATTGTTCTTTGTAATGAACAGAAGAAAATAGCAGACCTCAATTTTCTTCCTTTCTTGAAACCACCTAAAATTAGGGATTGCATGGTTCACAATGAACTTTTGGAATTGCTTTCTAAAGCTTTATAGAGATATGTATTAAAAGCATATGTCTTATTGCACTTTTTAAAGATGGAAAGGGTTCTACCTGTATTTACATATTTTGATTCAGAAATCTCCTTTATTCTCAGTTGGGAACAGAAAAGCCTTTATTATTCTCAGCTGGGCCCAGTCCCACAAACATTTCAACTCTGCCTTCATCAGATGCAGATCACACCAGCATTTATCCCCACTAATCACCACTCCCTCTGGCACTGACATTATCCTGGGGAGTTTCCCATTCACCTGACATCAATTACCCTAGACCCTGCTGATACTTAATTTATATCATCATACTTAATTAATCATTAACCCCTTCACTGCAGTCAGTGTTCTGTAATTGGTGTTCACAGCATCTGCAAAATATTAAGGGTATTTGACTGTACATTCATCATGAGCTTTTCTACTAGAGAAGGAGGTACCGTCTACAGACCTCAGCCATGTTTCAGAAGGGTATCACCCAAATATATTTACACTAGGAAAAATTAGTATTCCTGATCCAGCAGCTCCATAAATCTAGCAGCTGCACATCTACCATCCGGTTCTCTTCAGAGGCATTTAATAAAATCCTGTTCTCACAAGGACATCAGGAGACTTGCCTAATCACTTAGCCAGGAAAAATGTTCATGGAAATAAACAGAGTCTGCTGAAGAGCTTCATGTTTTAAAATATTTAAATAAAAAAGACAGAGATTTAAAAGAAAAGTCCAGTTTAAAGTTTTAGTTCAGCTTACTGTAGAAATAGGGCTTTTCTCCTGATTGTGAAACTGATGGAGCCAAAATATCTGAATAAATATATGAGGTAAAACCACAGCTAGCTATGCATCTTGGAGAATATTTTATGTTGTTTAGGTGACATTGTAAAGGGGAATACTTTCCTTTATAGTAGGCTAGAATTCTATTTAGCTTCAAAAATCCACTTATCCAGACTAATATTCCACCTTTTCATAGGAGACCTATAGGAAAAAAATAAGTCTAAAGTGCATGGAGTCTGGTGTAGGACTCTAAACATACAGTGAGAAATGCAAGGAGGCTGAGGAATAAAACAAGTACTGGGGATGGCTCGCTTCAGGGAGCAACCACCTACTCAATATGCAACAAAATTATCCATTAATATCAGTGGATTGGATTATTAGAGTTTAATTGTGGTTCTTTGTTCTATCTCATAACCTCTTTTTGTGTTTCTCTTTTAATGGTAAATTTGAACAGAAGGTCTATGAAATGACATTTAACTGAACCAAAAGAACCAAAGAATCATTACAGAGGATGTACTAGTGGATCTCAAGTTAGCAACAAATCTGGAGGTCTATATTCAACGTTTCCTCTACTGAAAGACAAAGAGCACATCGCTGATGAGATGTTTCCCAGGTCTCTTTATTCTGCTTTTAGTTTGTTTTGCTTTTAGCTTAGCAGCAGAGAAATATTTAAAGAGCGGAGTATCTAACAAATCTCATTTCACAAGCATCAAGAAAGAGGTTAATGAGGTTTCAAAATAGGGTTAAGTGGTACCACCATTACAGGAGCTGTGAATGTTTGTAGAAGATGTACATGAAAGAAGACCCATTTTAATAGTATGGAAGATTCTCACTTTCATTTCTTCTAGCAGGGTAATGTCAGAGAGATTTTTAAATTTTTATTAGAGGTGCAAGATAAAATAGAACAAAGCCACATTTACTGCTCTCATATCTTCACTAATCAGGTTGCAGAGATCAATTAATACAAAACTAAAAATTTAACTATTTTCTAATATGTATTTCTCTTAGAAATATCTTTAGCAAATACATCAAAGTTATACACCAGTCCATGTCAGACTGAAATCAAACAGTTTTTCCGTGTGGCCAGGCAGAATACAATCATATCTGTAGATCAATGCCTATTACTTCACTTTGAAAATGAAATAAAACAAAAATAATCAAGCATTCTATTCCCTCCAGTTCCACAGAACTGATGGCACCAGTCTTAAACTTTTTACAAAAACCTGTGGATCCACATGGTAGGTCAAAATCTTAGTGATGCAAAATCACCCATCCACCCCACCCCCCATTAGAGTCACCAGTGTTATGTTTACTTTCACCAAGTAAGGAGCTCGTTGAGCATTTCCAAGGAAAAGTATATTACTGCAGGAATCTTTTGTTGCAGGAATGGAAGGAGCTGGTTTATTTCTAGTAGTTGGAAAGACTCCAAGTTCAGCCAGTTGAAAGAAAATTTCTTTAGCTAAAGGATTTTTGTTTAAATTTTCCTAAAGAATTTAGCCTGAGGCAGTCAATGAGTATGGAAAACTTCAGTCCAAACAGCTGAAGTTTGATGAACATATTAGCATTTGAAACTGGGATTTTATCATGGAATGTGTCAGGCAACTTTAGTAACAGTCAGATCTTTCTGCCCCTCCTGTAATATTGCTCTCCTTAAAGGCACCAGTAACTGCCATTAATTTCAGATCTGGTTGTAAGCGATGGTGCTCTTCCCACTCCCTCTTGGGCTAATTGACAGAACTGCTTCAGTGCATTTATGGAATCCAGTATCATGAAAATCAGAATCTATTTCACAGAAGATCTGACCCAATGGTAAAAGCTGAGCAAAGCCAAGCTTCATGGTCTGGGAGTTTTTCTTACGGCTGGTTGTATGCACACCTCATGGAGGTTTCATAGCAAGGACTGGGTGTGCAAAGCAGGAAAAACTCTCATACAGAGAAGCACTCATGAGGGAACAGGAGTAAAAGACCTTTGTGGCATAGGAGAGGACTGAAAAATAGGCTTGCAAACTGCAATCAAGAGAACTGTTGTGGTATTGCTTTTTCAGCTGTATCTGTTCTGCATTTGGCTAGGACCATCATTTTTTCTCTTATCAGAGAAAAATCTCTGATGCTCATTAATTATACAGAACAAAGATCAAATTTATAAACATTTATGTATACTGCTGTTTATTTATTGTTTTTATTTCTCTGAGATGGTAAAAGCCTTTACATAAATTTCATAAATGTATAATATTTGCATTTAGTTTGTTTGATACCACTACCTGCATTTGACTCCTAGTAATACCTTAGTCAGAGAAATTATTTTTGAGTGGCATTGGTGTCTGTAATCTACAATTATGCCATATTAATGGTTTCTACTCCATTTCATGGATCACATGAATTCTGTTTGTCTTCATTGTATATAAGATGTCACCACCCTTATTTAAGTGCAGTGTAACTCCTGATGTGTCCTCATGTACTTGTTATCAAATATAAGGGTTACACAAGTAATATTTTGTTGGATTACACTGCATTAATAATTTCTTATTTAGCACATCACCGTTTGGCAGGAGAGATACACTGCTATTTCTAATGAGAAAGCAAAACATATCAGTTCAACTGGGTTGTGACGGAAGCTCCAATGCCTTCTCCCTTTAGCACTGCCCGGTGCGTAGTGCAGTGCAGACCTACACAGCAATTGCAGCCAGCCCTGATTACAATACTGCCATCTGCCTGAACCGTTCCTTCTCCAAAAATAGGTGCCCACACTGAAGAACACCAGTTCTCCCCAGCTAGCATGTTTGTCATTGGCTTAAAATGTGCACTTAATCCACTAGCAACCGACTGGCTACTCCTCTTCTGCAAATTCCCCCAAAAACATTTCTTGACCTGGTTGTCCACCTGGGATTTGACTCTTTGCAGCTAAACCACAGACGTGCAGATATAATACCTGCTGGGGACCTAGAAAATGGTCAAGAGAGAGTGGAATAGCAGTTTCTATTTCTATACAAATAAAATATGTCCTTCAAGGAATAAAAGGTTGCTGCCAGCTTTGTATCATTTGCAGGAATACTGCGATAAGGGACATCACTGACCCAGGATATAGAAAAACTAGTGATTCCCCTTTAGAAAAAACATTTTTTAATCAGTCAAAATAGTTTTAAGAACCTGTGAATCCTATTGCCCCTTTTTCCATCTAAATTACTGTTATAATCTCAGCCTCAATATAATCTCAACAATATGAGAGGATTAACTTTATAATTGACATCAAATTATAGCTTCTTTGCCTCCCCACCCTTTTGAATGTGCTCAAATTAAAATCAGTAACATTTTTTCTATACATATTTAGACTTTTCTTGCTGAGCTACCTTGATCATGACAGTTTGAAGTGTAAATATTTCCTAGAAAAAAAGGGACATTTTAATTGCTATCTTTGCTATTCCTATGGCTGACTGAAAAACACTCTTTCTGGGTAGGTCTCTGAAACAGACTGAAATATCCATCAAGATAAAGAAAGCCTCTCCTAGAGGGATTGCCTGAGAGGCAGATGGACTAGCAGAATCTTTTGACTGTTATTGTTGTCTGACAGTTGGCGATAAGTACAGACTAAAAAATAAATTTTAAAGTAACTTTTGCTTACCAGTTGAGCAGAAAATAGCAGCCTGGTATAGAATAGAAATAGTAAATGGGAGGCATACGTGGGTTTGGAACTGTAAAGATCCCCTGATAGGATTGGGCAAACAGTTTCATTCCAAGTCCAAACAACCTGAACTCCAGCTATATAATTATGTTTGGATCTGGGTTTTTTCTGCCCGTAATATTTTGCTTGGCTTCTGAACTGTTTGGAAGTTAGAATTTCTTCTGCTGCCTATTTACTTACGACATTCAGTGTTGGCAAGGCTGTTGCATTTCTGAACCGTGGAACTCTCTAAATTCCCAAGGATACTTGAAAACCATCATTGTCTGTAATAAAGTTTAGATATTGTGGGTAATAAGAGCAACTTCAGTAATGAAAGGCTCACAATATATCAGTCTTGTGACTTCGTTTGCTTGAAAGCTAAGGGGTGGGAGAGCAAGTGTGTGATACGAACTAGCAAGTATTCATCCTAATTGTTATGGAGTTACAGTAATGTCATTAATAAAAATTATTCAGGGCCTCACTAGTTGAGTGTGGTCTAAAAGCAGGGTTTCTCATTTGCAGGAAATGCTAGCTGGCTTGTTATTTAGTTGCAAATTCAAACCTACTGCAAAACTTTTCAAAATTCCATATAAACTCAAGACCCTGGAGCAGCCTAGTGTTCATATCAGACAAATCACTGTCTTCACCACCTCCTGTAAAGCAATCTATATGGCCTGGCATGCACTGCATATTCAGAACACTAATCATGGCTGGTGAACCCAAAAGAAAATAAGATTGTACAGTCACACATACACGCAAAATTAACCTCTTCTAACAGTTGGTGGAAGGGTTGCCTAAGTGCTTCTGCAATGTTGTATGTTACTACAGCTGCCTGAGTTTAGCTTATCCCATTTCCACTCATTTATTGTAATGTATTTACTAATTAGTTGGTCTTCACATATTGACAACAGTTGTCTCTCTCATACTAGATGTCTCCTAAAGTTCCCCCTTTGCTGACCCAGAATCCTTGTTCTCCTTTCATTACTTCCTTTGTGCTCTGCACTTGTGACACAAAAACTTCAAGCTTCTACATGACATACTGACACTGACCAGTTTTACCCGAGACTGTATAGGACTAGAATTGCCCATGTATGAGTGATTCAGCCTTCCCCTGACTCACTACTTCACTGTCAATCTACATTTAAAAATGGTATAATAACATAGATACAGTGGTATGACACAATCTGCACACAGGGTTGGTACCTGGTTGGTACAGTTCACCAAAAAACTTAGTAAAAGCACATATTTGGGAAAGATTTCAAAACTTCAGCCAAGGATTCCCCGAAACTGGTCCACCATGTCCTTTGGAAATAGGCCTGCTAAAGAACTGCATCTTAGTAAAAGCCCACTCGATATATTTTAACCCCGTTTTAATCGTACAAAGCTGGGTGTCTTCAACAAGACTAAACCAACTGTATCCTGTCAGTTTATACCAGACAGAGCACCCCACAAAAAATTCAGGTGGTTCTTGTATGAAACTGAGATTGATTCTACGGGGACTCATTTTATTTTGTCCAAAGCTCTGGTTGTGAAGATTGAGGGAACTTTTCCAGCACATTACACAATGATCCTTCATTAGAAGACTATAAAGTTTTGAGTGAAAAAATCACTTCTGGCTTCCATACCGTGTAACCCCATGCAATGCTGTAAAAACCCTTCCAAAATTGGCCTACATAGAGGCCAGATCTTTTGCTTTGGTCATCCCTTATTAGTCACTAATATAATTAAATTTGTCTCAAAGTTTCCACAGAGAAATTCCATCTCTGAGGGGTTATGATTCAGCTGTAAATTTTTAGTCTAGAGTGATATTTAACAAACAAAGGCTTATCCCAAGAGCAAATTATAATAGTATTACTTTAAATATATGTATTATTTTTTATGCTTTTAAGCTATTAAACTTTTCACGTCCCCAACACCTTATGTGGCTGGGGTAAGTTTTAAAAGGAAGTTACACTTAAGGCATATCTAACTGATGGTACGAAAACCAGTTCTTGCATAAAACAGTACTTCTCTGACTCTCCGTAGTGATGCCTGATGCACTGGATACTAGGACACATCTGATGCACCATACCAAGGGCCTTAGCAGCACTCATGTGGGTACGTCAGCTCTAATATTTATGTAGATACCCAGTTCCAACACCACTGACCTGGAGATGAAAGCCCTGAGTTCAATCTCCTCTTTAGTTGTTCAGACTCAATGGTAGCTCAGGGCTTTTTGAATCCTTTTTGCACAAGAGCGAGCACCTACTCCCATGTGACGCAGCCTGTCCTCAACTGTGCTGAGAGTAGCCCAGTACTCAGCAGTTGCCCACAGCTCCCACTAAAGTGTGGTAGCGCTCTTTGGAGGATCTCAGCACACACTTTTCCTGATCACAGTCAACTTCAGTTCCAACTCTCTCAGGCAGCTGCTCCCCTACCTTTGGCAGGGTCCTACTGAGTTGAATTCACAGTAAAAATTCAGAGCCATAGCTTTGCACAAAGGTAAGATTCTTCAGTGTGTTATGCAGCTGTTTTCTCATATGTCTGTTCTCCATGGAAGCCAAGGGCTTCTTCCCAATGTAGATGCAATTTGCTGCACATTTTCAGGGTCTTGTAAGACAGAAAAGAACTTTCTCTCACTTCCCTCATCACAAACACAGGTTAAAAATGTTTTGCTTGACATCAAACCTTCCTTGCACCTGTTTCTCATTGTTCTCTAAGATTTATTAGGTTTTCTTGGGTTTTTAATATATTCTTTAAAGTATCATATTCTTTTAATGCCAGGGGTCTTTACACATAGATCTGAATGTCTGTTGATGGGCATAATTCACATTCGTTGTTAAAATCAAAGCAAAGTCTTTTTGATTTTGCTCTTGCTTTGTAACATTCAAAGCAGAATAAATGGCTACCTGAACAAGATCCACACTGAACATAAGAATTAGATACAGCATTTTCCTTCCACACAAATATATGTGTGTACAAAATCACATAAATGTTAGAAAAAGTGCATGATATTAAATTACATAATTTTGAAAATTCCAACAACAAAAAAACTCTGGACAAAAAAAAATATAGATTCAGCCAGCACAAAATGTCAAATCTGAGAATTTTGCAAAAAGTGTTTGGATAAGCAGCATATGTCTTCTCCAGTTGATAATACTGCACCTCCCAACAAATATTCTCTGTTTTATTTAATATTACTTGGTAAACAAACAAAAATCCAGAATATTAAGAACCCTAAATTCCCTTACATTGAGTGCCCTTAAAAGAACCTCCTCACTCATAAATATTCTGAGATCACGAGTGAAACAGAAAAACTGCATGAGAGGTGCAAAACTTTAAACATCAAGCTGAGGAAAAGTAGCAGAGAAAACCTAAACCATCTTCTTCAGCTGCACAAGCAGAGGCACACATGGCTCAGCTGCGCTCAGCCCCGGGCAGGAGCCGGACCCCTGGGACGGGGGGCAGGCAGAGGGGACAGGCCTGGGTTGTGTTATTGCTTACAGACACACAGTCACAATCTTCAGTTGTAATCAGGTATTATGGGGTATGTCGGTATGTAATGATGTGTGAGAAAAAGATTCTTCATCAGATCATGGCGAAATCTAAGAGAAGACTTTCTTACTCATCTGCAATTTATTTTTGTGCATTTAAATAAATTATATCTGCTGCCTGTGAAGTAAAATAAATGCTTTTCAATTTATGGTTCAACTGATCTGATTTTTAAAACAAGTATTTAGATTTTTTTTTTCGAGGGATCCAGTCATTACTCAGGTTTTTAATGGTACATACCCACGCTGGCATGACTGAGCTGCCCTCTGTGGATGGGCTGTATAAAGACTTTCACACCCTAATAATATGCTCACGTCCTCCAGGACCAGTCCAGCCAGGTATTTTGACTCCTAACTGCTGCATTAAATGGAACCAGATCTAAACACCTTTGTGGATCTGACCTTGCACATAAGGTCTGCTATATGTTTAGTAAATCCAGCAGCTTTTTTTGAATTTCAGGAGTTTAAATCTTCCTATTCACTGATAAATATTGACTTTAAGTATGTGTATATGTTGCATATGGAAAAACATTTTTTCATTTTGTTTTTAACCCAGCTAATTACTTCTGTCTACTTTTGAGGACTGTGCCTTTTGTGAACAGAGCGCCACTGTCTAATTTTCAGTTTGAAGACCTGAACGTTAGTAAGGTATTGTTATTACTATTAAGTAAATCCTTAGCTTAAAATGCAGGTCTGCAGAGGACTCCTTGCATACCACACCTTTTAAAAACTTCAGTAATGTCTAAAGCATGTTCAGGCCTGCCAGTACCCAGATCCACATTTTGCAAAGTTGCCTAACGTCTGGGACCAAGGTTTAAATATACCAAGAAAATATTATAGGCAGACCTCTAGCAATATTTTTATGTATCCATTTTTCCAAGGAAAAAGTGATTGAATTGTATAAGCTGCCCCTCTTCCATTTTATTGTAAGAATTCCCTGGTGCTGTTAGTTCATTGAAAGCCAGAAGTATCACTTTACAGTTTTTCATTGTACTCAGGGGAAGTATATGGAAATTTTACAGCAATAAGCTACAAATGGGGAGCTGGACTGCAGCCAGTCTGCATCCTTCTCATGCCCTTACAGCATTTTTCTTCAGCATTCAATGTTCTCCACAGTGTATCGAATATTTATCCTGAAAGGCTATTATATTTGTTTTAGAGATGCAAAGCATAGTAAGTAGCCTTTAACAATGATGTCTAAGCAGCAAACTGACATTTTTTTCTTTTTATTTCAAGAAAAGTTAATTAGTGGAGTTTTTAAGCTCACAAAATCAAACTTTTCCATAATGTGCAGCTCTGGCATTTCAGGTTATTCTTTTCCAAGTGGTCAGTAATTACTGTTCTGGTGTTATACAATGCAATTACCATTGCATCTCTTGCACAAACTGTCAACATACACAACATGAAAGTGTTGGGCTGGCCTGACTCAGGTTCTCATGGTTTTTTCTTTGTATTTTTGTAAGTGAAAAGAGGGGATAAACACAATAGTGTTGTAAATGCTAGAGGAATGTAAGATAACATGTTATGAAAATACTCAAGGAGTGAAGTATTTAAGCCCATAGGAAGGTTGCTATTTCAGAGTTCTCATGGTATGATGAGGTTTCCATCAATAATGTACAGCTGACGTTTTAATAGCAGGCTAACATATTTCATCCTTTGTATACCGAATAGGCACATGAACATAGCCATTGTAGGCGTTGCATCCACTCCTCAGAGAGTGGTTACTCCACAGAAGATAGGATTTTACAATTGAAAGGATCATATATTCTGTAGAAAGATGCAGTTGGTTGTTTCTTCCCGGAGTATGAAAATCCCTCTGGAGCAGAAGCCTATAGAGACTGTCTTTATAATGAAGACTTTATTTTCATAGATTTCATAGCTCTTAGATGGGAACTATGTAATTCACTTATATTTCAGACATCTACATTTGAGCCAGATACTATGTCTGCAGTTCGCAACTGATGGAAAGAAGCCGGTGCTCTAAGGACAAGGTTCAGCTGTCCAATTTTAAAAATAACTTTAGGATAAAACAAGTAACACCAGAGGCTCTATTAACCCCGCCTCTTCTCTGATCATAGAGGGGGATTAAAATGATCAGTTCTGATGAGTCTTTCTACACTACAGATTTTCACATTTAAATATATGAATAGCCAGGCCAGCAGGGCAATGGCAGGAGGCATGATATAGGCACAAAAAGAAGTGGTAGCTGCCTTAAATCCAAAAGCTATCACATCATAAGACCTTACCATAACACCAAGCCTCCTACAACTTCTGTATACATCAGCCCAAAGCTTTGCTCAGGATAGATGTGGAATGACCCGAAATCAACAGCAAACTTGTTGACATTAATGTGGTCAATTAGAATCATTTCCTAAAGATCCAGTTCCCAGGAGGTTGCTAACACTTTCATGATCCAATAGGATAACAACACCAAGATTCCATCATGTCTTGGGAAGCAATGGATAGAAAAAATACCATGACAATTAATTATAAAAACAGCGAAAAGCTCTTGCATTTCGAGGGCTAAAATAAAATTCACTATACCTATTTTTTTGTAATTTACTCTAGGAAAATTAATTTAGTCTTTCTGTTTCTCAGCTCCCTATCTGTTCAGCAAAGGGGCAGTGTTCTATTTCTTGTAATTTCTGAAAGGTTAGGGTGAAAGTCCTCATTGCAAAGACTTACTGTGTATCTTTGTAGTACCTAACACAGACAGCTCAGCTGGGATATTTAGGTAGAGCTGGAATATACATAACAGTGTACTAAACCCATACTTAATTAATGTCAGTTCCTCACTGTTAATATACATACATATATATGATTATGGTGTTAGAAATCTTGTATTTTGTATAAATGTATTTCTAGAACATATTGCTGCAACTTATTCACGTTGTTGCAGTGCCTGCAGATGATTTCTTAATTTAGAGGCTAACAACAAGCATATTTAAGAGTGAGAATTCATGCTTATGGCTCTAGGTTTCTTTTTCAGCATTTGATTAGTAAAACCTAAAATTATACTGGGAGCTATATTTCTTGCATCTTTATACAGCCTTAGAGCTGTCATCACCACCAGAGGACACACAAAGATTTTTGTATAACTACAAGATTAGCAGGTAGGGAAAAGAGGAATTGACTTTCAATTATGTATATAAAATAATACATTGTATATTCCATGTTTATTTTTAATATGACAGAAACATTCTGAAAACGGTACAAGATTTTCACCAGGTTACTTTCTAATACTGCTTTACCATACATAAAGTGTTTTACCACACCAGTTTGTATACACTCATTTTTCATGATGAGTCTTCAGGAAGATGTGAACTTTTGACCTCCCACCTTCCCAACACAGGTTCTATTCATTAAAAAAAAAAAAAAAAATAGCTTACACACATGTACGAGTAATACACATCCTGGTTGTAAAAAGCACTTGGTGTACTATATACTAGTTGTTCAAGACGGTAACCCCAGCAACAAGAAACCTTTCAATCAATTGATGTGGGGGTTTTGTGAAGTTTCTCCTTCAAAAAATAATGTTTCAGGGGTGTAAAATAAAATACCAAATATTCACATACATCATCAATCCAATTCTTGACATTACAGGCTCATGCAAAAAGAAATGCAAATGGACAGCTATGGACAGCTATTTGATCAGGTATTATAATGACCTCTTACTTTTTGAAATGTTTTTGGATTTTTTAAAAGTTTTCGGCTTTTTTAAAAGTTTTTGGCTTTTTACATTTCGACTCACTGATCTTGAAGATCTTGTCCAACTTAAATGATTCAATGATTCTATGATTCACTTCACTTGAAATAGGACTCTTTTTCTCTATGTAGATATGGCTACCAGACTGTTCCAAAGAAAATTAAAATTTGGGTCCTTTATATTTGTTACTGAAAGTGTCATAAGAAAAATAGCCTTTGAATTCCATTGGCTTTAAGAGGTTATGACTAATTTTATTCAAAACCAGTTGAGATTCCAGGCTATAAGATTAGAGGAGTGGTAATTTGTCAGAGCAAGGGACTGGTATCTTTGCCAGCAAAGATACAAGCAGATGATGAACTTTGCACATGTCAACTCCATTTCTGTCAATGGAAAGACTATAGTTTGGCACACAATATCTTCATGGAGACGCACTATGCCTATGAAGAGGGAAGATATCACAGGTTTTCCATATGGGAAATAAATTCTTCATTCATACTGTATATAGAATCTCCTATCCTTTCACTTTACTGTGTACCTGGATGTAGAGTGAAAAATGAAATTGATGAAGAACTAAAAATAAGATTCATTCTTCTAACCCCCTGACATTGACTCATTCGCCCTTATATGAACACCAAGAAATGTCATCATACTGAAGTTACATCTCAGCTGGATTAATAATCACCGAAATGTCTGTTACTCATCCAGGTTATCATTTCCTATTGAGAAATGTGCTGTCTTCTCAACAAATGTCTGATATTTTGATCCAATCCCACATTTTGGGCTCAGTGCGATGTTATAATCTAGACAATATTAAATATGAAGTACATTTATTCAAAGCCAGTTAAAAAAGGGAAATAAAACACTGGTTTAGTGTCTGTTATTTTACACAACTTTGAAATACCTTGAGAGTAAATTCAGAAAAAAAAAGAAGTTAATGGGTTTTATTAAATCTGTGGTCTGGTCCCTCTTCATTGTTAACAGGCGAGCCAAAACTTGCTGATTTATGCAACATGAGCTAAAACCTGAAGCCACATTTACATTTTATAAATCAGATGAAGACCTGGAGAAGCCAAACCGCAGAAATCTACAGAATCTCTGCAGCTTCTAGTCACTTAGCTGGAGAACACAAGTCTTAAAGATAAAGAAAAATATGTTTATTATACCAAATAATACCAAGTTGTATTTAATTTTTAAATTGACTGTTTCTCAGAGATTGTAAAAATATCCACAGACAACCAGCTTTCTGATTTCCTTTGCATTGTAACTCTGTTAAAGAAAGGTGCTCAGTCTGAGAATACCACACTATAGGTGATTGCTCTGACCTCTGATATTTTTACTTCCTTGTATTCTCTTAGTGCATAAATTTGCCAAAATAAGCACCCAACTTCAAGTCAGGGCCAAAACTCATCAATCCCAATCAGACTTAGCTATCATTCTCTAACACGGAGTTGAACACTAAGTATTATAGCTATCTAGTAATGAGTCTGATTAGTGTAAGATACTCTAGGCTCAGCGTACAGATTGGTGTCAGTAGTGCAGAGAAGTTAGCACAATGCTAGCTAAGAAATGTAAAACCAGTCCGTGCTGATGCCCCATCTACCATCCCTCTTGAGCACATATTGCTGCCCCGAGCCCTGCGCTGTGTGACTGCAGTACATCTATGTAGTATTTAGTGGCAAGTACCAACACATTGAGGTCCATCTAGTTCTTTAGTTTACCGAACAGAGAATCCTAAGGGTTACAACCTTTAATTTCCCCTAGAACCAAAAAATTGGGATCATCCATATCTAGAAGTCAAGCTACTGAGGCATATCCAGAAAGTTTCTTACACCTCCCTTACATGTTATGTGGGATGCACACATGTTGCTGGGACATCCATGAGTGACTTCTCCCTCCCTCCCAGGCTTTCAGAAAGTCCTGCCTATAAATTTGTCCTCAATAGCAGTGAGTTTTATTCAGTTCCCATACAGGCAACTAACTGCCTAGGCATCTTATGCATTAGCTCAGTCAGTGTCTGCCTCAGAGTGAAAACTCCCACGGAAAAGCTACAAACATTCAGATTCTGAAACCTCAGGCTTGAATTGCCCAAGTCATTACATAGAATGGGACTGGAAACTTTATCCATTATCATCTTCTTGTGAATTTCACATTTGTGAATGCTGTAAATCACTCAGGTGCTTTCCTAACTGCAGTTTTATGAAATACTGCACAGAAGGTAGCAAAATTAAAAAAAGAAAAAACCACAAAAAACCCAAAAAAATAACCAGACAACTATTGCTATCAAACACAAGGTGTACATGATTAACCTTGGTCTCATAATCCACTATCTAATTTGTTGGTCATTACACATCAGATCTGAGGATTCATTAGCCAACAGTTAGGTCTGATGGATAGGTAGGGACTTAACAGTAAGTACAGATGACTTTTTAAGCATGGTCTCTGCTATCAGAGACACCAAAGGTCAATTAGCAATATGACTGCTGAGCTCAGATAGTGATGATGTGAAGAGAAGTTATTACCTTCTTAGGACATGAGGGAGCTTTCCTGCTAAAGCACAGTAATCTATATAGACAGGATGGCCTAAGTCTGAACAAAGGCAAAGTAGTGCCTTGAAGCCTCAGGACATCATTTCCCTTGTTCTCAAACTCAGTACTAAGCACTGGAGGCAAGGTTGAAATGTTAATGCAGGGGGTAAAGAGGGTGTCCCTCATTCTCTGGCTTGTCTTTCAAGGGATCTTCTCCCAGATTTCCATTTGAATTCTGGGGAGGAGATACATCAATACAGTCTTTCAAAAATAAATGAGGCCACAGGCACCCACTGACTGCACTCTATTTAAAACTCTCTTGTAATACTTTGGTTCAGCCAGTCTATAGGTTCTTGTACTGTACAAAATCCCTACTGAGTAAGGCAGTGCTACTTAGACAGGTGCCAAATCAGCACTGCAGGGATCCAGCAAGTCATTGCAGGCCAGCAGGTGACTACAAACTACCAGTAATGATCCATTGGATACATACAGATTTAGATACAGATGATGGAGAGAAACAGATAAGATAGAGGTAGAGATATAGAGATGATAGAGATAATAGAGGCAGATAGAGATAGATGACAGAGAGGCAGAGACAGATGCACAGATAGCGATAGATAGAGACAGAAATTAATGGTGACGCTGACAACAGAGGAAGAAGAAGCAGAGAAATCAGAGCAAATATTTAAATAAATATGTCTGAGACATTCATCTAGTAGGAAACAGCAGAGTCCAGCCGATCAGACACTGTTTTGCGGGAATCCTGAGACTAAAATCTTGCAGTAGTAAGCAAATGGATAGTGAAAGGAAACGGAACAGCCTGACATCCCTCTCCATGCAATGGGATTTAGGAGTCCTAGGCTCAAAACTCTTCTCTAAATCAGAAGAATTAGAAAATTACTTTGAATCCAAGCTTCATGTATGAATCCCTGGTGACCAAGAAATAAATATCGTATCCCCCAGCTACTTTATGTACAGTTTAGGTCTATGCATACATACAGGTATGCTTTTCTGTCTAAAAGGGCAGCTGGCTGCCTAACATCCATAGGCCTTTGTGCTGAATTAACAGGTTTGGGGCTCCAAACTCCAGCTGATTCTTGCATAACTATTACAGACAATGCTGAGTCCTACAGTTAGGTGTTGCTGGAGGCGCCACTGGTGCACGTTGCTTTGCATTCATGCAACTATGAACTAAAGCAGCATGGGGAATTCTTTCAGAATGGCTGAAATATTTGTCAGCTTGTAACAAAATCTCTTGCCATTTGTCAAGAAAGGATTTTTTTGTGTAACATTAATAGTAACTGTGATTTATGGAGACAAGTCATCAAGAAATATATGAATCAAGTGAGCATGGTTTAGTAGAGAACTTTCTTCTTTCTATTTTACAGCTCTAGCTAGAATCCAATGACTCCCCAACTGCTCTGAAAATGAATCTGTTATGAACTAGGTCTAAGACTGGGGCGGGGGGGGGGGGGGGGGGGGGGGGGCGGGGGGAGGGGAACCCAATGTTAATTTTTGGAGTTTAGATACAGTTTGGGATTGTCAAAACTGAGTATGAATTTTCTTTCTTTGCAAGCAAAGAGGAAACTTCCTTGCCTGCATGTATGCATAGTGAAAAAGATTACCACTGCAGTGCTAATTGCAGGCAATACAGAGTAAAAAACAAAGTATTGACCAAACTCAGTTAAACTACGAAAGAGCATCCTAAAATCCAACAGTAAAACAGGACCCGAGAAGAACAGGATTTAACCTTTGCAGAAAAGATTCTGGGGTTTTGAAGAGGAAGGTTCTAGAAGTAGAGGCTATTCACTACCAACAGTTAAATCACTGAAGGGAGTATAGGAAACATTTCTGTTGGCAATGTAAAAAATAATGGTATTATTATAACCTAAGTCTTTTCTAAAATTCAGTAGCAGGAATAAATTCTGTTAATGCATTCAGAAGGAACCTGGCTAATATCACCTACTAAGTCACAAATATCGAATCATTCCAATGTAAAAGTGATATATATTATTTAGTCTGCAACTACAAATTATTAAAGTTTCACTCCTTTTTTTTTCTGGCAGCTAACATGCCAGGCCATCTTAAAATTCAGTGTCAGGTGCAGACCTGTCATCCTTACTCAATGGAGAAAGATAGACACCAGAAAGAATGATTTATGCCATTTATAGGGTGAGGGTCCAAAAGTCACCATATCTCCCTAGCAGCTCTGGCAGGAACCAAGATTAGATAAGTGATCTTTAGACAGCTAAACATGAGAGATCCTATGAAGTCCTCCACCTGTATGGACATGACAAATTCCTTGAATTGCAGTCGAATCAGTTAACAAAGGCTGTGCACGCACTATAGGAATAAAATCCTACTCTTATCAGAAAGGAGTTAACATCTTTGTTTTTAATTGGAGGGAGTTGTTTTTTTTTCTTTAAAAAGGAAAAACAGAATGAAAAGTCTAAAACCCAGAGGATCCTGACTCATTTACATTTTACAGCCCCAACCAAAACCTGTTCACACTGAAGGCTGAGTTTCTCCTTAGCAACAAAAAATGACACTTGTCTGTAGGGGCAGGGGGTTTGGGAGAGGAATTCTGCTTCTGCCAAGAATGACCCAGGGCAATACCCTGTGGGAAGTGTTTTGTTGCTTCTCCAAGCAACACCAGTGCATGTATACCTACTACTCCAAGACAGAGCTCCTGCCTATGGAAGCAGTTGGATAGATGGCTGGGTGAGTAACCAGAGCCATCATCCTGAAGGGTGCACACAGAAGGGAATATGGTGCTCTTGGCCCACCTCTAGTGTCCACCTTTCTGAGCTTTGGAGAGATGCTGTAACGGATGCCATTCAGTGTTACTTGCTGGCTCAGATGACTGCCTATGCTCTTGGTTCATCTCTTATCACAACAACCTAGGAGGGAACATAATACCCTATGGATGCTTGAACCAGCTGTTGCAAAGTTCACAGTCCACTGTCACCGAGGCTATATTTCCCAACATAACATTTTTCTGAGCTTTCCTGTCTCCTAGTGCCAATATGAGCTGAATCACAAACAGCTTGTCAGGCGTTTAAGCACTCCAGTTCCTCATATGGTAGGAATATTCTCTGAACATACTTAGGAGTCTTTTTGTCATATTCTAAATACGAACCATTTACTAAATTTTAATTGTACGATCCTTTGGCAAATGCACTATAAAAATAAATAGGTGGTATCTACAGCCAAATTTATTTATAGAAATTAAAAGTATCAAAAGGTTATCATTTCTGTTTAGGGAACCCCATACGTGCCTGGCAGATAGCAAAGCAGAGTATGTGTACTGAATAGTTTCTCAGATATGTCCTATTTTTGAAGAGATTGCCTGTTCTCACAGCATTATGTGTTACTGGCATTTGTCAGTCTCATTGATTTAGAAGGACTTATCACTTGCCTCTTAAAGCAAATACTTCCTAGCAATATAGTGTCACTCTGATTATTCTCCTGCTAACTAATCTAATTTCCATAAATTTTTTTTCAACTAGAATAAAGTATTGCAGCTGATTTCTACACTCAGATGAAAGTCATAATCATCTCATTTTGAAGTTCAGTTTTAGTTCCTTATACCTCTCCATATTTATGCATCTCCAGTCTTCATATACCTCCATGGGCACTGTATTTGTGTGACTGAGGGTACTCAGCAGTTTGCCAATTAATATAATAGCATTCCTGAAGTGTTTCAACCAACATGGAGTGCAGAGATTTGCTAAAAACTATTTTCCATACCTTTTTTTTTTTTTTTTTTAATGGAGCAAATCTATCGGGACTTGATTGTTTTTGGGACAAGTGGGATGTAATAGGGAGTTTACTTTCTTTTTTAGAGGCAAAATGAAACAATCACCTCCATGCCCAGACTTTGGATTCTGCCACACCTTACCCTTGGCTTATTAACTATGACTTTGCCAGAATTACACTTGTTTTTAATTTTTCTGTTTATTTTATATTTTTCTTTTCTTTCTTTTCTTTTTCTTTTTCATTTCTTTTTTCTTTTTTCCTTGTGTTTTTCCATGGACTTCCCCTCTTTTCACTGTTTTCATTATCACATCCCTCTCCTTTTAATTTTGTTTCCTCTTACAGAATAAGGTTGTAAGTCCAATGACAGAAATTTTGCCATGTATAGAACCAAAACTGTCACCCAACCACAGATCTGGTAATATGATTTGAAAAGAAATTTCCTATTTATTAAAACTGGAGTCTTTTTTAGTATTTTTCTACGGATATCATATAATTCTGTGATTTTTCATGTTCATTGGTTGAAGCTGCCTACTACCTCTGTGATCATTCAAGTAGCTTAGGTTTTATTGTTGTTAAATTAAACTTTCATTTTAAAGGGCTTATTTTACTTTTATTTGAATTCTGTGATATTTTTCAACCAAGCCTTCTAAAGAGATTCTTGCCAGGAGGTTGTCTTAATTCCCCTATGACTCAATATACATTCCTCCCTCTTTCCACCTTACCTTTTAAGCTGTTTTTAAAAGTTCTCTAGATACTCCAAAGCGTCCATCATCTATCTATCAATCCTTTTGAAGCATCCTCAATATTTTTCATTCTCATCTACTCTGTGCTTGCAGTTTTGCAGATAACACAAAATTTGTTGATTTTTAATATCTGTCATGTGTTGTTTCTCCTTCAGTCTCCCAAATTCTGTAACACAACAGATCAACTTACAAACCCTCCATGCTTTACAGTAAGGAGATATTGACAACAGTCAATTTTAGATACTATTTCAAGTCTCCACAGAGATCAGGATGGCAGTCACAGCTTTGATGAGTGTTCCTTCTATTGAATACTACATTTCTTCTAGCACGCTAGCAAACCTGACCCTTCGTTTTCTTTCCAAACTGGATATATTTAGACAAGCTGTCACAGCACACTGTATGGCATAGAAACAAATAATACATAAGCTAATGATCACAGTGAAACTAAACTTAGATATCCAGTCAGATTCCTCTTGTTCTTGTAGATGGTAAAGAGTGAATATTCTTTTTGACAACAGTTGCTCTTTTGGAGAGTAAAAAACATGGGGACAGGGAAATGGTTAAATTAACTCATATTGATTTTCCCTCTTTAGTGGATTTTTCTATTTGGTAGCCAAAGAAAAGGTCAGTTAAGCAACACAGTCCTACTTTTAATCTTCATTTTTGTATTCTGGCAAACAGAATTCAGGTGCAAATCCAGACAGATCAAGTAGTGTGTGGTAACATGTTCTTGCTCAGGGTAACTTTCTGCAGATTTATTTACTCCTCCACTTTTTGCTTCACAAGAAATGAAGCTTCACTTTGAAATGAGAAGACAGAGTTGAAGACCTACAGAGGAACAACATAGGCTGGGAGATGGATGACACAAGCCTAGAGGATTTAGCTTATCTTAGTGATTGTAGTACAAGGCATGGTAGTAAATAGTTCTTACTATTGCTTTTCTTTCTCTCCGTTGTATCCTTTCAATCCTAAGGTAAAGATGTGTTTTTCTTTAAGGGCACATTCATGACACTACATACAGTAGTTTTGAAGTTTAGATGTTGAAATTTAAAAGTAGGTTTTTCATTTTTCTTAATCCTAGAAAGTGTTTGAAGCATATGTTGGTATGGCTCTACCCAGGAGTAAATGGATGTGATTCCTTATGTGGTTCTCAGTCACAAATACAGTGTTTACGAGTAAAAAGTATCTACACAGTATTACTCAGTAATTGAAGAATATTTTAGAGAAACGAAACATACAGTCCCAGTATCTACCTAGAAGCTTGTCTAAGTTGCCTTTTCAGATTCAAGGAATGAATAAAGAATTTACAATTCAACCCTGTAGTTGAGTTTGATTCCAATTCCCTTCAGAGTGGTTTTTCTTTCCCTACTGCTACCTAACTTTTCCTGGCAGGTATTTCCCCTGGCCTAAGGTTCTCAGCAATCATGCTGGTTTTCACTGCTTGGAGAGAAGACTGCAGAAGGAAGCTCTTAATTGCTCTCTTAACAGCACCAGCTGGTTCTGGTAAAAGCATCAGGTCTTTAAATCCCACTGCAAATTGCAAGTTTTTTTTAAAGGAGCTTGCAAGAAGAGACCAAACTCAGAATCAACTCATAATGGTAGGACAGAGAGAAAAATGAGAAAGGATATTTTATGTGACTTTTCAGTGTTCTGTGGGTTCTAAATTAAGAATAAAAGAAACCCACAGTCATAGAGAGCTTACTCTGTGGGAGGTCTGAGTGAAATAGCCCATAGCAGAAGGCAGAAGCCTTTCAGGAAATGTGCCATTCCATCTGCATTAACTCTTGCCTCTCTTGAATTATTGCTGTTAAGCTCCCTAGATCTGGTCGCTGATAAAATGTGCTTCTAAAAGATTGTCCAAGACCTTTCCAGGAATGGCAGTGCAAGCTGTTGAAGGCTTTTGTGCATACAATGGAGCTTCTGTGAGAAATATGTGGTATAACACTGATGGTATTTTAAAGTGTCATTTAGCATCAGAGTAAAGGTTTACACAGCATACATAATATATAGCTCTGGTTACTAAATGTCTGCTGCCAGTGCTTCCTGATGTCAACAATGGCTACCATTGTTTAGTCAACTTAAAATCTTTAGAAATATAGCTGTGAAATTCTTCCCTCAAATGCAAATTGAACAGCCCTAATAAATACACTGTGCTTTTAGTGACATATGAAATTCGCTTTAGGATTACAGGAAGCTGAAGAGGCTTGTTAACATAGCACTCAGTGCCATTCAGAGCTGGTGGAGTAGGAGTATTTAAAAGTATTCGGTCTGGACTGATTGTGTTCCTGCTAAAGTCAGCCTCCCACTCACTTTAATGGCCAGAACAGAAATTACCCAGCAGCACAAACTGAAGTGATACATCTGATGAAGAAACTCCTTGAGAGTGGCTCTATAAAACTAGCCAAGTTACTTGCCTGTAGTTGTCCCTTTGACTTTGAACCCTCAAGGGTTTTTTGTCACACCTCTTGCTTTTAAGTACCATTTCTAGACAACACTTTCAGAGAGGAAGCACCATTGGGGGGGGGGGGGGTGTGAGGATGCTGTAAAAGCATATGACAGCAGTGCCTTAAACTTTCCATTTAAAAGGATTCCTCTAACTTGTTCTTTCAAAGTTCTCCCACATTCACTGCTTGCTACAGCCTTTTCATATTCAGCAAAGAAAATTCCCTTGGGTAACAAAACTTTTTTTTTTTTTTACCCCTACCTCCCACCCCAATTCTTTTCAGATTTTGCCACGATATGAAGTAAATAAATGTGATTTGGGATCCCAGTGTTGATTGGAGAGAGGATGGGAGATAGAGGAGAAAAGGAGACAGAAGAGAGCATCCATTTGCAAGAACATGTATTTTGCCTTTTTGCTTTACGATGCAAAAGAAAGCAACAAATTATACATGAACTAAGACAGCAAAAGAAGAGCACCAGTCTGCAAAAACAAGCTGAGGTTTGCTATTGGTTTTATACTTCTTATTCTTTCCCCTTGTACAAACACATGTAGTCCACACTGATGATTTTGCTGGAAATTACTGTGAAGCAGGGGACAGAAGGAGGTTCACACGGTACACCTTCAGTCTGTCCTATCCTCTGTTTTATGGGCTCAGCTTTTTTTATCTAAAAAAAAACCTTCTTAAATCTAGATTTTGTAATTTATTTTTCAATACTTTGACAATATAACACAGTAGTGTATCTTCCATACTATTTTTTCCCATAGCGTAGATAGAGTTTTATTATTCCTCGTCAAGAACAGATCCAGTCATCATAATGAGTAGTCCCCAGAACTTTAGGCCCTCAAAACTCAATCATTTTATTCCCAAATCTTAATTTCCTGAGGTTTTTGGCAGCTTTTTGTACTGTTCCTTAATCACACAGTCTGCAGTCTTTTTCTTTTCCCCCCCAAAAAAATAATGCTATAAGATTGTATGTTCTGCAAACAAGACAAATAGAAAAGTGTACCAGAAATGGGCTGAAGCAGGACATACAAATTCTTTTCTCAAAAGATTTAATCTCAGAGGTGAAGTCTATCTTTTCACTAGTGCTACCTTCATTGCTGCATGCAACAGACATATTTACTCCCCACGGCTGCCACGCTGGTGCCACTACCTAAAGTGATTCCCTTTCAGTTAGTCATCACAGTGTTACGGTGTGGGCAAGCCATGCAGTTAGCTGATAGCTGTGCTTAGGTGACGTGTGTGGTGCAAGAAAAAAAATGGAGCAGCATGGAAAAGGGTACCTGAGGTCTAGTTTTATATTGTTCATGTACAAGGGGTAATAAGTTTGCTCAAGGATGTTGGGCTTTGTCAGTACAAAAGCACCATCTGTAGCTATCACATGTGGAGCAATGCCAGTCATAGCACAATAAAAGAAAATCTTTAAGAAATAGCTAAGCCCTGGCAAGGTCCATGAAGCCAGTGAGCTTCAGTGTTGTTCGTGCACACACATATCCATGCTGCTGGCAGTGTTTTGCAGTGTTGGAGTAATGCTGTTCTAGCCGCACATCACTGGAAGCCTAATTTATCTCATCATATTTCCAAAGATCTAGGCAATAACACATTTTAAATAGCATACTACATCATCTACAATTATTTCTAGTCAGATTCACACAGATCATTTCAAATGAGCCTCAGTATATGATACTCTCTAAAAGCAGGCTTTTACCACTTAGGAGTCTGGGTTTGAGGGACCAGTTCTCGGTGCTCACCCTTTCTATCTTCCCTTCTTTCTTTGAAACCAGATAATTCTGTATATCCTAATTTGGATGCATTTGCTACTGATGGAAGTAACAATAACAACACTAAGCAATAACATATGCTTTCTTTCAAGTTCAATCATATCTAAGTCATAAAATTCATCATTCATAGTCAATTTTGGACTCATTTTCACATATTTGGAACTCAAAATATTTGTGAGTTCATGTTAACTGAAGCCCTAGTGGAAGCTGATTATGAGTAGCTTCTAAAAAGTTGGTTTATTTTTAGAGAGCTTAGAGGGTGAATGTCAATAATTCTTCATTTAGCTCACGCTGAGCATATTTTAACTGTGTGTCTGAATCACTACAGCTTGTTTGGTATTAGCATTATAACCCTCTGTTTTTGACCAAGAGGCTTATAACGAAGTGGAAAGATGTATTCCAGAATTAAAGTGCTTCTCTCACCAGGAACATATTTTGGTTTTGTATTTAAATGGATACTGTCAAGTTTGTTGACTGGAGGACTGTTACACCTTGGATAGTCTCTTAGGCATGTAACTGGAATTAATTTCCAAAAGTAAGGGCTCTGGTGAAGAAATTGCTTTGGAATTTTACAGTAGAGAAAGAGCTTCTTTCTAAAGCAGTTCTGTAATTAACATGTATTTCTATAGAAGGAAAACATTTTTCCTTAACTTTCCTTTGAAACTATTGCATCCTTAATAGTCAAGGAAATAGATGGTCAGTAAAAGAAAGGAAATCAGTTCCTATATTTTTTTTATTTTTCTATGCATAAAAGCAAGGCAGCTTATAGCTTTGGTGATAACGTAAGAACTATTTATTAAAAATTGAAATAAGATAAGATGGCGTTAGAGCTGTGGTAATTTTGAAAAGAAAACAGTTGGTTAGTGTTAGAAAACACCAGCTCTTCTAAAACGCCTGAAGTGTGTAAACCTTCCAGGAATTCTGACCATAAATAAAAAAAGACAAACAAACAGAACCAGCACCCTGTAAGATAACCAATTCTTTTGGCTTATATGCATTCTCTAACCTTTCACATGAAAGCCATTTGTTTGAATCTTGCATTGCTCAATATTAATGATTTAAGCCTACAATCACCTGATAGTTGTTTACAGCTTTATATGTAATTAACAGTTGATCTGATGGTAGAGTTCACAGCTGACAGATATGCATCACCCAAAATACTATCTGGTTTCCCATCTGGTGAGCAGCATTTCATAGACATTAGATAAATAAATAGACTTTACCTCTTCAGCTTTATTTGTGCACTTTGTTTGAAAGACAGGTAGTGTGGGCAGACGTTGCCTTTCGAATTTAGGGACATGTCACTATGTTACATAGCCTGCATAGCAAACCCGTAGGGAAACTACCCATTTTAAATAGGCAGTTAAACAGGCAAATGCAACAGCTACTGAATGAATCATAAGCAAACAGTATACTGTTGTTTAATGAATGAATAACATATAATGAAACTTTTTTTGTTGTTGTTCTTTGAAAACCTGTTTTATAAATATTGCTTTAGGAACAGAATTGCCTCCAACATGGCCCTTTAATATTCTTGGAGTCATTGGGATTTTTTTCAACATTATGTCAAAAATTTCTTTTTCATTTGTTTAGGGCTTTTAGGGTGAGATTTTTTGAGTTCAGAATTAGCCTAACAAAATAGAAACTGACTTCTGTCTGCCTTGAGAAGTTTTGCTAAGTTAAGAACTCATGAAACTGGTGGCTGGATGGATTTCTGTATGCTTTACTTGAGGAATACAACCATTCTTTCATAAAGCACTGGGGTTTTTTTGCTGATGGGGATGACGATCCTTTAAAGGCTTAAAATTTAAAACATCCTACCTTCAAAAGTAGCTATATTTCTGTTCCTGTGTTTATGTGGTTGTCACTTCAGTGTACGTCTAGATGTTATCTTGTTTCAGTGAAGGAAGTAGCACCACAGAGAAGGGGAGGCTGAGCGATGACTACCAGAAATTGGTCATTAGCCATAGCTACATAAACATTAATGAACTGCTATCTCTGAACTGCCTTACCCATTAGGTGTATCTAATCACCTAGATTATACAACTAGGTGTATGTGTATCACCTGCAACACATATGGAGTTGAATAATTCAACCTATTCAGCATATGAATTTGTACCAATAATGCAGGTGAATAACATTTCGAAAGATCAGTAATTCCTATGTAACTATGCAGATTCACGTGATTTCAGTCTTTACCATTTTGGCAGCCCCACATCTGCTTTCTTCTGTCACCAACAGCAAAAACAGTAAAATAGTAAAATCAGCCCATCATTAAGGATGTGTCACATACCTGAAGGGCCCAAGACCTTGGCTATTTAGGATATTTTTAGTTCAATGAACTATCAAGAAATATGCTTTGTTACTGAAGAAAAGTTAGAATGGTAAAGAAAGACCATCTCTCCCTTAAAATCAGTCTCAAGAACAGCTTTCTTTTCTCCTTATGTGTTTTCTTACCTCCTGGTTTATTGATTATCAGTTGCAACACTCCAGGCACAGAAAGCTACAGATGTGGCTGCGGTAGCATTCAGCCTAGGACATTTCTGTTCAGTCTGATAAAACTTCCATTCTTGGAAACTAGGAAATTAAAAAGAATACATAACCCTTACAGTAAATACTTCTATTCGCTGGACACAAACTGCCTTCTTGGCTGAATAAAATACAATGAGTCCTACAAAATTTAATAATGTCTTTTATTTAAAGAACAAGTAATAAAAACAGTGACAGACAATAGAAGTAACCCAAGGAGGGCACATAATGACATGTTGGTATTTTTAATGCTAATGGAAACAGAGAAATATTGAAGCAAAGTTTTCACTATATCCCCAGGTTCCCATATGCAGCTCTGAAGGTACTTGAGTCCTGACCAACTTCCAACAGTAAGGCTGCAAGGGAAATCTCCAATTGAAATCTGAATTTACTCCCACAAGGGAAGTTACAAGTTAGACTAATGAAGCAGATGCAAAGTCTTATCGGTCTCAACAATGTCTTGAAACACCAGCATCCACACCAACATCCAAAAACAGAAGACCAAATATTCAGTACCCATGAGCAAGCCTAATTAAGTAGGAAAAGGAGGTGGCCAGTCAGAAGGGACACCCACCATGGCAAAACCGCTCTGTCACTTCTGGGGCTGGATGAGTGCCAAAGCCCTGGTCCGCCTGCCTCTGCAAGCACACAAGGTCTCTCCAAAAGCAAGCTGCTGCATTGCTACTGGGCACACGCGTGCCAGCGACGTGCTTCCCCAGCGCAGGATGCTGCCGTGGATGCGTTTGGAGAACAGAGAGGACAGTTGTCCTGCTGCAGGATGGGTGTGGGCACAGTCACCAATAAGGCAGCTCAGAGCTGACAAAGTGTTTTACCAGCACACTTGTCATCCTTCTGAGTCGCTCCAGCAGACAATAACATGGTTTTTCTACTTCATCAGTGCTCTTTCCCTGTTTCCTCAGGGAAGTCAAATTTCCAAAGGAAACCTGGCTATGGGAAGCAGATTCTTCCAGAGGTCTAACACCAGAGCCCCTCAAGGGGGAAGGTGGTGTAGTAGGGCCCGTGGGAAGAAGTAGGTGGGTAGAAAACCAACCAAAACTATTCAAGTCTAAATGCTCCTTTGCTGTGGCCCTGTAAGGGCCACAACAAATATTTAACTAAAAAAAAGGGGGTCATGATGGAGAAGTTTGGGGGGAAAAGGATGCCAAATAAAGGGGACAAAAGTCCTTTGTAAATGTAAATATAAACCTGATAAAGGCTGAAGCAAATCTGTGTCTTCCCATAGAGAGCTACAAAGCAACACTGCTGAGAATGCCATCCCAAGGAACAGCTAGAGAGTGAAAGGTAGGCTTTTTGGTGCTGATCTTCACTCCTGGGTATGAATTTTGGCTTTTAAGGTGGCAGTAAGACAGATTTTTCATAGTTATCCTTGATTCAGCTGAGGACTATCACTGGAGCAGTGCTTTCAGGTAGTCCCTTCCCATGATATAATTGATTAGTTTTCAGGAAAGCTGAAGCAAATAACCTGTTTGTATGCAGCACCCCACTGGTTTCCCTGATGGCCTCTTCTTCTAGCTAATATGCCAAGGAATCTGGTCCCTTTGAGAAATCCCCACGCTACCACTAATCATTAAATTATCTGAATACGAAGATGCTTCTAGCTGCCAAAAAACTTACAGTGGGTCTTGAAAAAAATTCAAAACAGAACTATCATTGTCTTAGCCTGTCAAAGTAATAGTGTAGGTAATAATTTGCAGACCGATACACAAACGAGATAGGGTAAGCATTAGGATAGACTTTTCAATAATAATCTGCCTATAGACAAATTTCCCCAGAAAGGAACTATGCTTTAAATATTGTCAACACAGACATACAGTCTCTGAGGTTACACTCAGTGGGAAAAGATGAAAACTACTCATCATTTCACATATATATATATATAATTTTAAACCTGTGAGATATACAATAGAAACAAGGAACTAGGATTGTAGATACCATTTTCAGTTAAAATAAAGGTCAATGTTTGTCTGCGGTGTAGGTATGTGGTTATGGATACACAAAAAAATTGCTGAGCTTTGTGTGCAGAAGAACATGAAAGTCCAAGTCAGGCTGAATAAGATGGAGGAAAGAAGTAAGAATACAGAGCTTTTCTTTGTATTCACCTAAAAATTAAAAGCAAACCTGAATATTTCCTTAATGGCCGGTGCCCGAATAAAACTTTAGGCAATAAGATTCAAAATTGCAGTGATTTGTAGTCCTTTGTTTGGTCTATCATATTTATTATATGGTTGGTTAGTGTTTTATGGGACTGGTAGTATGAATGCTCTGCTTAGAAGTTGATTCATTGTAATTCAGCACAAACTGACTGGATGTGGACTTCAATGTATTGCCCCAAGACACATAAAAAACGATGAGTAAAACTAGATTATTTATTTGGAAATCTTTTTTAATGTTTATATCCTTGCTTACTGATCAAGCTAATAATCACACCTTGCTAAAGGCTGGTAGAAAAGAAATCCAGTCAGTTTAAATGCCAGTAACAACACTGAATTATCCATTACCCACATTTTTGGTTGAACAACAAAGGCTCTTGCAACAACAAAGTGAACTACATTTCCTGGATCTGGCAACATTTCATACAACCAAACTAGTAATTCACACATCTGCATAGTATCAGTCTTTGTTACCTTCAAGATATCCAACAAAGATGCAAAGTCTGAAATCTTTTATTTCCATTCCTGACTCCACCTTGAAAATAGTCATCTTTTGCTGAATGCTCAGTTTGTTTCAGGGCCTGGACTATGCCAAACATTCTTGTTCCAGCTTACAGAGGTTTACTGTAGTTCCATGGTAGAGCTCTGCAGCTGCTCAATTCCCATAATAGCAAAGCTGAAACAAGAGGGGCATGTCTTCTAATATTCCCAATCTGACTTGTCTATTTTGACATGAAAGGGAGCAAATGTGGGATTAAACCGCAGTTTATTCCAGAACTGAAAGAGAATAGATAGTGGTGGAACAAGCATCAAAAAATACAGCATTCAGTACCCCCAGCCTAGATTTAAAGACCAATTGTAGAGGACATGATATAATTGTTATGGTATTTTTTGGCACAGATTCCTATGTGATATGTCCTAGATAATTTCAGAATTCCATTTGAGTTAAATACGAAAAGTCTGAGAAAAAGTGTTGAGAAGTTTTGATAAAAACTTGTTTTGTTTACATGCCAAAAGTGAGAGAGCATATGCAACCCTATACAGCAAAACCAAGGCAAACAGATTAAACCAGAGAAGAGATTAATTCATGGATCTTCAGCAAAATACTGCCATGTACTTTTTTTTTTTCTTGTCAGTATAGGTATCATGCTGCAAAGAAACTTGCCACAGCCTTTTCACTATTTGTGTGCACATGTTGGTTTTAGGCTGGGGAGGGGAGTTATACTTGTCTATGAAAAGTAGATAACATATCTGCAATGTCCAGAGGTGAATGTACCTCAAGCACGAATAAATAGGTGAATGAGAAAAGTTGATGGTGGATAACAACTCAGACACAGGCCTAATGAATAGAGGCAACAAAACATCACAGAGGAAGGCAGGAATGGGTATCCCAGTGTTAGAGACCTCTACAAGCTACTCTAAGTTTGTGGTAAGGGCACAAAGGATAAAACAGAAATGTAAAATCAGTTTCGTCTAAGAAAACCTTACATGTGTCGACTTGCAGCTGACATTATCTTTAAATTATGCCACAGAATCAAGTCAGACTCTTCTATGCTACCAAAATACTTTCTCTTCCAAACAATGGAATTATCTCCTCCCACACATACCAAGATCCTCTGGAAGTTCAATGTAACTCAGTACATACAAGGATTAGGGCAACATTCATTTCATATTTGTAAGTTGAAGTAATAAGAAAGGAAGTAGCTCTCTTGAGGAAAGATACGAAATATATTGTGTTACCAGAAAAAGGAAAGAAAGAACTTGAAGATAATAAAGTAAATACTGAAAAATGTACCAAATATCCTAAAGGAAAAGTACACCCTGCAAAACCCTCTGCTCAGCCTGGTGCCTCTTGTCTGTGCTCGCCCAAGAACCTTACTCACTAGGAAGGATTAGTCACTTTTTAAGTGTTTTAAGTGCAGGCCTCCTTGGCTTGTGGGTTTCTACACTGGTTTTAGTCCTGTGCAGTTCTTATTTAAAATCCTGACTGAGATTACAGGTGTTACTGGCAAGTTTGTTCCCAAGGAATATGCCTGCCTCTCAGGTCATTTTGCAGCCTGAACATGCCAAGCAACAGGATGCCCTGGCATTACCAAGTGAGTAATGAGTAATTCCAAAGTGAAGCCTGTCAAAGGCAAGGTAGTGCCTGTAATTCTTTTGCTCTACTGCTTGTCTTGACATTAAAGCAGCAAGTCTTTCTAAAAGATATGCTACAGCTGCACAGGAAACTTCACCTTAGTGAAATATTAGTGATAAGAGCCTATGTGCAATGTTATACAAAGGGATAGACTAGATGTCACCGAGTTTGCTTTTTGACTACAGAACAAGTGAACTTATGACTGCTGTAATAGGGAATATGTCTGTGTCAAAACCAAACTTCTGAATGGATTTTATAGAATATTCACAGAAGAGGATGTGTTTGGGTGTTTTTTTGGTGTATAATTGCTAATTACATATATAAAAATTAGTAATTATATATATCTTTATATAATTACTAATAATACACTAAAAAAGTGTCTAATTAATAATATTCTCATAGTAACCATGATTTTAATAGTAATGCATGTTATCATTGGAAAAAAAAACAACATATGCAATGATGTGACATTGATGCTTAATTTACCAATCTGAATTTTGAATGTCACATGATTTCTAATAGTTTCATTGGAGCTCAAATCCATTTATAAATTGCTTTGGAACTTGAAAACAAAGATTTCTATTATAAATTAATTAAGGAAAAGCATGAATGTTTACCCAGAACATTGTGTTAAGCCTATAGATGAGTCATTGAAAGAAAAAAAGGAGAAAAATAATTAAGTGGTGGTTTATTTTTTTATGAATCACTCACCCATGGATCTAGATGTGTCTAGCAGGCATCAGGATTTATGGTGTTAATCTGAACGCAAGTGGTGAGTTAAAGCACAACAACCTTTTTTATCCACTTTTCTGCATTCCATGCTAGGGTATTTACCATCACTAAGCCTCAGCTGAAAGAACCAGCAGATTACATTTCTCTCAGCCTTCAGAAACACCATCATATCACCTACTTGTTTCAAATCAGCAATGCTCAGTTCATGCTCTATCTAACTGGTTTTCTTCAAAACCCAACCCTTTCGCCATATTTTTAATCTACTGCTTCAGTCTGCTGCATCTGCAAAGCTCCGCACTGGAGAACACACTCACAGCAAAACTCCTACTAAGCCTGAGATACTATTTACTGGTCATTATGTTTTTCTGCTAGAAATAAAAAAGACTCCTGGTTTAGTCATTTACATGTCAGCCTAGAAACAGTGAAAACCGTTTTTTTCCCCTCTCTTACCCACATTTCATGAATTTAAAACTGACTGTTCCGTTGGCAAAAGGAGAGGAAGGGGGGAGGGTGCCTCTCCAGCTGCTAGCAGCAATCTTGGCACGGACAGAGGCTGCTGGAGACTGGAAAAGTCGGGCTGAGGACAGGGAAGCAATCCCACAGAAGGTCTAGCTCCCAAACGTCCCTGATTTTTTCATCAACAATCTTCATTGTTTGTTCTCTGTCTGGGGGTTTCCCTTCAGTAAGTGTGCAGATTTGGAAAGACTCAAAAAATCCCAATTTTAAAGGAATAGCTGAGTACTTTTGCACATCTTTCAACACTGTCCCTCTTTCTCATTCAATAGCCCCCTGCTTATATTTTTACAGTTTTTACCTGTATTGCTGCTCCTTTGGCACAGTTTCATTTTTTGTCCTGTTACTTCTGTGTATTTTAATTTCAGATCCCACTTCCCTATTGTGATGTGCATTTCAGGTTTGGAGGCGATAGTCTTTAAAAAAAAAAGCAAAAAAAAACCAACAATGAGTGGCAGAGTGTATTGACTTCTCTAGATTTACATTTCCCTCAGCATTCACAGGAGTCTAATTGATTTGTGAACCTTTTAAGCTTTCCCCTTCAAAAAAAAAAATTGTGTATGCAGTCCAATTATACCCAAGGCAGTTAAGAATCACAATTTGAGTTAGAAATAATAACAGAATTCAAGACAGAAAGCAATCACCTTTTTTGGTCTGTTTCTTTTCTAAAAGAGGTCAGAGCCAATACTTCCAGTGAGTTCAAGAGGAAGACTTCTCTGCCTTTATTGTCAAGTAAACACAGTTAAAATACATAAACCAGACATATACAGACAAAATACATGGACTATTTCTGAGGCCAAATTTGGTAACCGATCACAATGAATTCACTGTTTCTAAATGAGGGCAGAAGTTCCTGCTACGAGACATTTTATTTAGGATTTCAGTAAGCTCTACTGAGTTTATCAAGACCTGCTTTTTTTGTTTTGCGTACAGAGAGTACCTCACACAGTGGACTACTGCTCCACCTCTGAGACTGTATGGCAGTTCTGCAGCACAAAACCAAACAAAAAAAAAATATTCCAGTATACTATGAAATCCTTTCACCTGGCTTCTTTCTCCAGAATACTGCTATTGTTTATGTAAAGAGTGCCATTTTGAGACTCAAGTAAGGCCATCCTTCTAAATACTTAATGCTTACATATTTTAGAACATCTGCACACAGGTGGTGGCAAACTCCTGAAATTTAGAAGATAGTCATAAAACCAAAACAAACAAAACCAAAGAAAGCCAAAAATCAACAAACAAACAAAAAAACCCCAAGAATAACACTGAGCTGAATTTTAGTTTAGTTGGAAAAATCTTCAGGCTTTAGAAGCATCCTCTGCAGAGAAGTGCAGAGAACCTAAATCTTGAGTATTTTTCCAAGCAAAAAGGAAGAACCCACTGCTGGTAGTACACCATTAGCTGAAGGTAGCTTGGGGGTGGGAATAAAATTCAGTCCCTTGGAAGAGACAGCCCAAGAGTGGCCATGCCACCATATTCTAAAACAAAACTGAAGTAAATTATTAGCTGGAGCAGGCAGCTGACTCCACCCAAAATGATTAATATTTTCATGTGTAAGAAGCTGAAGAAAAAATCCCTGACTTTGCTAAAGTCAGCCACTTCTTATGACTGATAACATCAGGGACACAAAGTGCAGGAAAATAGTTAAGGAATTGCTCCTGTAAGTCCACATCTACATACCTTTGTGCTCTTCATTTGTAAGAAACTTGTTAAGGACCTTCTGTTGCTTTCAAGCTGAAAGCTCTCTGAAGAAGGCTGCTGTGCTCTTGGTGGATCCTACATAACCACAGGGTCTCCCTTCTCTTTAGGGGAGATTTTCTGAGGTGCAGTTGGGAGTTACATGTCCAGGTCCCATTATCTCCCAAAGACAATTACATACTTAGCTGCCCTCCGTGCCTTTTATAACCTTCCCTTTTACAGTCAGATGTTCATGATTACATAGATTATCTACAATAGGTTTCACAACAGCAGTACTTTGAGGCAATTTTTTAAAATGCTGTTGGAAGGTTTGACAACATACACAAAATATAGAGTAATGATCATGTAGTCTATGGATTGTTTGTTTTAAGAAGCTGAGATTTTCTTGCTAAAATAGGATACATTTTTAAGGAAGCATACCCTTAAGTCCAAAATATATGTAATTATGGTTTATTTTGTTGCTCCAGTGGATTAAAATATTCATTATAAAAGCCACAGATAAGACACAATCTGGGAGGTTGATGAATTTTTGCAACATCACAGAAGACTAAAGGGGAGATTTGGTTGTAAACTAGTTGAGTTTGCAGTAGAAAATTATGTCCACTATGCAGTAAAAGGGTGGCTGTCACTTTCAGCTCTGGCCGTGCTTTATTTTATTTTTCCTAGTCTAGCTGGCTGTAAATCTTTGAAATTGCATAATGCCAATTAAGAAAAATAAAAAGCAAATTGAGATACCAGTATTCATAGAGGAATGCTGTTGGCTGAGGCCCCAGATATTTTTTTGTCTCCAGTGATTTGCCTGTAACTGTTCCAGGAAGTTTGGGAAAAGCTTTGCATTGACATCGTGCTGCAAGTGCTGGAAAAGCTTTACCCTGGGAAAGATCTGGGGCCTAGTTCAATGTCCTGGGTAACCTATCCTATGACTTCTATGGACATTCTCAAGGTTAATGAATTTAGCAGAAATCTAACCAGTCTCCCTCTCACCCCACCCTCTACTTCGAAGCTGTTTTATTGACGAGAAAGTTTAAAAATTGTTTATTTTTGTGTTATTTTTCTCCTGATTTCTCTCTTCCTAAAGTCTTGGAGTTTTGTTTCAGTTTAGGGTGGGTTTTTTTTTCCTCTCAGTGCATATGCTCCTATGAACCATTTAAAGAGAAAGAACTTTATAATACCCTGATTTTTAAAAAAATATTTTTAATGCCCACAGTAGTTTATCCTCACTACAAAAATAAACAGATTGTGTGACTCTGTCTTCCTAAGTCATGGGCTTGAGACTTGTTTCTTTCTTTTTACAAGTGAAAGACAATAGACACAAACAAAAAGTTCTAGAAAACAAAAGAGCCATGGGACCCTTTAGCTTCAGTTCAGAAGGTGGACACTGTGGAAGGATAAGCCAAGGTCCTGGTTTCAGCTGGGATGGAGTAATTATCTTCTCAGGAGCTGGTGCAGTGCTGTGTTTTGGCTCTGATGTGAGACTTTTCAGTTCCTCAGGCCTTGTTAGCAAAAAGGCTGGAGGGGCACAAGGAATTGGGAGGGGACACAGCCAGGTCTGCTGACCCGAACCAGCCAAAGAGGTGTTACATACCATGGGACGCCATGCCAGGTATATATATACCTGGGGGTTGCCCGATGTGGGCAGATCATTTTCAGGGACTGGCTGGGCATCGGCTAGCAGGAGGTGAGCAGTTGTACTGTGTACCATGTGTTCCTTTCCTCTTTTTCCCTCTGGATTTTACTCTTTCCCTTCCCCTTTTCCTTATAACCCTTATTGTTATCATTGTTATTATTGTTCTTTCATGTTTTTTCTATTTCAATTATTAAATTGTTCTTAATTCTCCAGTTTGCATTCCTTTCCAACTCCCCTCCCCATCCCTCGTGGTGAGGGGGGAGTGAGTGAGTGGCTGCATGGTACTTCATTACCAGCTGGGGTTAAACCATGACAGCCATGTAAGAGTTAGCTTCTGAAGAGGGGAGAAAGCATCCACCTCTGTTAGGTTCAGTGCTTAATTCCCGCAGTAGAAGATTCAATGCAGTTACTATTCTAAGTGGGGTTCTGTTTTCTAGGATTGCTGTATTTACTTTCACTTGTCAGGGACTGGTTGAGCTCTTCTGAACTAGACTGAATGACTGAGAAGCTGAGTGATCCAGGCCCTGCAGAGGTATTAAAGACCTGGAAGCTGCACTGCTCTTCTCAAGGTGCCAGTCCCTCTCCAGCTACAAGAAGAGCTAGCTGACTAGTTTGAACTAGAAGCCTTATTTTTAGATCACCAAAGTCAGTCAAGAAAAAAGTCAACTAAATAAATGTTAGTAATTGTATTGCTCTTAATTTCCAAGTTAAATCTAGCAATATGAAAGGTGCATAAAAGCTGTAAAAAAAAATAATAAATGAGAAGCAGCAATCATTTTCTCTGACAAAGATTGGGGGAAAACAGGAAATAGAGTGACCTTGAATATTAAACAAAAAATGAACTTCTATTGCAGTTGCTTCTAAATGTGCCAGTTTTTCTGACTTCTTATTCTTGAAGTACATTTTCTTCATAAATATGTTGTACGGGAAAAACTGTTTTTATAACCTCTCACATTTGGCAAATTGAAACCCCAATGTCTTATTTTGCTTTGCTGATATTTCACAGACAAGGGCAAGTAACATCTTAGAAACAATGCTAAGACTGTGTGTACTTGTTGTTTTTAATAAAACTGTCAAATACTAAAACCCTGTGAGTGCATAGGTATATTTATAGATTGTTTCTCTCCAAATGGATAGGAAGAATTATTTTTCAAACCACATTCCCAAATGTAAAGCTAGGAAAACAAAAAATAACTAATTACAAAAAATATTATAAAGAAATAAATGCAGTTCTTGGACAGAGAGAGAAAAGCATATATATTGAGTAGACACAAGAAAAAGTATTCATTCAAAATTTTATTTAAAGAAAACCTTTAAAATGTATTCTAAAAATAATTTTATTCTAATCAAGAAAAGCAAAAATGAACTATTAGAAACTATTTTGTTTCCTTTTGGTTTTGGTATGGCTTTCTACCGTTGTATCAACCTTATTCAAGACAGATAATCTACTATTAACATTTCAGTGTGTATCATAACCCTTACTGGACTTCAAAAACACAGGTAAGCATTATTTATTTCTTTATACGGGTAAGCAAACTCAGGTGTAGACAGCTTGTGCTCAATACCTTTAAGTTCAATTACTTGCATCTAGTACAAGGGCACTCAAAATCACTTTCAGAGGTACTGACTATGAAAATCCCAGAGAATTTAGCCAGAAGGAGAGTCCAGAGGTAAGAGCTGCAAAAGTATTTAGGCCATTAAATTCCATCAGCTATTTTAGTGGAAGACGGATGCTTAAATACACTTAAGTTTACGGCTATAAAACTGCAAGAGCATTTCTTAAATGTCCAGGTAACTTGTAAAAATAACTTGTCCTAATTAGTTAGTCAGACTTACTCCATAAGCCTGCAATAGTAGCAATACTTTTGAGCACTTTTTAATAGATGTGCAGAAGTGATCAAGTTAATCAAGCACTACCTGAAACTGAAGGTGTCAAAGGAAGGGAGGGCATCTCTGTCCTGTTCTTGAAACATAATTTAGCTCATATCCTCAGACAAGATTTAAGGTCTGGTTAAGTTCTTAGAGTCAGAAACCCAAGTCAACTTAGCCCCTTGCCTTCACATAATGAAGTTATTTTCTGCATTTATCAAATCTGAAAGCCAGATCTATGCTACTATCCTTGCAGAGAGCCAACAAAACCATCCATCCTATGCATAAGGGATCAGAACCACCATACATGTTTTCTTGCTCTGTAGCAACTCCACAAATGTTAAGAAATGAGTCCTAAAGCATATGTTTCACTCTGGTTCTGAAAAGATCAATAATGCAAGGTGCCCTCCATTTCAATAATGGTGGCAATGAGAAAGTGGAAATGCTCAGCTCAAGGCTGAAAACTGTCAGACTTTAAGGACACTTCAGCTTTAAGAGTAGAAATAATCTGGCTCAGTGCAGACGTCAACACAATTAATCATCCTGGGTTCCCTTGACAGTCAATGGAGATCTATTCAGTGCAGACAGTACAGTTCAGGTTGTGATTCATGTCATCCTAAAGTACACACTTAAAATAGGTCAGAGAAACCATGCCCTAATAAGGCCTGTTTCTCTTCATAGGCAACAGATGCAGCCTAAAATGATGAACTTGACGGAAGATAGCTGAAACTAAAATTAATCCATGCCTGCATTATGCAATACAACCTTTGTGACTGTACTCTATTCTACCCAGCATCCTGTTTTCCAAAGAAGATGATGGAGAAAAAGAACATTCAAGTAAAAATGTTTTTAAGCCTAGACTCTTGCAGGTTTACCTTTAAAATATATCTCAAATCTTTAATGTATCTATTTAAAGGTTACAGTAAAAATTAGTGTGAAGAGACTGTGAAGAATCAAGGTCTTCAAAGAAAAAAAGAAGTAAAAATTAGACATGGGATTTCAAAAGCAAAGGGATTTGAATGGCTAATGGAAACTGAGCTAGCATATCCCTTGGGTTTCTTTGAAAGCCTAAATATTAGTAAAGGGAAAATTAGATCAAGAAAATGTTGGCATTTCTTACCAGTTTTTCATTGAAAAGGGAATGCAGCAAAAATAGCTTGTTCTCTTTTAGCAAATGTGTTAATGTAAAGTTGTTCTTTCATTTATTCCATCATATTTTATGTCTGGAGAAAGAACATTCCAGTAGTCACATTTTATTCACTTCAGGTTTTTTTTCAGTGCATATGAGTCCACATTTATGCAACCTCTGACCACTGGTTTTGAAAAACAAAACTCACAGGAATCCTGTGAGCATAGTTCTTTTTCAAAAGCACCATTTAAAACTTTAAAAATAATTGCTAGTGTTCCATTCCAACTACACAGTATTAAGCTCTGTCCATTCAGAAGTTTCTAAAGAGATTTTGGTAGGAAGACTTATAATGAATAACTTGACTAATAAAAACACCAAAAGTGTATGTATTTATCTTTACATTAGTCTGTCTCTTTCAACAGGAAATATTATAGAACTGTGATTACCAGGCACTGAGGGTTTTTTTTTTAATGTGTAAAATAGAGAAGATAGGAGACAAGCTGTGGTGAGGAAAATGCAAGCATTGTACAACTCACCAGACCTCCCGTCCCAGAGAGATTTATTTATTGGAAATTATGGCGAGAAGAAAAAGACCAAATAACTTTAAGTCCCTAGTTATTATGTCATATGTAGCTCCATAGTACAATATAGCCACAATCTGCTGTTTTGTAAACCGAGCTGTCAAACACTTGTTATTTTAAAGCTGCAGCTTTTCAAGGTCCTCTGACAGCCAGTGGTCCCAGCTCAGCCTGATTCATGGCTGGCTCTGAGACAGAGGAAGTTCGTGTCTGCTATAATCTAAACACTTTGCAAATGGAGCATTGGAACAGTGGTGAAAGAAGAAAATAGCTTAAACCCTGTAACCCAGACAAGAATCCTGCAAAGCTTCTGGGGAGAAGAGAAAGGAAATAAGTGCAGCAGCATAGCCTGCAAGATCAGCAAATTTAGTCACATGATTTTATTTCAAAAACTCTCAGAGTGGGGGTGGGGAGTGGGGGGGAGAAGTTGATTGTAAGCCACTTATCTGAAAAGCAGTGAAAATTAGTCTCTGTCAAAAATATGGAAACAATGTCCCAGATGTGTACTTCTGCAACATCTGTATTTTCCATTTCAAGTGTAAATACAAAAAGGCTGGTTGTAGGAGGATTTCTCCTTCTCCACCCCTCCCTCCCACCCCTGAGAGTTGTGTCTAGCCCTTAAATTCAGATCAGTGGAGGATTATAAAGCATGGAGAGATGTGGATAATTTCCACTGTACTGAACTCTAGATCTACTGTTTCAGAGGCTTCATGCAGACAGTAAAAGGAAGATGTATTCCTGGGCTGTGGTAATGCACCCCTATAATACTAGGTAATGAAATCAAGATGCATCTACTGCTTATTCTTTCTTAAAGGAAATAAATGTCCAATTTCAGGCAAAAAACATTAAAAAGCTCCTTAATTAATTAAACAAAAGTAGGCCTACGATATAATATTAGTCTAGAATTAATTTCCCAATTTGCCCTAATTACAGTTCTCCCACATTTGCAGTCTTTCTTTTCTTCAGTACACACGTTTGTTACCTGTCAGTCTCATTCTCTGTTTCCCTACTACCAACTTGCATAAAGCAACCCTCATCAAAACACTCTGCCAGGATATAAAAGACGCCTTCCATCTGTCCCTTTGCAGCCTGGTCTGACCAAGTATAGAAGATGCTTATTTTAATTACTTATATACCTCGTTAGACATATATGTAGCCTCAGGATAGCATCCTAGCTACAAGTTTCTCTCAACTGTCAGGAAAAAATATGCTTCTGGATGAAAACTTGGTAATTCTGTCTTACCAGACCTCATGGCAACATAAATCAAATATATATTTTTTTTAGTTTGTGTATGGTGAGTTACAGCTCACTTCTTTAGCATTTGTTTTATAGACAGTAACATAATACGGCAGGAATTGTTGCAAAAGGGAAGAATTTGTGAGAAGAAATAGTAGAATAATTTGTATACATTCTGTGTAGAAAGACACCATGCTGAAGATTTTGGCAACTTACTTGAAATGTTTATAGCAGCCATAATACTTGCCTTTCAAAAAAAAATTATTTATGGGCAGCTGGAATTTACACACATTGCTTGGAATCTGTGGAAGAATCTATATGGTGGTTCATGGCCTTCAGAAAGCTGGATGCCTTAAAGCAGAGCTATGGACAATACAGAAAGTAGGCTCACAAAGTATCTGCAAACTTGTGCCAGCATTATTGCCTTCGTCATCAAGCAATATAAAGGCTTTTCTAGTTAAACTGAAGTAATTAAGTCTCCCTGCTCTCGTTAAAAAAAATACAACTGTCTGCTGTTGGTCTGAAGAATCGCACCAAGTGAATGTAAATTTTAATTTCATGGTGCAAGTGTTAAATTATTGCCATCTAAGCTGTCTGCCAATATTACATGAAATCCCACCACATTTTAATAATTCTCCTTTTGTTTTGGATGGAAATACCACATGTGTTATGTTTTGAAAGTTTTTATGTGCAATTAGAGCCCTGAGAACTACAACATAACCACATTCAGATCACCTAACTGGACTGAGAGGAAACTGTCATTTCTGAAATGGTTTGTGTCCTTTTGTGCATCTGTGTGTGTGCACACATGTGTATAAAATGAAAATTATTTTCTCTTTCATCCTGTGTTAAAATGTGAGAAACATAATTTAAATTGAATGTATAGCTGGGTGTTCTAAATTAATCTCAACTGTAGAAGTGCATGTAAATACAAATCTGTCCTCCTGAACCCCAGAATTCCTTCCTTGCATTTTCTTTGTTATCTCTTATGATACTAACATGGATTTGTTATCAATTCCTTGTCTTTACAGTACACTGGATGACATTTTTAGATTCCCACACTACACAAATCAGAGCTATCCTATTTGCTGTAGAAGGAAATACTGATTTTTTCTTTCAGGAGTCCAGAACTAATGACAAACTTGACACTGTTCTTAAGATCACATCACTGTAACTTGCATTAACAAAGACAACCACAGGGAGATGTTTTCAGTACAAATGGTTTAAGAGGTATTTATAAACTTACAAAGAGAAATGGAAAAAGATGGTAAAAACATAGGCAAGTCTCAAATACTTCTAAAATTATAAATTTCTGTTTAGGCATTTTCTGGAAGAAAAAAGAAAAAATTATTTGTTTTTTTTTAAAAAAAGAGGTTTTCATTTCTCTTCTATAAAGGCCACTAAGGTCCATTAGATAATACCGCACTGACATTTTCACATGGCCAGTGATTCACTAGCTCAGCATGGTCACTCGCCTGGGGTAGCACTGGCCACCCCTAGTCAAGAAGTTACTTAGTGTATTTGTGTCATTTGTGCTTGAACAAGCAGGCTCGTTCTCTCTTCCTCCCCAAAACTAACACAGGCACAAGTGCCAATGAGGTGAAATCAGAAAAGGCAGAGAAATGCCACCAACTCTGCTCTTTTATGACATCCTGATTTCTGTCCAGAAAGTAATCTAAGAATTGCAAATCCAGCCAAAGTTATGTTCCCAAGTCCTGCTTCAGCACTTCATCTTCCATCAGAGCTTATAAACTGGCACACAGAGGAGATCTAAGAGCTCATCTATACTTGGGAGTCCGATCTTTCTTTCAGGAAAGCAGGGATGGAGCCTCTGAGCTTCTCCTTTCCCCCTTCTTGGTGAACAGAAAAGTTACTCAGGCTGTAGAACTGTTTGGTTCAGGGCATCTTTTGTCAAAGGAGTTTTTGGTCCCACCCTGTATGCTAATAACATCCCTTAAATCATCTGGCATCAAAGAAATCACCAATTGCAGCACACCCTCCTGCTAGGGCAATTTTGGGAGGAACCACTGTGTGTTTCTTTTCTGAGCAAAGACTGAGATTTCTGTCTCTAACCATTACCTCAGTGAGTCTGTTTCTGAGAAAATACCCCCTTTGTTTCCATTTGCAGATTTAATTATTCAGTGAGACACTGACAGAAACTGAATCCTTGAGGTTTAGAGAGTCTTCTCACAACACAGAGATCATCTTATTGCAAAGCTACTGGGAAAATGTTGAGGTACCACAATCCTCTCTTCCAAATGACTGCAGACACTGACAGTTTTCTGCATGCCTAGAAGCTCACTTTTGGAGAAATTTAATGACAGAAAATTAATGGGATCAGATATAAACTAGGGAGGAATATTGAAGATCAGGAAGACTCCAACAAATTACCCATGTTACCCAGACATTCAAGATGTCTACAAGTATCCAAGATTTATGTCTTTAACTCAAAGTTGTCTTACTGACCCAGCATTGTCCCAATCCCTGCATTTGCTGAGGTGACTAAACATCTATCTCCAGCCTTATCTTCCTCCAGAATTCTGCTGACCACACATAGGTGCCCTCTCTAGGGCAAACCAAACATTTCTCTACATACTTGTTAACTATCGGGTTGATGCTGTTGTCTAAACTTACATTTCCAGTGCCATTTGAAGCACACAAAACTGACAGAAAGAACACAGGTCTCTCTCTCTCTGAGTTTTCCTGGTGTGGCAGCTGGAGGCAAAGCAAGTATCCGAGGACATTTCAAACAGTCTGGTGTTTTGACAGCTCATCTGAACCCCGGATGGGAACTAATCTACATTAGATACCCTAGAGGCATACACCTAAATTTCGGGTTCAATCAGTGGCAATGAATCCTACTCAAAAGTCAGACTCCAAATCCGGGACATAACCCAGTGGATTCCCTTGGGATCCACCCAAGAGTCCTTTCTTCTCTTACAGGTGCTCCTTATGGATTCAGTAACTGCAGGGAGGAGAGAACAAAATTCCAAGAGAAGACATCTGTAAGCTTATTCCCTACCCAGAATCAAAAAACAAAGTGGTAATAGAGGTGGTTCTTAAGGTTTTACATCAAATAAATTATCTTGTTAGGTTTAAATGTTTTGGAACTAGCATTGACTGTAAGTTCACATGTATAGCCTGAAAATCTGTGTAATCATAATGCATATGACAAACAAGGTTTACTGGTGAAGGCCTAACCTTGTAAACAAGCCTTATTTACTTAAGAAGACAATTGGACTCTTCTTTTGTTTCAGAGTTTACATGGTCCGAGTCTGAGATCTCTATTTTTGGAACGGGACGATGGGAAGACACAGTAAGTACCCTTGTGAAGTTTTTACAATGAATCCTGTAAATAAAGCCCACAACAGAAATGCATAGTGTCTCCAAAGAAACAATTATGATGTATTGTGTTTGAATAATGACTCACAATGTTTCATCATCATCTGTTTACATGATAAGTCATAATAACATTTCAAAATATGGTGTATGCATTTTTATGATTGTCTTAAGTGCACAGAGGAGAATTGCCACAGCCTAGCATCATAAACTTTGCAAACCTTTCTTGGAGACTGCTTTTTTATCCCCATCCTCTTCTGCTCAAACAAAAATGTGAAGGAAACAGAACACACAAATAAAACTGCATTAAAATAGTCCCATGTGTCTGGCTAAAACAAAAGACAGGAAATTCTTAAAAGTGTGGTTATAAACTGAAAAATGCCTATAAACATGGCTTCCTAGTGTCCCAGGTTTATGTATTCATAATTATTTCACTATTAATATTTTATTTTGTGTATATATATATACAAATGGCATTGGTCTAAATGCCAAGACCACATTCTTAGTATGAGATCTGGAACACAAAGCCTGCTGCTGCTGGCTTCTACTTCAGCATGAAAGATGGAACTGAATGAAGTCCCTAGATTTTATCTCCTGGAAGCTTTATGTTTTAAGCATATTTCTAATCTTTAGCCATGGTCCATTATGGAGACTGAAGTCTGGGTTCAGCTTTCAAGGATTACATGGCAAACCTCAAGAAACTCCAGAGATGTCAGGAGGACAAAAGGCACTGCAGTTCCAGCAAAAGTGCTCAGCACTTTCAGAGCACTCCAAGAAGGGACCTGGAACATTGTCGTCCACAAGAAGATTCAGAAAAGGGCTGAGACATTCACAGACCCAGGCAATGCAACATCTGCCTAGATTTCAGGTATCTAGGTCACAAAATAGAATCCAAACCCAAGATTAGATATTTGTTACAGAAAACATATGACAGCTTAAGCATCTGAGGGAACTCACTCAAACAAAGCACAAATGTTGCAGAGGTATCTAACTCTAATTCACAATACTGAAACTCAAATGACATCACCTTAGGGAGTTTAGGTACTCAGTGTCACAGCTGAAAACTGGCTGTTCCATCTAGCTGGGATCCACAGACCATTAGGGGCATTCAGCTGTTCTTCAAAGGTTCAAGCTGCTTGTAAAACTAACAACGATGAGATGGTAACAATGCTACATAGGACTATTCCTAGTTCTACCATTTAATGAAAAATGCATACAAAGTTTTGTGGGGCAAAGACAGGCCAGAAACCAGCTTGCTCCATACAGTTTTCCTCTTTTCTTATCTATCTCCTTGAATCTTAGTCATTTCTACAGCTGGAGTGCACATTACCTGCCCAGCTATGTAGACTAGGCTGGGACCCAGTAGGTAAGGGGTACTTACTCAGAAATGAGAGGTTTAAATGCTTGAGATCAAAAAAAAGTCTTCTATATCTGAAATATTCCCAGTTTTATTGGAGCATATTTATAGAACGGCTTGGGTTGGAAAGGATGTTCAAAGACCATCTGGTCCAACCACCCTGCGACAGGCAGAAACACCTTCCACTAGACCAGGTTGTCAAAGCCCTGTTCAATCTGACTTTAAACACTTCCAGTTCTCTGGACAGCTTGTTCCAGTGTCTCGCCACTCCCATTATGAAATAGAATTCTTCCTTATATCCAATCTAAATCTTCCCTCTTTCAGTTTAAAACCATCACCCCTTGTCCTGTCACTACAGACCCTGGTAAAAAGTCTTTCTCCATCTTTCATATAAGCCCCCTTTATATATTCAAAGGCAGCAACAGGGTCTTGCCAGAACCTTCTGTTCTCCAGGCCACACAACCCCAGCTCTCTCAGACTATTAAATTATGTGGATCTGAGTGCACTTCCCAGGTCTCAGGTATAAGCGAGCCACCTCACTTATCTTCAGGATTCCCAGAATGCTTAAATCAGATGTCATGACCTGTCTGGTTAGCCTTTAGAATGGCCTGAAACAGAATAATGCATGCCTGAGAAAAGCTTCGTAGCAAACAGGGACGACAATTTTTAATTACACTGAGGTCAGGCAGCCAATGAATGCAAGGTTTTGAAGTCACAATTTCAATGTGGAACCTTAGACTTCACTGTGTTCTATTTTAGTTAAGTAGTTTTATTGACCCTAACTGTTGCTGATCTGAGAAATGTAACGGTATTCAGATATATCTGCCACGTCTGATGTTGCTTCTGCATTACTTATGAAGATGTAAGAAACTACAATTAAATTCTGCACAAAATGAACACAACTACAGCTCAAACTCTGTTGCAGTTCCAAAAAGGTGGGTTTTGGGTTTGGTGGTGGTTGGTTGGTTGTTTTTTTTCCACATGGAACACTTCTGAATTCTTTGGGTTTTTATCAGAAAGACTTTCTAACATGTATCATTTGCTTTAAAGTTTATTAATGTATTTCTCATGCAGTTTCATTCTTAAGGCAAAAAGATCAAAAGGATAGATAGATTCAGAGCGCATGCTGTAAACTAGTTAGATTTTGAGATGATTGACAATATTTGAATCCTGTTCTGACAAACTGTACTTCGGTTGACTCTTTTAAACCAATTTCTACCACAGGACTAGACATATCTTATGGCAAAGGGGAGGGTATAGGCTCTGCACAGCTATACAGCCACCATCATGTCTCACAAAGCAAAAGCATGTGCACCACCCTACAGCTTCTTTTCCCTCCAGTAAATCCAGGTGCATGGTTCTACAATAGCTCTTTTATCACAGTTCAGTTTCTATCTACTCGACCTCTGTGTGGATTCATTCCTCCAGCCACATAGTCCACCAGCACAGTTAATTTGGGAAAGATAAATACCACTCATAGCCATATCAGTGAGTCTATGCACAGTGTTCAAACACATAATTTATGTTTCCTATATGATGGCATATAGGATAGGAAATTGATACAAAATTTCCTTTTGCTTAATTATTAAAAGCTGTATAATATGTCAAAACATGCAGTAGTTCATGAGTAAACTGGGTTTTATGTGGCCAGTAGTTTAGATGCTTGCAGAGCATCCAGTTTATACATGAAAAGGATCTAGTTTGTCTTCTTATGCCAATGAGTTCATCACTTCACCTGCTAGGATCTTCCATAATGGTATATTTTATTTTCTTGTGGGAAAAGAAAAAAAAAATCATGAAAACTAGAATCCCTCATCAATTTAATGTTGAGTCTGCTGTATTGTTCTGTAGAATTTTATATGATCATTCAAAACACTACACAGCTCTTATCATTTAGTATTAAAACCTACAAAGCTTTTTAATAATTTCTGTGAGACCCTTTTGACTTCACACCTGTTACAATGTACAAATCACAGCTTTCAGCTTCAATTCTCTTGCAGCATATAGCTCTTTCCTGGCAACACCGAAGCATGACAACATCTGACTTATAGTCAGAACATTTTCCCCATTGAAATTTACCCAAATATTCTTTTCCTCTTGATTCTTGGTGTTTACATGCATCAAATATTTGAAGACAGTTATCATGTTCCAAGTGCGTCATTTAGTTAACTTACAGTATATATATTTTGTTTCTTTAATCTTCCTTCATAAATCAATTTCTCTATACCCCTTAATCATGCATGTTAGTTTTCTCTGAACTCCCTCCAATATCACAACCTTTTGTTTATTTTTTCAGATCCTTTGCTTTAAAAAGTTTATAATTTTAAATTTATTAAGGCTCACAGCAGAAATGCCAAAAAGAATATAGTAAGATTTTATAATAATAATTAATAGTAGCATTTCCTGCTTTCCTGTAAGTTTCAGCATATAGCAAACGTACTCAAATAAAGCTAATGTATGTTAAAAATTATTCCCTCTTTTCTTTTGCAATTTGTGTTGGATTTTCATAGTGCAACACATTGTAACTTTACTGCACCAAAAGTCAGGACGGCATTTGTTTTACCTAACAATCAGATTCTGCAATTTTCTAATCTCAATACTTACAGTGCAATTGGTCTATCTGAGATTGCTACCTCAGAATGATGAACCACAACACTGACTACACTGACTATGAAGAGAGTCTGAGACGCTCAGAACCCAAGCTCGCATTAACCTGCGCTGTCAGAGGTCTACATACATAGACTTTTGTATTTAGTCAGGTGAATCCCACTCTCATGGCATCTTCACATCATATTACTTGAAAAAATGTGAGGACCAAAGGCGGTTCACTACTCTATAGCATAAGACAGTTCTTGCTCCAAATCAGGCTAGTCAAATAGTGTATTTATGCGGGGATCTCCAGGGGGTTTGGTATAAGATGCAGCTTTGTGTCTAACTGCAGTCTAGACAATGCAGAGATGGGAAAGTTCTCAGTAATTAGATATCAAGACCCCCCCCAGGCATGAGATCATTCTCTCAAGGAACAGAGTACTTGAGAAGTTAGCATCAGAGTCAAAATTTACAGAGACATATATACACAATATAATTAGAAGATTAAGGTAAATTCAAGACACTGCCTTTGGGAATGTCTGTCTCTTAACTAGCAGAAAGATGATTAAACCTGCCACGTCAGATGCTATTGCTAAATTGAAGATCTTAAGAGGATGAGAATTATAAATAGGAGTTTATTTTCTTAAGTCCTAAAGAAAAGCCAGTAAACTGGTAAATTTATTGTCAAAAACATGATCAAAAAACTGCTGCTTTTAATCAGTCCCCACAAAAATCTGAAGGTACTTTTTCTTTCCTAAGATAGCACATTGTTCCTTAGGAAAATATTTACTTCCTAGCAGCTTCTGACAAATATTTTTTTCCTGACCAATAAGCGTATGAATTCTAATTGGAAATGACAGACAAAAGACAGAGCTGTCTTGTAATGAGTGACTGTTCATTATCTGCAGTTAGCAGAACCACTTCATTCCATCCTCAGCAGTTTGGAAGAGTTGCTTCTCTGCAGGGCTGTGCTCCTGGAAGCACAGGGAGACTGTAGAAGTCACCAAATAACCACAAGACTCAAGAAGAAATGCTCTCACTTCTGTGGAGCTCAGGGTCAATACCGAACTTTCTTTGGAAGGGTTTTTGAAATACCATTGTGACCTGAAGGAACTGCAGCAACATAGTGAAAGATACGCAAGTTATGCCTGTGAACAGCAGGGAATAATCTCAGCAAGGGGTGGCAGGCTTGATTTTCCTGGTAAAATATTTCCCTGCAAGAAAAATAAAGAGATTTTTTTTCCCTCAGCTGTGCCAGATTATGATTCTGCACATGATAAAACAATTAGTAGTGCAACACTGTTCAGAGTTTGTTTGGATGTTTGTACACCTGATATGTGGGTTTTCATGTTACTTCTTTTGCTGGACTTAAACTTAGTCCATTATCCTAATAGTACTGATAATCAACAATCAATCTTCATGTGTAAGATGCTGGGTTTTTCTTCTTTCTTTTCTTTTGTAACCTGTGAAGCTGTTTATGTACTACATGACGGCAAGTCAGACCATTTAATTAAAATAAAATGCCACTAAAAGAATACATTGTTTTCAGTGATCTAAAGTCTTTCCTAGATAGAAATAAACATAACATTTTAGCATATAGGCTTAAGCTTCTTTTCCGTTCCTGTTTTAAGACTAACAAAAAAAAGAGCAGAAAGATGGAAAGTCAAGAAGAGATAACCTTCAAATATTCGTAATATCCTGAAAGTTTGAAAAAGTTTCACAAGAACATTCCAGTTTCTATAAAAATAAAGCCTAGTAGTAAAAATTGTTAGATATAGTTACCAACCTGCTAGAGATAATTCCTTTTTTATTTTACCATTTTCCATCATAAAATCAGGATCTTCACATTAACTGTATTTCTTTAAACATTCCCCTGTAAGTTAGCTTTGCAATATTCTTTCTCCCACATTTTGAGAACTGAACAGTCTTTCACCATATCAATTGTTTTCAGGTGAGTCCTCAGTTTCAAATACTTTAAAGACACGCAGTTTCCCTCCTGCATTCTTTCATCTGCAGTTTCATTCTTCATTCTAGTGTCACAGTGAAAGCCATGGTCTGGGCCAGTGCTAATGCCATCTTAGAGGATAGGTCTGTGTCCAGATTTGAAGTGTCCCTACTGCCAGCACATAAAATGTCACACCTGGGGTGTGTCACAGCATTTAGTTAATCTGCGTTTGTACTAACCCACAGAACAGATAGATTTCATCTGCCACTGTTTGAACTAGAGACCATTTCAGACTCAAGGTATGGTTGGGGCAAGCCAAAGAATTGCATCAAATGTAGTCAGTGAATATTAGACTACATAAACAGTTTGGCAAATACTTCCTGTTATCTCTCCAGTGGCAACACACAGGAATTAAAAAACACAAGTATGGCGTTCAAGTAGAGGTTTAATAAAGAGAAAAACTGACCCTCAGAGTCAGGAATTTGGTTTCTTTGCTTTTCTGCGAAGAAAAATTATAGAGTCACATATAAAAGGCAAACCTTTTAAAGAGGTTTTAATTATCATCATGAAAGGGTTTGCAAAAAATAAAAGTAGGTTTTGCTTTTGAACGGGGCACAAATAGTAGTTTACAACTGGAGCTATGTTGTAGCATAGCATAGCGATGCATAGGGTAGTAAGGACAGAATAAAGTGAGGTAAAAATATGTGATGAGCTTACATCACATACACTCAGAACTTCCCCTTATTCTCAGTGCTCAAGAATAGCAAATGGTTAACAGGGATGCAGAAGGGAATATTAGAATAGTAATCAAAAAAGACTCCTAAAGGAGTAAAGAAAACAATAAATAAATAAATCAGAGGGCTAAAAAACAGATAATAGCAAAATAAAGATATTGCAGAAGATTATGAAATTACAAAAAATGTTTTCAAAAATGTAAGAACAAAAGGTCACTGAAGAACACAGTGATGCTTAAAGAGGATCATTTTTTTAAGGGATGAGGCAGAAAGTACTGTAAAATTTAAAGAAATTCTTCACATAGCTTATCAGAAAAAAATAATTATAGGTAGGTGGCAGACTGTAAACATACAGGTATACCTTTCCTGAGGTGGAGAGAAGGAAAAAACACTGAAGTAAACAGAGAATATATCTGAAATACTATAGATGACAATCTTAGCATGTATCAGATAAAATAGTTCCTCAATGTTAAGGCATATCCACTTCAGAATTAACAGAAAGGGACAAAGCCAGCACCACGCTTCACAAGAGTAGTTTAAACCATTTCACTGTTCAAACAACTTTTTCCTTATGCAAGACGTTGCTTTAAAATCAACTGGGCTGTCCCCATGGGTTACAGCAGTAGGACTATGGAGAAAAGGGAGTTTTAGTGGATTTAAAGAAAAACTAGTGGAGCAGGGCAAGAAAGGGACTGGTGCAACCCTTCTCACAGCATGCCTCTGAAGAAGCAAGGACTATTCAACTCAGAAATACATATTTTAGTGATATCCTTTTACTCAGGAGAGTAATTTTCTTTAAGCCCAAGCATAGGAATACATGCTTATAGGAGCAATGTATTACAAAAGCAATAGAGCTTAGCTAACCTCAGCAAATTATGGAGCAATGGCTATTGCAGTGAAAGTGAGAGAGTCTACCAATAAAAAACATAAGTTTCAACTCTGAACAAAAGTGATGAACTCTGCTAGCCTGGATTCGAGTTTAAACTCCTACAAGTAACCGCTATTCTACATTCAAGGTAACCATCTGTCATATTTTTAGCTACATCTATAAAGGACTTCAGTAACTTCAGTCTAAAAAAATCAAAACAAGACACATATTTTCAGCCAAAACAAAGCCAGAGCCAGCAGTAATTTTAATTCTCTTCACTAAATATTGTTTTGGCCATGACAGTATGTGTAAAATGGATGTGGTTGTAGCCACAATGGCCCAGGGATATATAAGGTTTATAGGGTGAACAAGTTGCTGAGGAAGAGTTTGCATGCCTAAAAGATTGTGTTTTCTTCCAGCTGTAGTGCTTCCTGTAGCAAAAGTATTTCTCTCTCCTTCTTTATCTTACTCTTCTCTAAAAATTTTAGGTTGGGAAGCAATGAGACAGATCTGAAGTCCTTCACGAAAGAAATTCCAGCACACCATAAACTAAAGCAGTTCAGTTTTGGGTCCCTGAGAAGGAGACAGGAGTTTGGAAACTTCTCCCTGCTCTGCACCTCTGCTCTCCTTGCTCTCTCCTGGCTGGACAGGAGTCTCAGCTCTACCTTCTCTCTGAAGAAAGGCCAGGAGAGGTACATGGATGTTTGGTTTCTGCTTGTTGCCTGAAAGCCTAGTCCTCATCTCCTCTGGGGAGAGGACAGTCATGTTGGCTGGATGCACCTCTCTGCATCTGTAGAAGGACACTGAAAGGGGCTGCCTGGAAAGTACCTCATGCTGGGAGGTGGTAAACTGGCTTGGGCTATTTGATTTCACTTTTGTTCAAAGAAACAGGGCTTTGAAGTTTCTTATAAACAAAGTTCCTTCAAAGAAAGATGGGATTCATCATCAATCTTCTCACCAGAGGAATAAACTGAACTTCCAAACTTTTAGCCAGGCAACTGTATCAAGAGCAGCCAAAAAACAAGGGTAAGGCAGTGATTACAAACAGCTGCTAAGATACTAACTGTACACAAGGTCTGCCAGCCTACAGGTCAGTTTTAACCTGTTGCTTTTCAAATCCTTGAAATTATGTTGATCAAAATTACTTACAAACACAATAGCTGCAAAGCAAATAAATACATGAGTGTAACTCTGTGTCTTCTGTCCACCGAGATACAAAAAGTATGTGTTTCCAGTCTGCAAAGTAAAACAATGACAAGTACAAACTGTGTGTCTACAAACAGACAAACATTATTCAGAGGAAGAGCTGTTAGTCAGCATGATTATTGAAAGCTCTTCATATTTAAAAATAAATAAATAAATAAATAAAATCAACAACAGCTCTACTTCCAGAGCCATTTGAAGAGAAGATAACAAAATCTTAAAAGAGCAAATGAAACTAGCCTTTCCCTATTCAGCCTGTTAGCAAGTCAATTGATGTGTGAAGCATGGCTGTGTGTCCAAAAACTATAGCAACAAGAACTAACAAGATGAGGAGCTATCTATCATCAGCTTGAGCCAAAATTCAGGTGAAGCATTTCTTAGTAAGTGCCTGAAAAGGAACAAAATTAAAAGCTGAAAATGTCAAACAATCCATTTTGGTATTTCTGGTATACTTTTTTGGGACAGATTCACAAGTGGTCTAAAACATCATTTTAGAATATTAAGACGATTTCTCCCTTTACTCATTATATCCCAGGAGTTACACACTCTGCTGACCAGATCCTCATGTATTGCACTGAGTTGATGCTTGAAGCTGGCTATACCTCATTCATCTGAATACCATCCTGTTTTCAAGAGTAAATTTCTCTGTATCTCATTCACTGCAGGCAGTTTCATTTCATACAAATAACTGATGGAGCAGAAAGATAATGTAGATACAACAGCTTGAAAATTCACCTGACTGAGAGACTGCTTGGGTTTATTATGTGGTACAATTGTCACTTATGTTTCTATAGAAGGTTACAGCTTCCACACAGGGACTGAAAGATATCCTCAGAACTCACTGTTTTTTGTGGGAGTCAAGAGAAAAAAATATTTGAGTATAACTTACCCAAACTTCATGTGAATGCTCTTATTACTAGACTGAGAGACTACAAGCTCTTCCTTCTTTTCCAGTTAGTGAAATGTGCTTCACCTCACCCCATGTTATATACCATCTCATTACTATCTAGTTGTCTTTTATTTAACACAGTAGTTTCTGCTAGACTTTCACTTACAGCTTGGTTTTGTTTTTTAATTGGTCAAAAACTTGAGAAGAAAAGACATTTAGGGTTAATTGTAAATAAGTTTATGCAACTATGTTTTATAGAGATCTGACCTCTTCTGTATCATGCCTTTTTCTTCACCTTAAGTATTCTTCCTGTTTTACTGCAAGATTTTATTGAAAACACTATTAATATGAGTATTGCATAAAGTGCAGAGGTAAAAACCTGTTCAGTCGGGAAGCTGCTGCTTACCTCACATGTTAACTGTAGCTCTTCATGAGCTCTTCATTCCCTGCTGAAAGGGAAGGTTGAAACTGGGAGATAAGTTGCACTTATTAGTGGGAATTTTTGGTTTTTCCATTAGTTTAAAAGCTTTGTATCTGCCTAATTGTAGCTAATTAGCACCATTTAGGGGACATAGCAGAGAATCCATGATTTTCTCCCTGAACCAATGGTCTCAGAGTGTGTGGGGGAGACCAAAGTCTAAGATATCTGTGACTGGGCCCATTCTCATTATCTGTTTCCATTCTAAGTAACATCAGTACAGAGTTTTATATGATGTGAATGAATATTTAAAATGAAATTATAGCTTTCAGTGGCAAATTACAACTAGATGTGACCAAGAGAGAATTAAGCCCATCATTTTGCTTAAGAGCTCAGATGGCTGGAGTAATTGGATGATAGCTGTAGGGCATCCTTTTGGTCTATAATTAGGTCATTTCTTTCTCACCCCCTCATGGTGTGTATAATTACAAATTAATTTGAAGTCCCACTGTGAGTAAAGAAAATCAGTTTAATATAATGGAAGTGCAAAAACCACAGGATATTATTTTTTAAAAGATTTTTTATGTCTATGCCAAAATACTCAGTCTGGCCCAAAGTCATATCCCTATGGACTGCAGGGCTCATATTTGGATTCTTTTTTAACTTTTGAACAGACACGGAAAAATTTTCTCCCTTAAAATAAATGACATTTCATGACCACGCTGTGCTCCAGTATCTGTCAGCAGGTGTCAACAGCTCAAAAAGTTGGAGAAAAACCTGAAAACCAGTCATAAGAGTTTTGACAGGCAACAGTACTGTCAGAGGACTTACAGATAGCTCTAAACAAGGTGATCTAGTTAAACCATTTTATTCCTCAGTCCTGCCATTATTTGCTCACCGTTTAAAATGTATTTTTCTGCCTTTACCCAGAAAGCGTTAAGTGCTAGCATACCTGCTCCTGCGTGCTTCAGGAGCTCTCTGTTCCATCTCCTGGCTGGGGTGTGCTGCTGGCAAGTTCCGCTTCCCTTCCTTTATCACAGTGCTGTGGTCGGATGTGTTAGACCTCCTGCCTGCCTTAATGCCGCAACAGGTAAAAACACGCACTCCTGACAAATGGATAACCCCAACCAGATCTGCAGAGACAATGTTTTGACTTGCTGAACTTCCTGTTTCACTCAAGGGACAAATGTGGTTTCATCTCTCCCCAGAAATCTTGAAAGGGGTCGGTGAGAGGGTCCCAGGTGTGATCTGAGCTCTGGGGATGTTGATAGGGAGCCGGGGGCCACGCGGGGTGCGCAGGTAGGGAGGAGAGCACAAGAAAAGGCTGTCAGTGCAGAGAACAAGGGCACTGAGATCTGATCATATTCGTAGGTGTGTTGTAAAAACTGTAGAACATCCCATGCCGTTAGCATGATAAGATTAGACTTCTGACAGAGAAAAAAAAAAAAAGAAAAAAAAGAAAAGAGAGAAAAAAAAGAAGAAAGGAACTGCTTAGATATAAGTTCCAAAGTTCATTAAGAGGGTTCTTTATTGCATAGCTCTAAAGCTAAGATGTGCTGGGGCATGTGGAAAAATAAGGAGGTGTTAAAAAGCTACAGAGCTTCTTAGTTTTCAAAACAGTTCAAAGTCCTACTTTTGGATTATTCACGCCGTGACCTCCAGGCCTATTTGGGATGCCATAAAAACTGTATTCAGGAAGGAAGGAAGAGATTATCAAAAACAAAAGAAATTTTTTTAGTCGAAAAACGTCTTGATAGCAATATTATTTTTATTTTACATAAAACTTTTCATTTGAGGATCTCAACACATTTTTAGATTAAAAAAAATAAAAATAAAAATCACAGCAACATGGGAAAAACCTGGAGCAACCAGCTAGAATGAAAAGCTAGTGAAAGAGACAGATTCTTTTACTGGTCACAGAAGAAATATGAGATAATAAGATAATCTAGTCTTCTCATGCCAGAAAACAAAAAAAATAGACATGTCAATAGGATATATCCATCACGATGTTTCTGTAATGGTAATGTCACTGTAATTTTTGAAACCAGATGTACTTTAAAATTCACACATGACACTGAACAGGTAAAACATTTATTTATATGTTTTCATTAGAAAATATTTTTAATTACAAGAAAAAATTAAAAATTGTGTTATTTCAACAAAATCACAATTTCTACTTAGAAAATTTTCAGTCTCTTCTACATAGCTTTTAGGCCAGAAGGTACACATGAAGGTTATATGGAAAGCAAATAAAAATGTAGATTAAAGAATTATGTGCTCTAATTACAATTTTTCTTGCTGCTTTAATTAAAACACTGTACTAATTTAAAAAAGATTTTATGTCTGCCATACAAACAATATACATAGGTGATTAGTCTTCTATAGGGAAAAATCTACCATACAGATCTATTACTTACAGTTATTCACTTACCCTGCTATGACTTTTAAAAGTAAATTATTCTGATTAGCTGGAGGCTATCAGTGAGAGTTCTCATACAAAAATAAATACAAGGGCCAAAACAGAATAATGATTGGGTTGTTTAAACTCAATTTCTTAAGATTTTTTAATCTCTCTAAACCACAATTAAAAAATGGGTGGTCTCAAATTAGCTTCTAGATAATGGAGTTTAAATTATGTGAGTAGTGAATTAACTCATTTCCCTCTAAGCCTTTACAACTCTTTCTTTGCTATGTAAATAGTTCATACCAGATCAGAGGGAAACAGAAACCCATAATACGATATTTTGTTTCTTTTTTTGTTATTCTATATGCCTTAATGCTAACACCACCAAATATTCCATTGACACATGCATTTATAAAATAGAAAAACATTTATCCTTACTGTAAAGTTGCCCTATAATCATTCCCCTGTTCAGGAATATACTAATGCACGTAAAGCAAATAAATCCTGCTCAGAGTTTGCCCACACTCCACCCCTCAGAATGTTACCACAGAAGTGCAACATTCACCTCAAACCTCAAAACCACTTGAGTAAAACCTTGATTTGATGTGTTCCTGACCCTCAGGCCATGCTTACAACAGTTCATGAATGCAACTTGAGGTTTTGTATGCATCTGGGAAATCTGTGGTCTCTCAACCCTTAAAGTTTCCCAGGTGGTATCCTTCCCACTTCCTTCCACCTTTGCTTGGTTCAGATGCCTGAGGAAAAAGTATGACAATGGTAATTTAGAAATATAGCTCCTAAAAATGTTCCAATGTGGTAAGGAGTGAGAGGACATTAAAAAAAAAAAAGAGCTGAATGGAGGATGACAATTCCACTTGCAGCAAATGTGAAACGTGTTAAAATCTTTTGTGTTCCACATTAGAGTTAAAAGACCTTATGAACATTTTTCCTCAAGTACAGGATCGTGGTAGATATGTGTTATCTTTTCAACACCTGATACAAGTGAAAGGAGGAGGTCTAAAACTATGGGAAGCCCAGCTACAGGTCCCTGATCTGGTTGGTATGGTTATCTTCAGTGTATATCTGTCTAAACCAGGACTTTTTCCGTCAGTGGCACTGCCCTAACCCCCCACTGTAAATCCTGGACATTTGACTTTGTTTCAGTGGAATCTCCTCAGAACTTTTTTACTTCCCCAGCCAATCTCTCTATGCTGTTCTGAGGTAGATTTTCTACAGCATTTCTAGATCAAAACGTTTCAAGAAGCTATTCAAAGAATTAAACCAGATTTTAAGAGAGTGAAAGTGATTTTCCAACTTACAAGTCGCAATAGTTACCTCTGTGGGGATATCCTGAAACCTCAGTAAAAGTTTGATACCTTAGAGTGGAACAGAATTTACTGGTCTAGCATCAAAGATGCTAGAGGTCATAACACTTTCCTAGGAGATGTGAAATTGAACACTCATGGGCATGGCTGGATGACTCCTCCGCACCAGTGCTTACCCAGGCCTGGGTCACTGGATAAAGAGCTTTTCCTCCCATTTGGATTCTGATGGGGTTTTCCTTTAAGTGTTTGAAATCAAATATTTCTCACTGGGCTAGGTGGTAGTTCCTGTTAGAGTATTTTATGTTCAGTTTTACATTTCATTAAGAAAATTTTATTCTTTTTCAGTAACATGCCAGTCACTTTTGCCATGGGCCCCTTAACCTATTATTCTATACCAGCAACACAAAGGAGGAGACCTCATTCCTTCTGTCCTTTTCTTGCAAGTAGTAATGCGGTAAAATATATATGTGATGCCTCACCACTTCTTACAGAAAGAAGGGTCTTTGCCTGTATTCAGTCTACTCATAACTATATTGGAGGTAGGTAATGAAGACTTCTAAGTGTGTATGATCAGAACCAATATGTATCTGGTAAGACTAATTTCAGATAAAATAAACCTAGTTTCAGATAAAGCTACTATTCTTGACAATGTCCCATAATGTTAACGCCCAATCTTTGCTCTGAGGTAAAATTTTTGGTATATTGTACCATGACCTAGTACCCTACAATTCTTTTTTAAATTGTGATTTAAAATGGAGACCCAGACCACCTCCGCCATTTCGTCCAGACTTAGATCTGTCAAAGTAGCTTTTCATAAGCACAAAAATGGTATGTTGGTGTTTGCCAACAGGAACATTTCCCTGTCTTCTACATAGAATATGCTATATAGGAACAAGAGCTTCTATGTTCTTTCTTTCATTGTAGAAAGGAGTAGTAGAATACCTAGATATTCTTGCTTTTCAACTGTAGTAATAAGGTTTTGACTTCAAGCGGGAATGACTTTAGTTCCCAGATCTTGTGGCTGAAAATGAACATACCTCAGCTGTGATCTTGGGATTAGATAAGATTTGGGATGCTGCTAAAACTTAATTAAAAGTTTTGATAAGCATGTTCTCAAGCTCCAAAAATAAAAAAAAAAAAAAAAAAAAAAAGAAAAAAAAAAGCGGCTACTAGAAAAAGCAGGCTGCATAGAGTTGACAACTATTGTTTAATGAAGTCTAGTCTATAGATTGAAACTCAGAAGTGACCATCCTATCTGACCTCAAGTATACCAAAGGTCATAGATTTTCACCCAGGAATTTCATCCTTCCACTCAGTAACTCAGAGCTGAGTTGAGTTGATCTTTACAAAAATATGCAGCCCCTGTTGAAAGCAATGAGGAGTTTATCCCTCCTCACCACAGAATCATAGAATCATTTAGGTTGGAAAAGACCTCTGAGAACTTCAATTTCAACTGTTAATGTAGCACTGCCAAGTCCACCACTAAACCATGCCCCCGAGTGCCACATCTACACGTGTTTTAAATAACTCCAGAGATGGTGAGTCAACCACTTCCCTGGGCAGCCTTTTCCAATGCTTGTCCACCCTTTCAGTGAAGAATTTTTTCCTAATATCCAGTCTAAACCTCCCCTGGTGCCACTTGGGGCCATTTCCTCTTGTCCTGTCGCTTGTCAGCTGGGAGAAGAGACTGACCCCACCTGCCTACAGCCTCCTGTCAGGGAGTTGTTGAAAGCAACAAGGTCCCACCTAAGCCTCCTTTCCTCCAGGCTAAACAACCCCAGTTCCCTCATCCACTCCTTGTAAGACTTGTGCTCCAGACCCTTCACCAGCTCCGTTGCCCTTCTCTGGACATGCTCCAGCACCTCTGTGTCCCTCCTGCAGTGAGGGGCTCGGAACTGAACACAGGATTCGAGGTGCGGCCTCAGCAGTGCCCAGTGCAGGGGGACAATCGCTGCCCTTGTCCTGCTGGGCATGCTGTTTCAAGCTGGGGTGCTGTTGGCCTTCTTGGTCACCTGGGCACACTGCTGGATCATGTTCAGCCAGCCATCAACCAACACCCCCAAGTCATTTTCCACTGGACAGGTTTTCAGGTGCTCTTCCCCAAGCCTGTAGCGTTGCATGGGGCTGTTGTGGGCCAGGCAGCCTCACGGGTAATACTGATAGAAGTGGTTGTCTCACTTCTAAGGTTACTCATTCACTGACAGGAAAATCCATTTAAGAAACAAATATATCCTGAACAAACAGGCCTTTAATATCTTGCATTATTTTCAATGAAGATGATTTTATTCTGGCATCCTGAGTTAAAAAGTCTTCTATGATTGCACTGCCTGCATATGAATGTCTGTTTATTGACTTTTTAACCCATTAGTCAGCCCTGCGATAACAATCTCAAAGAAATGTTTTTCCCAGAAATAGGTAGCTAGATAAAAAGACTCTGCTAGTGTCCTAGTTGACTTAAATACTAGACACTGGAAAATCTGCATAGGAAAAAGAGGTTGTAAATGTTCCAACTACAGAAAAGCTCCAGCTGAAGACTGCAATTTCATTGGCACCACAGAATCACTAATGCAGTTTGTCAATGACAGCGTATGACCATTCCTCTGAAGGACCTAGGAAATGTGGATCACGAACAGAGGATGCTGAGCAACACAGCTCACCTTGGCTGAGTCCTTTGGTCACTGAGCTTTTGATCAGGTTGCCTTTATTTTGCTTCCAGTTCTGTGAGTCTGTCCTTTTTCTTTTATTTTTCTTCCAATTCTCTAAAAAAACATTTCCCAATTCAGTAAATGGAAACATCCTGCTGAACAAATTTTTTTTCCTGCATTTTGTTTCAGTGTAAAAAAATGAAAACCTGTAGGCTTGATTTCATTTCAGTTGTGTTTTGCCTTTATGACTGAGCTGCTGCCCAACACCAATCATTAGGTGCATGGCTGTATCCCAGTGAAGGCATATTCTCACTTCCCCTGTGAAGCTGGACACTGAACAAGTCTCAGAGGGAGACAAACCTTGGCTGAAAGAGCTGCAAATAATAAGAAAAATTTAATTATGCATGGAACTGAAGGCATAGAGAGGTAAAGTGAGTGTGAAAAGCCACTTATGGAAGAACAGGAGGAAGGAGAGGGTCTTCTAAGTCCAGCTGCATCTAACCCCCCTGTAACTGGCACACCTATAAGTGATACACTTGATTTCATTCTGCAAGGGTTTATTTCAGCTAAATCAGTCAACGCACGGCTCTAAATGGCAGAATTCATTCTGAAATAGCAGGAACCCATTTGGAAGATGTGAGGTCAAATGCTCTAATGTCAGGAAATCAAATAGTAGGAGAAATTGTGCTGTGCATAAGGAAGAAAGGTATACTGAACTATAGAGAATTATAAGCAGGACAGTAACAATACCAAAAAGTTTCTGAGTAAATAAAATTAACTCAGGAAAGACTCTTCCCTATTTATTCATGTCTAGTGAAAAGAACCAAAGCTACTGAGCATGGAGTTGCCATCGTGGGGCTTCCCCTCCCCACTCCATGCCAAACCAAGACCCATATATATAACGGAAATTGAAAATAGTACTCTTTTCATGTGAGGTGATCCATTCTATAGGCCTATATCAAAGGTTTGAGATTTTAATGGGTAATCAGCCAGCTGGAGACATTCCCTTGAGGTGCCTGCATATTTTGATTACAGAAGAACTCAACGCTATAGCTCTGCTGCTCAGGCTGAGCTTTCTGTGTCTAGTATCTTATATTATTAGACATATATTTTGTATTAATTTATACCTTGGGGAATTTTAGCACATTAGTTTCCAACTTGAAGAAATCACCTGTCTCTTTAACTTGACATCAGGTGAGGCTCCTAGAGCCACACAGTAAAAGCTTCATCACATACACATATAAGAAAAGGTCTCTCTCAGGGACCAAATGGTAATGAAAATGGCCACTTAGAAGCCTTCCACAGCTGCAGTATTGCCTGCTTTTAACATTCAGGCCTCATGATTAAAACTTTAAAAAATGATAATGGAAATAGGCTTTAAATCCTTCAAAAGTGAACGCAGTGACTTTCACTCTACCACATTACTCCAGTATATGATGTTTTAAGAAACCCATCAAATATTGCAAGGCACACTAATAAACCCGCAGCTGCTGGCAACATGGTTGAATGAATCATTCTCCTTAGGATCTTTGTATAGACCAAAATTGCTGGCACGGGAAACTATTCTGTTCAAATAGAAGAGATGGAACCAGAAGGAATGACTACAGTGCATAAGCTGTGGCCTGTCCTGACTAAGCTCTTTTTTATATCTGGCTTTGTCGATATCTCCTTGTTTACTCTTCTGTAAGTATAGTCAATGTATGTCTGATCTTTTGCAAAGTTTTGCATCAGTACTACACATCTGCACAGACAGACAGCAAACACAAATCAGCCACAAAACAAACAGGTATTGCAATATTGTGGTCAAGATAATAAGTTTGGCTGAGAAGGACATAACCCAGGCTCAGTGCCTGGTTTACATGCCTGTTTGTTCATTTTACTCACTGAAAAAACAGAAAGCATCATGTGTCCATCCATAGACAATCACAGATGTATACCCCAATGTTCTCTCTCTACACCCTCCCTCTTTCAAAATTTCATGGCTGATTTTCTCACCTTTCTTTTATCTTTTTTTGTGTACTTGCTGCTGCTGGCCTGCGTGCCTCCTCTCCTTTCTCCTCAGAAATGGAGTCTAGCTGTGTGCTCTTGGGTACCATTGTGGAAGACCATCTTCTACTGCAAACTGCACCACTTAACAGACTTCAAATGATCTCTTTTAACACAGATCAGCCATAGCTTAAAGTGTTCTGGTCATGACCTAAGAACGATGTGCATACTCCAGAAAAAAATCACATACAGTTTGAGATCCCACACACTCTATGGTGGAAATCCAAACAAGGGATTAAAGCAGGGCTTCCATGAAATCCAGAATGCTATGTCCAACACTGAAGTTGTCACAACTCCTAGATATTTGCTGTACTTCAATCAAGAAGCATGTAGGCTTTTACCATAAAAATTCCCCAGATACATTGAATTCTGTGTCTCTGTGTTCATACAATCTCCTAAACTCTCTGAGCCAAAGGTGCCAAGGTCAGTCCTGCCTAAGCTATACATCCACAAATGAGGACTTCACCGCTTATGATGTAAACCACACTGGAACATGTTCTACAAACTGTGCCACAAATGTCCTTACCTTTTTTAAAACATGGCCAGAGTAAGAGCAGACACGCACCTTCCCTACTCATTATTTTAACGGTAAAAGCACTTACCACTAAAAAACAGCTTTAGTTTACTTGAGGATACTCGGCTCTACATATCTTCTTTTCAAGAGGCTGTCCTAAGTTTAAAGCTATACAGGTAGAGAAGAGCACACTCAAAGCCCTCCCACCAAAGATTTTCCATTTTCTATGAAAGTATTACAGATCTTCTAGAGAAGGAAGAAATTTAAGAAAGAATAAGACAATCCTGAGCCTGTGGTTACAACACTCAGCTTGCAAAAGTCCTTGTTGTTTTCTCAAAGCTTTTTGTAGATTAAAATGCCATGGGATAAAATACAGATGCCACCTGTGATGCAGGGACTGGACAGCACCATTTCTTCTCCAAAGTCAATTCTGTAACTGTCTGAAGAATCAGTGCTCCCAGTGACTGTAGTCAACAGAGACCATTCCCCGCTAGAGCCTATTGCCACTATCTGACCAGTTACCCTGGGAGAACAGGGTCTCAATTTATTTACCCTTAGTGAGCTGAGATATGCAGAGGGACTGAGCCTCCTGCAGTTTAACTACAGGACTAATTGGTAGATTACTCTTTCCACCTCCTCTATTCCATTATTAAAAAGAAAAACCATGGTCTCAGTTGCATTTTCAAAAGAAAATTTACAGATGCTGACATGCATGAGAAGCTTCCTTGCTGTGAATTACTTGCATGAAGGAAGACACTATCTCATAGTTCTCAGCTGAAGTCCTAAAATTCACAGTGAGGGAGCACTGGTATGTAAAACACCTCACTCACTAGTGTTTCTTCATTACTAAATTAAGTGATTCTGCTCACAGGTCTGTTTTAAGCATGGAGTTCTGCCCAAGTATTGCATAACCTCAGCACTATCACCGGGACATTTTTTGGAAAAGCCTAAATGCAAATGCTCGGCTTTGCAACAGTCAGCGTTTTGGTGTCCACATCCATGGCCAGAGGCTATAAACCAGGCTTTCAGAAGAAAAACGGCTGTCTCCATTTCTTGGAACCCTGTGGAAACATTATAAAAGTGTTTCTCAAAAACCTATGCTCAGTGCTCAGATTTCATTCCCTTTCTCCATTTATATCTACAAAGGATGCTTAAATATAAACCTGAAAACACAGGCCTTATGTTCATGGATATTCTTGCAACACTTGCTTGACCCTGATAAGTCAGTTTGTTTGGGTCGATCCACACATTTTATTGGTAGATACTTAAAATTTTTCTTTGGTTAAAGGAAAAATTAATTTTGTATTAAACAGGTATCCAACTATTAGTGAAACACCCAGAAGTGATTTATACTTGCTTTTGCTAAACATTATGGGTTGGTTTCTGATACTGAATGAAAAGTATCATGGAACACTTTGGATCTAAACATTAGGAAAAACTCTTACTTCATTGGTCTAGCAGACATTTAATTTAATACTCGGGGGGAAAATGCAAGCTTTTCCTATTTCAAATGAAAGTTTTATTTAATTAATAAACAATTTCATGGCTATTTTGTGTCACCACCTGTAGAAAATTCATCCCAAGCTTATTAAAACACATGTGAAGATTTGAAATTCTAGACCACTGAATAGTGGAAAATTTTAAGCACACTGGGTCCTGAAGGCAGTTTTTCCTACAGGAAAAGCAAAAACAATATAGAGGTGAAAACAATTTATGACAGGCCGTGCATGGACATTGCTAATGGTCTGTGCTTTTGGCTCTCTATATTTTCTGAAATTAGCTTTCATTTGCCAACTTTTTTTGGTATATTCAAGTGGTGTATTTTTCCTCTACATTACTAAAACTCTGCCAGAATTATCTAATACCTGACTTTAAAAAAATGTTTTCTGGGCAGTTGCTAATACCTGCCTACATCAAAACCCTATTCAAAAGCAGTCAGGGTGTCTCTGCAGACAGATCTGGCAAGGGCTAGCCCTTATAGCAGACTATTGCTGGTTTGAGAAGGCAGGCACACTCAGGTTTAGCTATTTTCCCTTCCTCCCAGGTGGGCACAGGCACAGTCATGCCTCAAGCCCATGTCACATGTAGTCATGAGGCCCTGTAGACTCCACTGCGGTCACAGATGGTGGGTGGTGCATGTGGACGTGCTGTTCAAGCTGCAGCTAAGTCACACAGAGAGGTTACTGCCTCTTCTGCTGCTCTTCCCCAGCATGCTGAGGGAAGCCAAACCTCCCTGTGAAGTCACTTCCTAACCTGCCAAAACAATCTGGCTTAGCCTAGCCAAGTTTGAAAGCGGTGGTGCTATTTACAGAACCAGCTTAGTGAGAGTAAACATGCTGCCAGAGCAAGAGGGACAGCATAACCAGCTATGGGGATGGTGAAGCTTCAGAGACACAGAAGACTTCAATGCCTGAAAGTAGCTGAGCTGAGGTTGGAACAGCAAGCTGGTCTGCTGTTGGAGATGTCTGCAACCACACAGATAAACAGTGGAATGTCCTTATGGAAATATTTAAAACCACTCAATTTCAAAATAATCCTAATGACCCATGATTCCTCCTGGGGACTTCTGTGCAATTTAACTGCGGTTATAGGGGACTGGCACTGACTAGGGAAGGCTGGTGTGTGGTAATACCTGTTTGTTTGTGGCAAGTGGTGGTGATGATTCAGCTTGATGTCTAGCATACTCCAAATAGCATTAATCCCACCAATACGGAAGGAAACAGCTTTTAGAGAATAGGTTTAAATAGGGTAGCAGTTTTCTGAAGGGAGTGTGGTAAACAGAGGAGGAAATCTGAAGAATGAAGTACGAAAAAAGATAATCTGGTGAAACCATTTAATTCATAGAAGAGTATCATCTCAGCTGGCGGGGGTAAATGAGAAATGGGAGAAAACACAGCAGATTGAGGAGGAAAAGAAAGGGAAGCAGGTGACAGGAAGGCTTGCTGAACAGAGAGACTGCTGTCTCCAATTCCACCCCACAACTGCTCGTCAGCTTTGCAGGCTGATGGCTGACATAACCATCTGATCACACTGTCATGACCACCTCAGTCAAAATGAATAAAATCAGCCTAAATAGAAGATCTTTGCTAACTGGACTCATTGTTACTGAAACTATTTCAGAACTGTTCGCAAAAGCAGTTGACCTTCTAATTTGGAAAAGTCTAACTTATCCCAGAAATACTAAGATAATGAGGACAGTAATGTTATTATTTGATATAAATGCAACCACACAATGATGTGCGTCTAATCACAACTATCACCATTCAGCCACTATCCAGCTACGCCTGCTTAGTGAGGTGTGGCTGCTCAGAAACACAGACAGATGACTACAGCAGATTGGCCAAAGACACAGCTATCCATGGTATTGCTCAAAGCCGAAGCACACGAGGCTGAAATATAAGTCATTTCACTAACATATACTTCTGGAAAGGAATTAATACGTAGAAATGAAAAAGTACTCCAGAAATCCTGATAGGTTATCCACAAGAATGAGAAAAAGGAAGGCTCACATCACTTTTGCCATCCTTCCCATACACCTACTTAAGCATTCACTACAGACCACTTTCAGAAATGGGATCTCAGCCAGATGGACTTTGCACACGAGGCTTTCAGTTCTGGAGGGTCCATATGTACTCATATGGAAATGATCAGCCATAGTAACGTGGACAACTTTCACAAGCTTCTCGAAACTGTGAGTGCAAGTGTTTCCATGCTACTTTCCTGAATAAGTTAAACAAAGACCTCGTTTTATAATTGTTTTTGAGGACGCTTTAACAATGGGCACTAGACATTAACAATGTCTCGGGCAGGCAGGACAGGATCAAAAACCTGGGCAGCTAGACCAAGTTCCAGAAAAGAGTAAAACTGTCTACATGTTCCAGAATTATGGTTGTCAGACAAGCAGAGGCAATGAGAAGCCACCCAAACTGTGTGTGATATATAATATGATCCATGAAGTTAAATTACTAACATCTTCTGAGGGTGAGGGTGACATACTTACTAGCATTGCTTCTACCTGCTGCACCTCTGTAAGTATAACTATATGCACATTGTAGCTATGGCTGTTCCTGTTAGAGATGAGCCATGAAGTCAGCCATCCACATAAGTAGCTGGTATGGGCATAGAGCAGCAATGCATTAGCTACCTTCATTCTACAAGTATTTAATGGATTTAAGGAGGAATTTCTGCCTTTGCAGATCATGAAGTGGATTTTGAACCGGTCTTCCATCTACGCTTCCACATATCTTCAACATTTTGGTTAAGGTCTGCCTAATTTCTTCTATCTAGATCATTTTCAGCAATTTGGAGGAGCAGTAATTTATGTAAGCAAACAAACACTCAGCTTCTGTCCAAACGTGTTATTTTCACTGACATTATAAAGGAGTGAAAGAACAGTAGCAAGAAACTGCAAACATAAGAGTACACTTAAGTCAGCAGAAATCACTGCTGAGAAGGGCTGTGACTGCTGCCTATAAATACATCAGAGGGTAAAGCTGCAAGGAGACCAGTACCAGGTCTCTCCAAGTGCTGACAGACACCAGCTAGTGGGCTGTGCTGGGATGTGACCTTGCCTGTCGCAAATGAGACCATCCTTCAACGTAGCATGTTAGCATTCTTATACTTCCAGCAGTCTACACTGTATACTGAATTTTGCACTAGGGTGGCCAAAGTACAAGTGTGCTGTCTGCAGCATATGATGTGTGGACAGGACTCATCAGCAAAGGGTGAAGTAAACATCTAGCTGCAGTTTCCTAAATCAGAGCAGCAAAATCCAGGTATTTGTCATTCTTACCAAAGCCTTTTGTTATGAGCATGGATGGGGGGAAAGTCTGCCTGCTCCTCTTAGTTGTCACTGTCTTTAGGTCTTATACACAAAGGTCATATGCTCCCTCTGTTTTAATTTTGGTGGGGTTAGCAGGAGTGTCCTCTCCTCCCTAACATATACTGGCATCACCAGAACCAGGCTCCTCAGTGAGATGTATTATTAGAAAAAAAGCAGGAAAATGCAGCCCGCATACTGAAGAATGTAAAACTAGGTACTGAGGTTCATTGAGTCTAACTATATAGACATCGAAGGGGTAATAAAGCTTTAGCTAATAAATGCTAGTAACCCCTAAATGTGACTTAATAGCTTCAGTTTAATGACTTTGGGCTATATCCAATGAAAGAATTAGAGTCCCAAAAGTTTTAAGTGACTGGTCTCCAGCGTGAAATCTAATTTAGGTGCCAATGTTCCCCAAAGGGAGGGTTAACACCTCAAAATGGGACCCAAAGCAGCCAGCTCAATGGGGACCAGCCTGGAGCTGCTGCACTCCAAGAGAAACCGAGAGGTGGGTTTCTGTCTTTGTGAGATGCAGAGCCTGCCATCCTCTTCTAAACTTCATATTTTCTTTGATGGAATAGGATGAGGTTACTTTCTGCTTTTCAGAATTGTAAAGGAAAGCAGAAAAAAATGCCTTTAAAGTCTAGTGATTGCCATCTTCATGTAAGAGGTGAGGGTCAGTTTCTTTAACTTATTAGAGCACACACGCGCTAGGAGAATGTCTGAACCTCAAGGCAGTGGAAGAAGATGGAGAAGTTTTTCTTCAAAAATGTGATTGTGGGGTTTTTTAATAATAGTGTATGTTACAAGCAGCTAAAATTCTGACTGCTAAGTAACTGGTTCTCATGGAGACAAACTAGTGAGAAACTGCAATTCAGGCAGTCAGAGGTGAATGATACGGCTCTGCAATATTTTACATGGCTCTCATCACTTTATGTGATATATGTGTGAATAATTAAAAACTTGAGGCTGCTGTTTTTAGGTTAGAAAGAGGGAATTTGATTCCTGGTATATAATATCTAAAAGCAGATACTTATCGGTCACACCAAAAATTATTGGTGTGCAATCTATGTTACTGAAAAAAATAAAGAATACAACATGTAGTTCCCAAAAGTCAAGCAGGCTCAAGTCACCTCTTTTATTTCCTCTTTTCATGACTGTAGTTGAGAATACAGTTAACTCGGTCAAGAATCTTCATTTTTTCCTCCTTTTTTTCTGACCGGTGCTTTCACTTCCCCCACTGAAGGAAACTAAACTCAGAGAACTTTACAGGCATTTCTATTGACTCTGTGAATAATCTTGACTCTACGGATTATCCTCAAGCAGCTGTGGAGAACACAAAAGCTTTCCCCAGAACACAGGAAAAAGAATACTGATGCAGCCTGGGGCAGTTGTATTTTTTTTTCCCCTCAGCTCTCAAGTGATTTTTAAGAGCCAGGCAGTCTGGAAAACGATGAATTTGTTTGTAGGAAAGGTAAACACTGCCAAAATCAACAAGTTCCTTCCTTAGGGGCCTGTAGAGCAAATTGGTCTGGAGATTAAGACAGTTCAGTCAACTCATGTTGGGGCTGACATGAACCCTGCAGGCTCCCTAGCCTGTACCCCAGAAAGTACGAAGAGAAGTGATAAATTTCCTATGGAATAATTATAGATTTTAGGGTCAGAAAAATGAAATAAGTTTAAAGTGATCACCCCTGTAAGTGTCCTGGCACAGGATCTGGGGGGCTTAACTGGGGTGGATGGTAGGTTTACTGCTAGTTTCCTTTGCACTGGGTCAAATAGGCTCTGTCTTGACTTGCTAGACTGGTATCAGTGAAGGATTTAATGGTGATTAGAACTATGTAAAATGATCTCATGTGTTGTCACCTGCCAAAGAAATTTCAGTGGGTGAAGCCTAACCCTATTCACAAGTCATTTTCCAACCTAAGCCAGGAAATGTGTTTAACAAGCAGAGCCACAGTGTCTTACAGAGGTGGATTTCATCTTCATGAATGCACAGGATGTGCATGAGAGACAAAGTGAGATGGGAAAAACACAGCATTTTACAATCTGTTTTGCTCTTTCCCAGCACTTTTTGTTTGAAAGGCATTAAAGAATTTAGACAAACCATTTTTTAATCCTGGTGAGACACAAAACTATCCAACACTCTCATTTCATAGATCAAGAAACAGAGGGAAATAGAAACTCAATGCTTATGCCAATTCTGGTGCCTTAAATCATAAGAAAAATTTATCAGAAACAGTGTAATAAGAAGGTAAGGCAAAGTTTTCAAATTATTCTACTAAACAGAGGTGCCTAAAACTTTAGCAAGCAGTTCTGAATACTTTGGCTGACTGTAGCTGACATGGCCAGGTCATGCACAGTTCAGTCGGACTTTATTGGCATGACAACGTCTTCACACGCAGCTACAGGAAATCAGCAATACAGCTGGGAGGGAACCCAGGTCTCCTGACCAGCAATTCTGTGTATTAATGACAATACTCTGCTTCCTAGTCCCTCATATCCTCACAGCATTTTTCAACCATTAACTAATGCATCAGTAAGGTTTGTTTGAGATGGAGATGCAACAAGCAAGCTCAAAATGCAAAGCATGTAGGGCCACCATTTCAGTGAGGAAAGGTTAACTCACTCTAATTAAACCCCACAAACCCTCTCTGTTCAGAAACCACTACATTCTAAAAGCAATGAGGTTTAACATCTCATTAACAGGGAGGCTGGTTGCTATGAGGCTGCTATATAAAGATTTTTGATACTTACTTCTTCTGGAAATCAGCGTAGGGGAATATTATATTCAAAAGTCTTTATCAAAAAGGCTAAAGAACTGCTAATTGCTGCAGTTACACTCTCATTTTTACCTAAATTAACACAGCTCTGCAGAGTTTTGCTTTTTCTACACGCCCATGCATGAGACCATACATGCTGTGTGACACAGCTGGAGGGGGCACACATACCTCAGGCCATATGACAGACGCACTGTCTCAGGACAAAACTGTCGCACTTGCTGGCACCAAGAGGGAAACATCAAGGCTGCTCACAGTGGATGTGGTGATGTACTACACAGAAGCCCCTTGCTGCTCAGTCCCCTGTCGACCCAATTCTCTGTCCTGCTCCAGGACTGCAGGCAAAGATGCTGAGCACCAGCCAGGATAAATACCACAGAAATTCCTCTACTGCATGATACACAGGTACCACAGCACCAGCGCAGCGTGAGCCTTGCTCCTGAGGGGTGCCAAGTGTGCATCTGGCAGGTAGCAATGACCTCTGCTTTTACTGAACATAAACTTCTTTGTATTGGTCCTACCACCATAGAACCCCTCCTGACTATGTTTTCCATTTGTGACTGCCACACAGAAAAAAAGTTTTCACGTGCTTGGTCTATGTGGAGAGAGTAAAACTTTGCCTGCTCATGGAAAGGTTATTGATTTATATTAATGAAGTGCTATTTAGGTAGTGACTGAATAAGAAATGTTAATCAGTTAAAAAGACACCCAAGGAAATATATACCTCAAATATGACTCGTGGCCAAGGAAGAGGAAAAACTTATGCCAGCTTGAAAAAAATAGCAAACAAACAGTGTATGTGTTGTTAGCAATTCAAAAATATATTTCACAGCTTTACCCACTGTAAATTTATGTCTTTCATGGCTAGATGAGAGAAGGTCTCATTTCTAACATAGCCATAGGTTAATAACTTTAGTTAGCTTCTCATACAACTGAAAAGCAGTAACAGGCATCATTGTTGTTATCACCACAGGGTGGTAACAGAATTCAGTGAATTCCAGAGAAAAATACTTCAAATGTCAAAACATAAGCTTAACTGAATAAAAAACCCAAGTGTAAGCCCAGCCCAGAGAATGGAAAAGTACTGGATAAAGCATTGGAAAATATACTGCAGGGAACAATCCCACTTTGGCAGTGGGATAGACTAAATGACCTAATACAAGTTTTCCATCCCTAATTTATACGATTCTATGATTCAACAAAAACAAACTGTGAAACTAAAAACTAAAGCAAGTCTATAACCTGGCTACCATATTTTATAAATGTATATATACACATTTCTATAGGTATTTAAAATAGTGACTCTCTTGGCACTAGTACTATAGGAGATATATGCAGACTGTCAGATTTCCTCTTAAAACATTCTTCTGGCTGCCAGGCTGAACAGATGCCAGAAGCCTAAAAGATAAACTTAAGAATAACCCTGAAGACACTCTAAATGAAATAATCACTGAAACTGGAAAAATCAATTGTGTTGACCACTATAGGCTAAAACTCTGGTTTCATTGCAAAAATGAAGACAAAAAAAAAAAAAAAACACCAACCAAAAAAAAAAAAAAAAAAACCACAGGAAAAGCAGGAAAGCTGGGCCCTCAATGTGAGTGGCTCTGTTGGAGAATGGATGCTCTTAGACACTTACTGTTCTATAAAATGTTGTGCTTCTCCTCTGTAGGGAAACAGGAGCAGTGTTAAGTGTTGCAGGAAAGTCATTATAGTGCATTGTTTATAAATACACAGCTCAGATTTTTACAAATAAAGTTCAACACCTAAACTGACAGTTATTGAGTCGGCTGATCAGAAGACACACACTCAATGCCTCTCCTTACTGGGTAGATGCACATCATAAAATAGTAATCAAATATGGAATACATGCAAAGCCCTTCTCTCTCTCTCTCTCTCTCTTTTTTTAATGAACTTCTTTTAAAGGAAGTCACTACTCTGAAAAGACTGCAAAGTGAGATTTATATATTTAGGTCCTCTTAGCTTAGCATAAAAGAATTTCAAATGAGAATATGCACTAACAAAGATTTTTAATAACAAATTCCTGTTTTCTGAGAAGGGAAACAGTGACTTTCAAATGTGCTTCCCCATGCAGATAATCCTGTGACCACAGAGGTCCCTGCAGTTGTAAATAATTTGAGACCACCTGGACATATCTAACACAGACAGCCCAGGGAAATAAGTCATTGGAAAAGAAAAACAAAGTCTTCTTAATTTGAGTTCCTCAGCACAGACCTGTAGCTCTAAGACTAATCAGTTTGCTCCTGGCAGAAGAATGGTTGGCTCTGTTCTGGAGTACCAGTTTCAGTGTCTTTCCAAACAGTGGAAGAGCCCTGTCATGCTGCTTTAAATAAGGCAGAAGCTTCATCACTGAGGAGGACAAAAATATGGTTTAAACAAATAGTTTATAAAGGAGCAACTGTACAAGAAAAGATTCATCCTTTTTTCTGAGAAAAATAGCTACCGTGAATTGCTTTTCCACAACAGTTAGCTTCCAATTATTAAACATATTTTTTCCTCAAAGGAAAGACAGGACAGACCATATTCAAGGAGGCGATTTCCACTGGAGTTGGATAAATGAAGTTTACCTGTGAAAGTAGCTCAGCAGTTTCCTGTTGGTAGAATACAAACACTAGGTCCATAAAACTACAGGTTACCTCAGCTGCTTTTAAAACCTTTAAAAATTGCCTTATTCATTACCCTCCCACTTCTCACAGCTGCTTTAGCCCTTATTCTACAGCAGATGTTAACATAGCAGTCAAATCCTTACAGAATCTCACATCTCATGACTTACGAATATTTTCAAAAGCCTCTGAGAGATTTAGGAGCCAACACTACTCGTTTTCAGTGAGGTTTGGGCTCCTGGGACAAGATTCACAAGTTGTTTTAGAGAATTTCTATTTTGAGACTCAGAGTTCCCACTGCTCTGTCCCAGCTGGTGGTGGCCCTGGAGACTAGTTCTCAGTAGCAGAGGAAGCATTACTGGCTGCACAAGACCAGCAGAAGCCCTGAGAAGGAATTTGATGCTAAAGATGGAAATGCCATAGCTTGTCCCCTCATTTACAGTTAGCTTTTGCTCCATTTGTTTGGCTACTGTAATAATATTTGGTTGCAGATACGTCAATACTGTAAGTTATACCTAGATTTACAAGTTGGGACGTACAGACCTTCACAGATCTAAAATAAATGCTTCTCTTGTGCAATTCCTTTGTACAATTCATGGAACAGTGCATAACACAAATGTTTCCCCAGTAAATCACCAGCTATGTAGAAGAGCAATGCTCCACAAGGCTGAGCTAGAGGACGTTTTGTGGGTTTACCTCTAACTCACAAGGTGAGCAAAGCTCCTGGCTTTGCTTGTGTTTCACAGCCATGAACTTTGCAGAGCTAGGGAGCTAAGCCTTCTATGGAAAAATGGAGAGAAAGAAGGGAAATGTAGAAGGAGAAAAACTCCTTTATAGTGTTATGATTAGGGCATTCATTTCAAAGAGCCACATCCCTCTTTGGGTAATTGAATCTGAGCCCAGGTTTCTCTAAGCATATGCTTTTTGGTATCTGGGGACAATGTTTCCCAATTCCTCAGATCTTTCCTTTTCCATTAATTAAGTAGTCTGCACTTTAGGGTAAAGAGAGGAAAGCAAGAAATTAAGTGAAGGAAAAGCTGAAGGAAAAAACACCCCCTAATTTGCCAAACAGAACATTTTCCTGAGATGTAGGACACCTGGAGCTGAAACAAAGTTGGATGCACTGCACTCTCCAGGGCTACATTCTGTAACCAGGCCATTCTCCCGCAACTGAGAGATGCTAGAAAACACATAGGAAATTTGAAACTGGACTAAGTGCATCTACCCAGCAGGAAAAATAAGGTACATTTAAGCATGAGCTACATGGACCAAATTACTACTATTGCAAGGATTTTAAACAAGTATATAGACCAGAAGCAAAACCAGAGGGAATTTTGATAGTGATGCACAGACAGCTAACATTGTTCTTAGTTGCTGAATTTAGAAGAAACAGGCTGGTGATGTGGATCTATACTTTAGTCATTAGGGTTTAGACAGGTTCCCTTTGGAAAATGAGCCTCCAAGTACTCGGGTTCTTTTTGAAGTGGAACATGGGTGCTTCTGTACTTGCCTTCACTGTGCACTGAAGTGCTGTGCAGAGACATCCCAATGAGTGCTGGAAGTGCTGTAGTTGTGCTAAGTGGGTCCAAGGGTCTTTGGCTCCGAAAGCACTGGACTTGGTGCATGCCCCAACTTGGGCCAATGGCTCAAATTTGATTTTCTGTTTATGATAGTTACCTGTATCAAAAATCTAGCCCTCAGGCACCTCTTAATTATGCTTCACAGTACGGTGTGTACATCCCCATTGAAAATATTAGCCACAGTTCTTCTTCAGTCTTTCATACCCATCTTCTAAGTTGTTTATGGTCTTTTGGTGCAGTACACACAGCTAGTCTAAGCAATTATAGTAGAAAATTTGGAGGAGCATGCAATTCTCTTGCAAATAAAACATTCGGTGAAAATGGGGAAAATTCTCAGTGTTGCAATATCTTATTTCAAACAAAATACTTTAACGGCTAAAACCATAATAATAAAAAAACACCAACACTGAATGGATTTTTTCCCCTCAGAAAACTGTAAGACTTTGAGAGTTCGGCCTCACTTAGAATAATGCCAAATTTTTGGAAACTTGAAATATTTTATAGAGTGGAATGTCAGCTTTCCTCATTATTTGTATACAATTTAGGCCTCTAGCTGCAGTGAACTATCTAGTTTTATGGAGTCTGCCCAGATAATCTAGATTTCTTGGTCTGAATCTGCAAATGTTTTTACCCATGTCTAACTTTCGTATTGTGTGTGGTCCCCCTGAAATCAACAAGGCTCCCCACAGTAGTTAAATCAAACTTGAGCGTGAGTGGTTGAGTGTGTGTCTCATGGCCTGAGACTACATATTCCCAAGGAAAAGCACATGTTATCTGGGGAGAGGGAAGGTCCTCTGAATTACCTTACACACCTATCATTCTGTGTAAACAATGCAAATGAAAATAATAGTGTCACAATTTCAGGCTCAAACTCCAGGTCTGGAGGCTTCCTCATATAGTGCCAAGAATCATAAGAAGTCAAGAACCTTAGAATAGGCAATGAGTGTTTCAAATTATTTCCTTATTTTCTTAAGTTGACTGGACAGGGATATTTTACATGGCGCTCAATTTATTATCTTTCATAATATGGAATGTTACTGCAGAAATATAGCATTATGGAATATTGCTGAACATATTATTAAATCTAATCATAGTAAATGGGTTTCCTTTCCAAAATTGTACAGTCCTGTCTATCTTTCTCCCAGATACTTGCATAACTGGTGGTTTCATTCCTCATATATTTCAAGCTCTACTAATTATGTTATGAAAAGAACCTTACAAAATGGGTGCTCTGGTGGGTTAGCGCTCCTTCTCCTGGGTGGGGTGTAACTAGAGCTGAAGCAGAGGGACTATAATGCTGCTGAGAAATTCCAACTGTCCAGGCTTTTATGTTCATCTCAAATGAAACAAAAAGTCTACTTTTTAAAGAATTATTAGTATCAGGAATACTGGTCTATTTTATTAGAGCCTGGGTTTAAAATAGCTCCAGTTTTAAAACAGTCATCCTTTTTATTTTACCATCGGAAAAAAAATCACGCAATCACACAGAATCAAGTTTAGTAAAAAGTAATGACTGGTCCCAAACCTCGCATTATACAGAGGAAAATTCTGTAGTCAAATAACAGCTGCCAGCTGTGATTTTGAGCCAGAACAACAGCTTTTCTCAGCAATGTGCTGGAAGATACCTCCAAAGTGTGTGGGATGGTGTACAGCGCTCAACAGGAACAGGCTGTGTCACTTCTGTGATGAGCTGAGCGCAGCGAGGGAAAGGGCAAGAAGAAAGACAAGGACAAAAATAAGTACCTGTGCCCTGGCTTGCCTCAGTGTAATCCAGAGAATGTAAATCATCTGCATTGCAGCTATTTTTAGGGGGTTTGCTTTCCTTCCACTACCAGGCTGGAGCAGCAGCTTATGCAAGTGTTTCTTAGGTCCAAAATGAGACAGGAGTGAGAGCAGGGCCAGCCACTAAGAAAAATGCTTCCAGAAGTCCCCATGAAATATTATCTCTCACAGGCAGCTGTTCAGTACCTCATGATGTGTGTTAGGCACTGCTTTCCTGCCAGCCTACGAGACTGTGCAGTACATTCACCTCAGCTTACTTTACTTTTTATTAGATTGTGAATTAAAAAGCATTATTCTCGTTGCTCAGCAGACAGCTTCCTTATACCAGTGACTCACTGCTGCTCTCGTAACCCTCATGTACCCTCAGCACCACCCAGGGCCATAATTTGTCTCAATATATCAAGTAGTGTCAAGTGCCTGGGAATGTAGTCTGATCCGTTACATCCAAGTAAACCAAAGTTTTGTCTTATGCATATATATGTGCTAAACAGAAAGTAGATCACTTCTGAGGATGACAAAGCTAAATTTGTTACCATTTTGGTTGGAAATGTCTTTTGTCTGCCTGAGTGGAAACTTTCTGTTTGGTAATATGGTGACTTTCAGGGTTTTAAAGCCAAATGAAAAAAAATGGGTGTCCCTGCTCACTGAGAGCAAGCCCCTTGGTACCCCACCACAGTCCCAGCCTGATCGTCAGCTGGTACACAGACACAAAACATGCAATGGAGTGCAAGTCCATCAGGATCTAAACAGTGTCAACAGCTGTTAATCTCCTGGATTTTTTAACAAAATAACCAAAGAGAAACAAATACTCTATGTGGGCAAGATGAATATACAAGTAAGATCCACAAGGAATAATTCAAAGGAAGTTTGCAATATTTTTCTGCTGTTTGGATTAGTTAGTCCAAATAAAAATTTCTTTATTCACAGTCTTAATTCCAGGCTACCACTGAAGGCCTGTTCTGCAAGGCTCCATCTGCCATATAGCTGCAGTTTGGAGAATGGGTTCAAGAGATCTCAGAGAAAATTTTATTGCTCAACCTTTAGTATGCAAAGTGTCATCACAGGCCAAATCTGCAAAGTCTTCTCTAAGTAGCATCTTTTACTGACTTTAATGCAGATTACTTTCACTCAGAGAACTGAAAATAGAAGGCAATAATTCCTTGGTTAGTCAAGCTGAAACTCTGAATTATTACACAGTCATTTAGACAAGATCCAAGACCACCTATGAGTCTATCAGAAGCTCACACATGGCATGGAAGAAGGGCATAGTTTTGGAGATCTGTGACCTGCAATTTTTAGCTGTTTGGTGTAACAGTTACATTTACTGGGAACTGGCAAAAATGAGTGTCCTGAAAAACACAGACAGCAGCAGCTTCTCTTGCCTAGGCTGCAGCTGCTCACCACCTCAGGGCGCCAGAAAGGAGTTCTTATTTCTGCTACAGCCACAACGAATACGAGAAGACACATACCAGTCTCACCACACAAGCCAAAGCATTAACCAAAAGATGACTATAATGAATGTCAGGAAGATCAAATTGAGGTCAAGATAGCTCGATGTCCTGCTTGCTTGCTGCTTACTCAGAAATAGTTTCCTCTTTATGTGAATTATTTGCTCAAATGAGGTTTGTAAGAGCCCTTATCTGACTCAGCCTGCAGGCAAAGATGTCTGCTTCACTAGGTCAAACCATGCAGCCACTGAAATCAATAGGAACATTCCCCGTGATTTCAAATGGGGGCAAAGCCAGAGTTACTATATACTGTAGCATATCTTTTCCTATACAGTTACTATGTACTAGGTACTCCCCAGAAATTAAAAAAAAATATCTCTCCATAAAGAAAAACAAAAAAATGATCAGAAATTATCTGAGTTGCAACAACTGTTTTCTTCTTGTAATGATCATTTGTTCTCCTGAAGAGAAGCCTACCCATATAAGTTTCATCTGTCCTTTGAAGTTAAAAGTAACTGTGTTTCCTTATTAAGGTTAAGGACAAATATTCCACTAGCTCCTAAGAAAACTTTATCAAGATATTGATGATTTCATATATTTAACAGATTGGTTCAGGTTTCCAAACAGTTTCTGCTGAATTTTCAAGCCCTTTTAGACTTGCATTTACCTATGAGTTCCCAGTTTTCATGTTTTGAGTTTGGAGCTGCTTGTAGAAAGACAGAAGGAATCCTGTATGATACCTGACATATAAATATACTTCCATTTTTATCTTAATCTCACAGTGCCCCACTTTTCCATTATCCTCAAGGTGCTTTTACACTCATTTGTTTATATATGTCTTCCCTTTTTTGAAAAACAGTTTGCTTTTCTTTCTTCATTCCATTACTTTTTGGGTTCTCCATTAGCCTTAAGATATAAGTGTCCTATCTAATTTTATAAGACCATGGAATTAACACCATATGAACTTTTTTATTTTCATCACTCATTAGTATATGTTGACCATATGTTCATTAGTTCATAACAAAGCCTGCAGTCTCTTACCTTTGCTCACAAAACCACACAATTGTTTCTGCAATAAGCCTCACCAAAGCGCAGTTATTAGTGCCACCCCAAAGAAATTAAGAACAGAGCCCCAGCTGAGTACCCTGTTTTCTAGCTTGAATCTCCATTAACAAGATCGATTTCTCTTCCTTACATTCTTTCACATTCTTGATAAATGTCTATCTTTCTTACACATACAAACCTTGCTCACACCAGATTCACTCATAGCTCTTGCCTCTTCTTGAACCAACTTTATTGACTTCATGCTGTTCACTTCCACCATCTATGCAATCCACCTTTTTCGACTTGTCTTTTAAAAGTGCCTCGCTTTTATAATAGTCATGCCTGGTGGAATCCTGCCCTGGGATGGACTGTACTCCTGGATCATTGTCACAGCACAATAGCAAAAAGGAAAGCTGCAAGTGCTGCTCCTGGAAAGCTGTGTACAAAGTACAACCCAAATAAGAACTCTCCTCCTCTGGGAGTTTTGCATCTCTGCCAAGGCAGAGATAGCAGTACAGCCCAATTCACCAACCACCCTGCTGGGCCTGGTTTGATGCAGACCAATGCATACCTAAATGTTCCTTAGAAATTATTTCTTTACTCAGAGGCATAAATAATGACCACCTACTAGACCATTGGTCCCTAAAGTGTTAATATAGAACAGATACCATAGAAATCTGCTTTTTCATTTGGGTTTGTTGTTTGTTTTGGGGGGGGTTTTTTGCACTCAGTGACTAGCCGTCACTGCAGGAAAACCCAAATCCCTTTTTGCCTTAGAATTTAATTCTTTATTCACCCTATGTTCCTCAATAAATATGTTCATTTGGAGTGCTAGTTTTATCCAGCTAATACCCAACTGCTGCTGAGTTAATCAAACAGAAGCAGCAAGGAGGCAAAGGCAGAGAACAGACCTGCCACTTACACACTTTGCAGCCAGTGATGGGCAGGCACCCAGCCTTGCTTCAGATTAAACGGTCAAAAATTAGATAGATCCTTATCCAGAGTACATTTCTGTCTCTGTCTGACAAAAAAAAAAAAAAAAAAAAAAGTACTGAAAAACTTGAATAATGAGACATTAAAATAGCATTTTTGAAATATGAAAAACTCACACACAAAAAAACCAACAACAAACAAAAAAAAAAACCCCAACCCAGAAAACCAAAAGCTATCCATCCCCAACAAGGAGACACAGAGATGCAAGAGACACAATTTTGTACATTTCTGCTCTGCCTCTCCCCACATTCCCTTCATTTCTACTGAACTCCCAAGCTCCCAAATGATTTTGTTAGAGGTGGAACAAGGGAAAAGGCATTGGGATTCCACAGAAATGGAATTTCTTAGGGAAACGATTACTCCCTGACCCAAAATGTGTCAAGGATCTCTGTGCATGAAATTCAGTCTGACCATGATCACATTTCTGGAAAGGTTAAGGCTTCCTGGGGCTCTGCTGAGACTTGCAGGTTACACTGTCCAAGCAGCCCTATTCAAACTCAAGACAGAGCTTTAGTATTCCCTGGCTATCTGATTCTCCATCCTCCTTCATGTCTAGCTCTCTTCAGAGAATAAATGAAAAGGGCAATACTTCACTCAACAATTGCTACAATCAGATGCAGCTTAAAGAGGTAACTTTCCAAACAATGTTGCTGTCACCATTGTTGAAAGTGCCTCCTTCACAAGAATCTTTTCTGTAATTGTCTTCCAAATAGGCCTGGAATAAGATTTCCAAATATTGAAGCTTCCCTTGAACCATAAATTCTAATTTTTAGTCATCTTTGGGTAAAGCTGGTTCACAGTCAAATGAAAAATCTGTCCTAATTGATGGGGTTTGACTCCCTGTTTCTCATCCTTTTCTATTCAGTCCTGTGAAAGATGGAATAGAAAATTTAACTCTAGATGTTGGAGACTGGCAAACTGAATAGCTTGCAAAATCAAGCAGGACTCTTAAAACAACAGATTTTCTTTCCATCAGACAAAATCCTATGCAATGGAGACCCATTAAATGAATACCTGAGAAAGTTGGTCTCTAGTGCATCTAACACAATGGATAAAAGAACACTGTAAAATTAATCTGTCAAACCAAAATATATTTCATGTAATGCAATGGCCTGCTTAAATTAATATCACTCACTCAAGAGAACTGCTAAAGTATTTTGGTGCAATGTGGATACATATTTAACAGATTCATACTTCAGATGTAATAACCCTTTAGAGATTTACTATGCTTATGGCTTAAAAATCAGGCCATAAGACTACTGACTACTAATAGGGACTTTATTGATGCCTGTTACTGTGCAGAAGAAAAAAAAGTGTAGTACACTGATATTGACTTTCACAGCTCTGACTATTCCATGTATATGTTTTTTCTTGTTGTGAGGGGACTTCTGACTTCATTGTATTTCTTACGCAAAACCACTAAAGCTGTCACCAAAGGCACTTTAGGTAGTCAAAAGGTTATCTGAAAAAGAAACCAAAACTTTATTTAAAAAAATTAAATTTTCCTCTTTTTCTTTCCTAAATGAAATTGTTTGGGGTAAAAGTAAGGTACCAGTGTGAATGTAAAAGACTTCTGTAAAATTATTGAGTTTACTAATTTTATAAAATTTGTAAATTACAAGTTCCCTAAACTCTTCTGCGATGTCCAAGATACTTTGTATCAGTCAGGAATCAACATATTAGTTAACATTCCATCCTCTACAAATTGTGTGCATAACTTTCCTACAGAAAGTTCTTGAAAACAGAGATTCCCTGAACAGCAGCACTCTCAGACCTGCTGGAGGACAACATTCAGATCCTCTCCTGAAAACCCCCCATTGCAGTCATTTGTAAAGCCAATCACTCAAATAAAATCATATCAAGTCAGCTGACCTCTACTGTCAAGAAGGAATGAAAAAGAAAAGCAGCCTCTTAATTAGGAAGGCTCAAAATCATATACAAATTCATAAATCAATGGCAATCACTCAGAAGCTGATAGGGAACCAGATACTTATTAGTGAATTAATGTAACTCGCTTCATTCAGCTGCCACTCTTAAACAATTTCTGTCACACATTTTGCACCAAGTTTCAGGCATGTAGTATATTGCGTGATGCAATTGGGAAATCCCAGGGGTATGGATAACTGTAGCATCATTAGAGATTGCAGATGACATTCATATTCATATTAATCATTCTTTCTCTTACCCTTGGCACAATTAAAGGATACAGCAGCCTTCAAAAGGTACATCTGTCCCACATAAAACTTCACATTCTGAAAAAAAAACCCAAACCAAACCAATTTAGAGTAGAATTAAAATTCAAAGCATTTTCACAAGAAGGAATTTCTGGGATAAAAAAATAAGGAAAAAATGTGTCTCTGTTTCCTGGTTGATAAAAGTCTTCCACAGCAAATTAAAATTGCAAAGTCTGTTGATATGGGAAGTTGAAGAATTCTAACTTTTTTCTCTCCTGTGAAAAAATACTGATTTTGAAAAAATAATTCTCTTTCAGATAGTCACTTCCACAGAAAATCACTCCTCAGCCACTGTTAAGCACAAGAAGTTATCCAGATTCTCTTAAAAGGTGACATAAATTGCATGAAAGTGTGCCATGAATTATTTTGTTCATTTTATTGTAACACAAAATGTCTTACCATGTCTCTGTAGTGGCTAGCAGTACCTTCTTGATTTAGCTGGGAAATGCAATGGAAAAGAGAGTTTGCAGCAATGCATCTTCAGGAACTACTGATACCGTGGGACAACGTTTCCTAAATGCACTGACACAAAGTGTAGCAGGAGTGTGAAACTTCCCATTTGAGCAGTGTCAGAACTTTTCCGCTCACAAAATGCTGAAATTTCAGCAAAATACATATGATTTTGTAGCATGTTTGCATTTCACTTGAAAAATAAAATGGGTAGGATGAGCGTTTCCAGAGAGGTTCTGCTAAAGGGTAAAAATGGCTGGCAGAAGTTCAATTTTAAGACCATTGCTTGTCCCTTTGGGATATACATCTACCACTACAGAAGCAGACACTCTCCAGAAATGATCTGGGAAAGCAGTAAAAGCTCATCACAGTGAGAATAATGTGACCTTGCTCCCAAAGAGAAAAAACAGATTCACCAAGCTATATACCACCTGGAAGGGCTTTACAGGTCAAACTTTAAATATATTCAGTGAGAGAAGAGTTTATTTTCTTTTTGCCTCCAAGAAGCTCCACTGTATAACTAGCTCTGCTTGTAGGATTTATTGCACCTATACCAAGTGACGGTCTACACAAAGCTACTCGTGTGTTGTGAGGCCGGTAGATATGCTGTTAGATGAAGGTATGAGGGAGACATCACCTGTGCAATACATTTCTTCACCCAGCTGATGGCGTTTCATTGTTTCCCCACCTGGACACAGAAAAAGTGCATCAAGGGTCTTAGGAATCAAGACTGTGAGATAAGATACAAGGGAGCTTTTCCCAGCTTAAGCCAATACAAGGTGCGGTGAGATTTTCCAGCTGGAAGTTGCTTTTTCTGCCTCTTACATGTGCACTCGTGGCCAATGTGTGAATTTGTCATCAGGCTCTAACAAATTGCTATTTGTTTTGCAGACTGCCTATGTCATCGCCAGCAGGAATGAGCAGAGAGCAGAGCGCAGAGCAAGAGGCATTGCAGCTGGCGCAGCAGCCCCCACTGACAGACATGAGACAACTGCTAGGCTTTAGAATCCCCCTTCTCCCCACACAGGCTGATCCTGCATTGCAAACTTGCAGCCAGGTCTCTTCACACTGTTTTGCATGTATGTGCACTGCAACCTCAGCTTCAGGAGACGTTCCCTGTTTATGGCCACAATTGCTCGTTCCTAGCAGAGAACCAGGCAGCATACCCAGAAATAACCTGAGATTACCAAAACCCTTTCTAGCAAAATCATCCTGCGTGCAACAGAACTGTGTTACCCTCCCGACACTCATGTAATCAATGGCAATTATTCATTAAAATCATCATTCAATAATACTGCTTTTATAAGGCAGTATTAGGAGACAGTGTTACACAGGTCGCAGGGATGCTGTCATTCTTTCAATTTCTCAGACTACAATGGGAGTAATTTCCATAGAGCAACAAATGATGACAGGTGAGTAACTTAAACCAGGATATTTCTATGTTGTTTGAGGAAGATCACTGGAAAGGCTTTCCTTAACTATAAAAGCGTAGGTTGTTTTTTGCTCTTCTCAAGAAATATATATATTTGTCCCTCACACATTTCAGAAGCATCACCACACACCTTTCTGTCCTCTGCTGCTTACTACTGGCAGTAATCAGTGATTCTCCCCTCCCCTCCCCTCCCCTCCCCTCCCCTCCCCCTCCCCTCCCCTCCTCTCCTCCAGCTCAATATACATATTTACCTAACAAGCCTCCCCATCCTGTCAGTTGAAGGAAAACTTTATCATGGGGGAGTAGAGAGCTAAAAGGACTCATAAATAGACTATTCCTCTCTCCTTTTTTAACCACCGGCTTCTATCTCACTTAGGTGAGCTATGATGATGGCTCTGTCTGGTCTGTAACAGTCAGATCCTAATGCCTCATGTGGTCTAAACATCACTAGATTCATCAGACACATCAAGAATGAAGTAGGTGATGCTTTACCATCTCTTACCTCATCAGAACTGCAAACCAAGTACTTATATGACAGTCATAGGTAGAAACACTCTGGAAGCACCTTCCTTACAGTTATTTAAAAAAAAAAAAAAAAGTCTTTTTTTAAATAAAAAAGAGTATTTTTTTTTACCTTGGCCCTTTAGAAAATGCTAATTTAGAAAATGCTAAGCTTTAAAAAATAAAAATTCTGCACTCTCCTGGTGCTCAGTACAAACTGAAGTTAGAGGGTGACCCTATAAATACAAACATACCTTTACCAACCCTGACTATCGATGAAAATATAAAGGAAGAAATAATTTTCTGCTGCAAAATAAAATGTCCCATACATCGCCTTTTACATTAATAGTTTACCAAACACAATTATGTGGCGGATCATTTCAGTGATTTTCTTACTGATCCTGAAAGGAGAGAATTAGCTCTGTAAAACGAAATTAGTCTTGCATACACCCCTGAAAATATCCCTCCTTCTCTCAAGGTGTGTCTCTTCTTTCTCTCCCCAGCCCTCAGGAAAGAGGGGAAGCCTCACCTCAGGTTTGCACCACTAGACAATGGAACTACCCAGTAGGTATGAGAATTCTCTGACTCGGGTCTCTAATAACTTTCTGCGAAATGAATCTACAGGCAAACTCAACAATGTATTTTGAGAAAAGTATTCACGGCAGTCTTTATCCTGAAAGATTTCCAGGTAGACATAAGAAGAACTGAGGAAATCTTATCTGAGCAGCTAAAATTACATTCAAGAAACTGCAAGGGACATAAGCAGATCCCTTCCGGCTGTCCACAGGCACCTGTGACTCCCCCAAGTTGTGATTCATTGGTACCAGAGAACCGAGCAGCAAGTGGACCCAGCCGGGTAAATGTTCCATGCAGGAGCAGCCTGCATCACATGACCGAAGTGGACAAAATCTAACACGTAGCCTGTCTGCTCCCTGATTAATGCAGACTGTAGTCATCAGCTTCACTGTATTATATCCCACTTTAGAGGAAGGGAGAAGAAAAATATCGGGCTGCCAGGTAAATACCTCATGTGTCTCCTGAGAGGACACGAACTGCTCAAACTCACAGAGGTGTAACTGAGTTCTGTCATCTGCCTTTCGTGTGGCTGTTTTTCTCTCTTAATCTTCATCATTTGGGGGTTTTTATCATTGTGAGCAGTCAGAACTTGGCTAGGGACGTGATCAGTTCCAAGTCTCTGGGTTTTGGGGGATAAGAAAGATCAGAGAGGTAGAGTTTAGATCACTCGCTACTGTTGACTAAATCTTCCCATTGAAAACCAGAGGGGGCTTTGCCTGCCCATAGGATTGAAGGTGAAAAGGGAATAAAAAGTACATCTGTCTCTGTACTACATGGGTTCAGAGGTAGGATGACCCTCAGATGAGAGCCCACATACTGACCAGCTGCCCTGGCAGCCAAAGGGCACTGCTGCAGCCAGTGGAGTGAACCCCTTTGGGGGCAAGGAAGAGAGGAGGGTTTCAAATATATTTCCTTTAAATCCAGGACATCCTTTTACCTTGGTCAGGTGAAAGACAGCAAGGATCTGGATGCTATTCCTTTACCCAACTTATTCTCCTAATGAACCAGGTCATTTTGTTTCCACCTTGCATTTTACAGTTTCTCCAAATGAAGGAAAAAGATTTCTGCCTTAAGGTTCCTTCCTGAGTTATACAAAATGAATCATCATTTTATGCAAGAAAGAAAGTTATCTCTTGTCAAAAAAAAAAAAAAGAAACAAGGGATGTCAGAGATTCAGCAAATGCAATGTATGGACTTCGTGACTCCTAAAGTAAAATAAAAACCCAGTCAGCACATTGTGCCTTGGGTCATTTAAAATCAGTACCATTTTCATTCTCAGCTATGCACCCTGTCCTGAATTCACAGGAGCTGCTGTCATGGCTCTTTGTTCTTAAATCTGTGTGAAACATTGCAAAGATGGAAACTGCTCTGCTTCTCCACCCTCACCGCCTTCAGGTTTATTCTCCTTCACTCACTATTGTTTCTCTTTAGGTTGTGGGTTTTGGGGGGTTTTTTTGTCCACTCCTCCATGCTTTTGCCTTCAGCTCCCCACTTCTCCTCAGCCCCTTTCAGCCCTGTCCACTGGTCTCCATTCCTCTTTATTTACATCACTTGTCTTTCCCCTTTCCTGCTTTCTCTATTCTGCTTCATATTGCTCACCTGCACTTTATTGCTCCACAACAGTAATTTTACCTGCTGGATTAGAACATTAGCTGACACTGAATTATATTCCACACTGAGTGCAGCATGATGTTGTAACTCACAGAGACCCCAGGACCTCTGCTATAGGTACAAGCTTGAACTGTTCATGCACACTTTTGATCTGGAACACTGTAAGTGGAAAATAAGTTAAAACAGGCTAATTATAACGTGTCAAGGAAACAATTAGATGTGAGATAAAGAAAATGTGTGGAAGGAACAGATAGAATATCTGGACATTAGAAAGGAAAATAAAAATAGACTTTATAAGACTGTCTTTAGACAGTGGTAAAAGGATGGCCAAAGAAAAAAAGAGGGGGAAAAAAAAAAAAGAAAATGTGAAGAAACAAAGAGAAAGAAGAAACAGCTAATACTCAAAAACAATTCCAGCAGCACCAATGTCAACAGTGACAGAGCCAAAGAAAGAAGCTGGAAACACTTGGCACAGAGGATTAGATGAGATGGAGATGGGGGAAGGAACGATAAAAATCATTGAATGCAAGAAAGGAAAGTGCATCAAGATCTAGGCCTAGCACTCATTTTATGGGACATTAAAGCCAAATTCATTGCTATGATTCTAAAAGAGTGATGGGTTTTCTTCCTATTAGTGACTTTTGGGGTCCAACTACTAGGTCCATTTCAGAAGAACAGTTCTACCAGGCAGGGTACAACAGTAGCTGCCTAATCTTCACCAAACCTCATTGAAACTGGGTGGTTTTCAACTGGCTTCTACAGGAGCTGGTAGAATTGGATCCTAAAAGAAATAAATTTGTAGTACTGGTAGTGCTGGTTGGGTATTTTGCAGAAAAAGTGCTTTTTTCAAAGAAATTTCATCAAAACAGACTCACTCTGCAGCAATACGGAATATTGAAAAGAGGGCATTTCCAAGACGAAAAAGAAAAATCCTGACAAGGATTGGTTAAGACAAATGACCACTCATTTCACTCCTCCAGACCCAGCTCTTGCCTGACTATTTAAAACATTCATTTCCCACATGCAGGTATGCCCAGGTAAAGGTGCGTACAACACTTTGTTGCACAAGCTTGAAGGAACATCCCCTTCAGGTGGCTGCAGGAAAAGTGAACAAAGAAAAAAGGATAGATAATCTATTTAGGCAGTTTTCAAGGGTAAATATAGCAGAAAACTCTTGCTGTACTGGTATGTCCTGAAATGTCAGTACAGCTGCAGTGGCAGGGTATTCACCACTTGCTCAAATGTTGTGTTGTTCTTGTTTCAAATCGTGCTTTTATGGTCACATCTTTGTCATGGGAGGAAATACTCTCAAGAAGTGTGTTTCTTCCCTTCTCTTATTTGTCTTGGCAGGAATACTAAAACCACCTCATAACAAATACTTTGCTTATTCGTATTTTCCAATGAAAGTGTATCTTTGGAGTTTTCCCTATCATACAAGCTAACAGTATTTCTTACTGGTTAGAAGAATATCACAAAGCAAAACAATCTTCTCTAATGGCTAAGCTGCCTGACCTTGTGCCTGTAGTAGTGCCAGAAGCACGGCTGGTTTTTAATGATACTTTTTCACATCTTTTCAATGGAGTGCTATGGCAGAGGCCAGAAGGAATGACCCAAAGGAGGAAGCTCTCTGTTTACCTACTGTCAAGAAGGCACAGGGGACCGTAGGCTTCCCCACAGTATTTTGTAACCCTGCCCTTAGAGGATCACCTCTAGACACAGGGGGTCAGCTCAGTCTCTGTGCTCATTAACTCCATGACCTCTCTGCTGAGACAATACTTTGGGTGTATTTTAGTAAAAGACACAAGCATGGCTCAAAACCTTCCTTCACTTCTCCAGCTTCAGCTGAACTGTATGTAACCGGTAGGGTGCTGTTCCTCAACGGTGAGATAAAATGCCAACAGCAAGAGATTTAAGGCTTTTTTTTATCAGTTAAAGGGCTGGTGCTGTAAATACTCCCCATGAAGGGCTGAGCAGCTCTGATGCTCCCTGGCCTTAGTGGAGAAGGACTGTGCTACTCACCAGTAGAGTCAGCTTTGCAAAGCAAAAGTGTCTGTTAGGGCTGAGGGCACACAGGGCACTTCTGCAGCTTGCCTCTAGCACAAGCTCCTTACCGAGGTTTGATAATGTCATTAAACCCTTTCTGAGAAGACCCATTAGTTAAAATTTGCACATTGTTAATTGCAAAATGTTCTCTTATTCCCTAATCAGACAAGATTTTATTTGCTAATTTTCCTTCCTGATAGAGTGGGAAGGTGCGTTGTGTAGTCTCAAGCGCAGCACAAAGAGCATGACCAGTAAATGATACCTCTTCCCATCTTCATAATAAAAATCTGCAAATGAAATTCTGTGTGTTAGCTGGGAAATGCTATGCTTATTTTTTTTGTGACCAACATTTGACCAATGTCTTTATCCTGCCAATCCCACTGCTCTTTATTCAACAATAAAATACACTCAGCATTTTCATTTAGCAGGAATATATTCTGGGAAAAAACAATAAGGTGGCATTTTGAACAGAAGTATTTGTGAACATATTGCTTATTTTTTTATTAAAAAAAAAGTAAAGGATGAAATTATCAACCTCACTTTAAGTTGGCATTAGTTTGGGGAAAAACAGTTTGGGCTTCAGGTTCACTGTATGACAAAGATGATGGTACCACTGGCAGAGTTTGTGAGGAGGTACAACCCTCAGCTTCAAGGTCAAATCCATTCTCAATGAGTCAGTTAAATTCTTCTGATGTATATTCATCATATACATTCATGCTGGACCACCCAAGCCAAACTTAATTGATATAATATTGTATGCACATGAATGTGGGTTGAAAAAAAGTATGCCATGGACAGCAGATTTTTTCCTTAATCTAAATCCAGCATTTTTGATGGGTGACATACTCTACCTTCCATTTACTGAAAGCAAACATGGAATCTAACCTTTCCAAAAATCTCAGTGTGGTCTGAATTTCATGTTTCAGACCTGTTCAGATATTAACTGATCTTGAGGGAAATTTGCATCCATTAAAAAAATGTTAAATCATGTCAAATTATTGACAAATTCTCAAAAATCAAGGAATGGCACTGAAATTCTGAGGCAAATATACCACACATATCCCCCAGTATAATAATTCTAGGGAAATTTTACAAAATAATCCTCAAAAAGTACCACGTTCTCTATATTTTTTTCCAAAAAACCCCAGGGAAATGACATTTCCTTTGCAACTGCCGTTGAGTCAAGCACTATGGATCAAATTCTGCACTGCTAGACATAATGCTATTGTGCTAGCACTTTATACTAGGAAATACTTTTACCAAACACGTTAGAACTTCTTACAGTTCTGATAAAACCTTTTGCTGCTGTTAGAGAAATATTTTTCTGAATAAGCACATGTATTATGCCATGTAAAAATAGCCTTGCTTTTTACTCAGTACAGAAGGAGTTAAGACAGGATAAAAATGTACTCTCTGAATCAGAGAAGTATTTTTTGAGACACTGCTTTGGAAAGGAAAAAGCTTGGTTGGTTTTTGTTTAAACTAAAACCGGTGTTGTATTGACATGTCTGGATTAGGCTTTCAATGCATTTTTCCAACCTGTTGGACACCTTCCACAGATTATAAAAAGACACCACAAACAGGAGTGAAGAGAATGTTACTTTTGTGCACTAATTTCTCCCCAGGGGTTTATAAAGAGGGTCCATACACATTTTTGTGTAAAGATACAGGACAAATTTATTACAACAGAGAGGAGCAGTAAAAGTAAATTTATTATCATTTTTATCATTCCTGGCAGTTCTTGCAGCAGACAGCCCAGGTCCATGAACTGTGTAAGGCTGTTCTGTGACTCAGAGCTTCCACATCCAAGCAGGTTTGGGAACTGAAATTTACTGCTGCTGTCAAAATGGTCTAAAAGAATCGGACACCTCTTCTAGCACAATCTGTGTTCCTGCACACAAAATATTAGAAAGAGGGATCTGGGGGAGGGTTGTTTTTTCCAGAAGCAAAATAAATTTCCTTTCCTGAAGAGTTTAACTGAAAAACTAGATAGTTTAGTGTGGGGTGGTTTGTTGTTGTATTGGGTTTGTTTTGTTTAAATTGATAGATGCCTTTCCTCAGATTGAAGATTCTTTTGTTAACTCTGGATCATTTTTATCCAGTGTCACTGACATAGCAGCTCAGTGTCTGAGGACAGGTGCTGGGAGATAACAGCAGCTTCACAAAAAGCAGACTTTTCTGAGTCAATCGCTTTTCCAGAAGAAGCAAGCCCAGTGATTTATGCTGTTGTCACACAGTATTCCTGCAATACCTTCTTCATTCTTGAAGTAAGCCAGTCACCCACTCTCTAAGAAATGAGGAAACATCTTCAGTCTTTGGAATGAGAAAAATTCAGAAAAAAATAGTACTCTTCCATTGCAATTATTATTCCTGATCTGATCTGCAGGCATTTCTGACCTATTCCTTGTCTAACAGAAAGCGTGTAACCCTGAGTATGGCAGCTCTTAAAACTGCATTGTTATACAGTTCAGGAGCAAGGGGTTTAAAAAAAAAACAGCTAAAATATATTCCTATTAGAAAATAGTATCTTTCTAAAATCAGAACTGTTGCTGCAACAATCAGAAGATTCAGTCTCCTTTTCCATTGACTAATTACACTGACCAAATTCTGCCTTTTTATTTAGAGCATAAGATTCACTTGCTCTTTGCCATTAAGCAACATTGTTCCATTTCAGATTCAGTGCTCCTAACTAACCACAAAGAATTGCCCAGTAGATCCAACAGTCCCCTCTCATTTGTCCACAGCACCTAGAGGATGATGTAGTAGGTTTATTCCAATGACTTTCCCTCCCATAGCCACAGGCAGTGAACACTGTCACCTGGGACTTTGGTCACCTCACAAAGAACCTCCAAGAAGGTACCAAAGGATGTGAGTGGCTCAGTTGCTACATACCTTCCAAATTAAAAGAAAAAGAACCCTCTTTCTGTCCTTTACGGTTATGTCACATTGCAACACCCCCCACTTGGTGCTCAGATCCCAGATTTTATCCACAGCTGAAAACTGACATGTCAGGCTTTAAAAAAAAAACAAGTGGGACTACAAGGAAAGGAATAAGCATAACTAAATATAACTAACTAAATTTATAACAAAAATCCAACAATTCCAGGATTTACCTAAACTCCTAAACTTGAGACATGTCTTTCAGTTGGCTTCAATAATCTTTGGATGCATCTATTTACAAAATTTATTAAGGGGAGTTTCATTATAGTATTCTCCAGCTTTCCTGCAAAGAGGAAACATACAGAAGTGAATTGCTTCTGACTTGATTCCTCACCAACACTACCTATCTTTTGGTGGCCTGTGAATGCAACTATAATATTAGGTCATTGTTTTCAAATTCTCTCTGAATTCAGAAACTATTCTTTTTCCACAATCTTCTAAATCATCAAGAATTAGGCAAACTTATTTTTCAAAACAAACCCTCCTGGAGTTCACTGAGTAACACAAATAAATGCACTTAGAGACGTGACTCTGAAACTTCTCCACTTAGCAAACAGAGAGATGATGCTGGCAGGAAAATCAAAAAGCATCAGGGATGCCTGGATATTATGGTATTTTGATTCCAGCTACCAAACCCCTAAGATCACAGACATCTTCTGGATTCATAGCCGTCATCAGCTTCAGAAAGCATTTGACTTTTCTCACTGGGATCAAAGTCCCTTTCCCTGAGGATGAAAGAGAAGGCACAGTGCAGTACCTATCTGCAGTGTGATACTTAACTGTAACGAATGGGACTCCTCCACTCATTTTCCTGCACCTAATAAGCATCCTGCATGAAATTTTGGGGCAATAGAGCACTCACCATACATGAGACAACTCTTGAAAATTTTGATGCACCTTTTATTTCTCCTTCAGAAGACAAAGTTTGGTAATAATTACCAAGTCTGTGAAGGAGAAAACAAAATCAAAGAAGCAACAATGCCTGCATCAAGGATTAAGAAAGTGCATGAGTGAATTATATGAGTTTCTTTTGTACTTATCACAATGATTGCATGCTAATGTATGCACTGGATATGCAAATAGTTCATACCAATAATTTTATGAGAGCATTTGCAAGATCTTTGGAAGATCTTAAAAACTGGACCAAATTCAGGCAACAAAGAAAATTGCCAAATTTGAAGGATTTTTACAGGCAGCTTATGCACGGGAGGAAAGAAATCCCTCTTACAATTTGCTGAAAACATTCAAGGAGAATCCTCATTCTTCTAACTAATTGCTATTTTTGTCAGAAATGTAAGCGTCTGTCATGGCACATCATAAATTGCTGATAACATATCATCAGTGAACATTTGTAAGTGAGATAAATGCAGAAAGTATTTATACTGCTTCCAGACCAATTAACACTATGCCACCCTTCACCACCCAAGTTTGCTGGTATTTGAGTTATTGACAAACTGAAGTTGTCTGCCTTTAAATAATCTTTTCTCTTGTAGGGTATTATTATCCCAGATGCACTGCAGAATTCCAAATTCAAGCCAGTTATGAAATTCTCCCCCAGCTCCCTCAAAAGGGGCCCTTGATCTCTCAAGTACTTCAGCAGCCAGCGCCCACAGTTGCTCTATGGAAAGACGTGACTCATGCCCAATTCATTCATTTAAAATTCTCTCCAGCTCAATAAATTCTGGCAGTCATTCCAGCCCATTCTCTGGGTGTCAGAAACCCAGGCTGTTTTATCTGGATTTTTCTTTGGCTCATTAAATGGAGGAGCTGGATCATCATTACATCCCTATCAATCAGGTGCCATTCACTAAATATTATAGATGAGCCAAGAAAGACGTGTAGGCTTATTTATTTAACACTGAAAAGCAACACACTGTTTGTACTGCTGTAATGTTGTTTTATACCAGCTGACTGGTCAGCCATTACACAGTAATTTACTGGAAATGAGGGAGTTTTAAGGCACAGCTTCAGAAAGTTCCTATAGCACGCAAAAATTCTGAACTATTCTAACCTAGGGTCACTCAAATCAATCCTTGAACTTGTATTCCAAGAAATCCCACTTCTCTAGAAAACTCAGATAACCCATCAACTCACATTGCCCCAGACTGCTTTTTGGAAAGGTAAGTCTGTGTCCTCCAGCAACCACACGGCTTCTTACAACTTCCTTAATGCGCACATGGCTTCTCCTGAGAAATGCCAGGCGATGAGCAGCTTTCTCATTGCTGTTTGAGCACAACTGCCCTTTGGCTCTGGAAGAATTGAACCTATGTCCACAGGACTGCAGACCGGCCTGTCTTTAAAAGTCCCCCGAAGATAAAAGCAGTGCAGACCAGTCAGGAACTAGAAACAAAGCCATGTTTTCCACTATCCCCACTCACATCCTGTACATCCAGCCTGCAAAACTGCTCTCTGGTCCAAAGGACATTAGAAGCAGACATCTGAAGATGGGAAGACATCTGAAAGGGGAGAGGAAAGCAAGTGAGAGCTGCTAGACCTTATCAAGCTCCCATTGAAATAATATTCCCCTTCTGTTCACAATACACACTGAACTAATTCAAAACCAGTCTATCTCCTACCATCTACTGCAGCAAAATGCCATAACTTACCACCATCTCCTAGACAGAGAAAAACAGTAAGGTAGCATTCATCCAAATGGCATGCCTTTAAATTTTCACAGCCTTTGAGACAGTGTGTCCTAAAGTGCCTTCTCAGATGCAGGGACAGGGAATGTTTTGACACTAATTTGAATATATTAATAACAACATTGCTAAGGCTGTGGAAAAAATACGTAAGCTGCAATTTTGTTGTGCTTTCTGTTTTCCAATGCCTCTGCTCATCAGTCTGCTAAAGAATTTTAATGGCCCAGGCAAACATCAAGTGCAAGATGATCTCCCACACTGAAAATGCAAGGCATCCTTTTAGGTTTTTTGCAAGACCTGCATATTTTTACAATAAAAATAATACTATCGGATATACAGAAAGAGTACTTAGGAGCCCTGTCCACTTTTTAAATATTTTTTTGAAAAAATTACAATGCACTCTAACCACTTAAGATGATCCCGAAACCCTACGCAGATGGCAGAACACACATCTCACCTGAAACCATACTTATGATAGCTATCTATCTGAACATGATTTTGTCAGTTTGCCAGCCACCCTTTTTTTTATTATTATTTATTTAAAGCAGTATTTAGAAATGGCTCATTAAAGTGGGAGCAGAACTTGAAAAAAATTTTGCAAAACTGTTTTATCAAAATTTGCAGTTCAGCCCTCTCAGTACCTTTTAGATGGGATTCATCATACCTATCTTTAGCCATGCAGAAATTGGGTGCTTCACCTAAGGTAGGCATCTCTTCTCACTTTTTTTTGCTCACAAAAAGATACAGCCACTCTACCTTAGGTCTACAATTCAATTCCAGATTTTGTATTCTTCCTGAGACTGACAATACAGTCACAGGAACTTTCCAGCAGATTGCAAGGCATCCATGATTCAAAATCCCAGTAAAATTAAATGTGAGCTGGAATCCAGCGCTATTTATTGATAAAGGGAATCAAGCATTTACAGGCCAGTGCTTCCTTTTAAAATGTTTTTGTTTACTGTAGTTTTTACATTGAGATATCAGAAACTACACTGCTAAAAGACATGACTTTTTCAAAGAAAAAGTGCATCCTCTGAAAAGGTACTTTTAAAATACACCCAGCAATGCACTTTCAGAGTGCAACAACTCCTTGCTTTGGATACAACCCCATGTTATGTAGAAATACCAGCATCCGAGTCATGCAGCTGTCTGCAACTTTACCCATTTAAGCAAAATAAAGCTTCTTATCAGTGCAAGATTGGCTTGAGATGCACTTATGGCATCCTCATGGTAACAGTAACATTGCACTTCAGGGTGTTGTTTAGGAAGAAGTAACGTGTAATCAGTAAGTCACACTGAACAGTGATTTCTGCTAAGCACCGGCTTCCTCCTTGTTTGTTATAGCTACACACCATCGATTGCTCTGCCACTGCTCAGATTAGTGTGTAGATCTTTGCTTGGTATTAGACAGGTGTTAACACTGCCTAAGAATCAGAGTATTACTAATTAGGAAATCCGAGTCTGTGGGCTGGTTTCGAACCCTATTGATTTTGGTTTTAATTTTCCTCCTTTTAGAAGAAACCTGGGTTTCTTCTTTATGCAGCTTGGGCACAGGTGTATGAAAAGCAGAGAAGAAAAATCCGTAGTGAGTGTTTATTGTTCCTTCTGTAGGTTCTCAAGGATGAACTCAAATAGATTGTTTGGAGGAAGGTTAATGAATTTAGATCAGGGTTTACAACAGCTGCCAGCAGATGGGGAGAAGCTGAGGGGAGCAATCTGCCTGAGGTGAAGAGAGGCTCTTAGAGGAGCAGGAAAGCACATGCTGAGAATTCCGCCTTTTTGACAGGTCAAGTAAAGTGCAATTTATGAGATCAATAAACAGACCTGCCATTATTATGGATTAACCAGGCTTTTCTTCATCTAGAGACTTCTGCAGTACTGGAGAAAATATATAGGATTCTTGGGCCTCCTGAAATAGGCAGTTTTAGGGGGAATATGTGCGGGGGGGGGGGGGGGGGGGGGAGGCATTCAGCTTTTCCTACCCTCTGTTTCATTAAAATATTCCTGCATCTAAGCCTTGATAAGACAGTTCTTCTTTATTTCAATACTAAACTAATTCATCACACAAAGCTCCTAATGTGATCAGCCCACAGAAAAAAAATTAATTGAAGGTCTGCTTTTTTATCCTTAGAGAAAGAGAATTTTCCTCACAACCTCTCCACTAAGCTTTCTTCCACTTCACACTTAGACGTGTGTCAGCCTCTTCAGCTCTACACTGAAATGATGAAGCAGGCGAGGGCCTCATGCATCTTTACTTTTTATGGTGCTGTGTCCTCCCACAGGTCTCTTACTGTCTGGTTGGGACTGCTTAGCATGCCCTGTCAGAGGTGAAATCATGCTCCTTGGCAAGCTTAGCACTTGGTAGTAGTGAAATAATGGACCTGGAGCAATAGTAGTGTTCAGCAGCCAAATACTGAACACATAGCAAATTCCACTATTATATGTGAGAATGTAATGTTAAAGTTCACAGGAGGAGAGAGGTTGTCTACATTGAGAAGTAGCATATAGGGGTGCTGAAACTACTTACCGCTGAAATTATGAACTTACAAGAACAGCCTGTCTTTTGCTTTGTATTTGTGAAACACTAAGAATTATACAGCATTGCTTCTGACTGACGTTTCTAAGAGCTGCAACAATACCAATAAGAAAGAATCTTATTGCTTAATTTTTAAGAACATATTCCCATATGAAAAGATAATGTTGCCTTGCTTGGAGCCAATCAAAACAATTTAGATTTGGAGGAAAGGTATTATCAGCACAATCAGAATAAAGCAAAAATGACAGCTCTTACTTCAGACCAGGAACTAAACTATCATTGCTTGTAAGTCTGATGTGAGGTAGGACAAGGCATGAACCTCATGGCCATGTTTGATTTAAAATATGACAATGGGAAATAATTTCTTGTGAAGATTTTGGCTCAAGAAAAAAAAAAATTACCCACCAACAAAAACTTGAAATCCTCTAAATGATGTATTTTATACATATATATACACATTTATGTATATACACATTTAATCCTGTGCTCCAAAATTTTTGTTTATGTGTATTTATGGGGGAAATTCTATTACTTGAAAAGTAAGAGAAAATGAGAGAAACAATATTTAAATGTCAGTAAACTTTTTTACAGCTATTTTAAGTAATAAATTTAATTTTCGAAACAGATTAAGATCATACACACCATCTGGCCTGTCTTATTCAGGTATACTATTAATTCACTTTTATCCAAATTTATCCAAGAGATCAGATGCCACCATAACCTGAGTAAAAAATGAGTATATATAAGAATTCCTCTGTATTTGTGTACTTTCACAAGTGTCAGTACAACTATTTGTGGCCATCTTGCAGCCCACGCAGTCCTTTATTTTTGGCCCTTCTCCTTGAGGGCTTCAACAGACCAAACACCAAGAAAACCAAATATGCAATTTGAAAGAGTCACATGATTTTAAGATGTAGTATTCCCTTGCTCTTTTTACAATGGTAGGTATGCAGACTACTACAGCCACCACAAGATGCTGGAAGGAGGCTTTCAAGCTTACAGACAGGTGTTGTACTTTCATCCTTCTCACACTCCTAGCCCCAAGGCTGACATCTTCACAAACCCATATGCCCATACATGCAATTTTGGATAGCTACTTCCCTTGTCTATTTTCATGCAATATTCAAATGCCTCCTATTTTTTTCCCGCAGAAAACCTCTATCCAAAAGTCTTTCCATACTTCAATGCCCAACCTTGTGTTCTTCATAACCCTATTTTTTTCCTTTACAGACTCACTCCCATCCACAGAATCCCAGTTTTCATCATCTAGAAAGGAAAAATTTTGGACACACAGAGAAGAGGATACTCAGATAGGTATCTGTCCCCTAGTCAGGTACAGTTCATTGTTGTCTAGACAGTTCTCCATTGCTGGAGGTGTGATGGCAGATTTGAGACAGCTTTAATATTATCTCAGTATTGTCATGGTGGTATGGTGACATAAATTTGAGCGTAAGCCGGACATCAGCTAGAGGTCTACAGTCCCAGTGGATGCCACATCTCTTTTAATGATCAAGTGATATGAAAGCAATCTCCTACACAGTTTGCATCATATTCTGTTTGTGGTGTTACATACTTTGCAAAACCTGGTTTGCAGACACAGCAGTGTCATTAAGTCACTTCATCTTTCTCAGTCCAAGTTGTGATTTCTGTGTTACACCACTTAGAGTGTGCCATAATGCATTCAGAACAATATACTTGTACAGATATTTGAATTATCTTTGTTCTTGGCACAAAACTAAATGGTGGTAATACAGAGCTCAACAGGGTAGCAAAAGCTACCTGAGAACTATTTCAAGCTATTTGCCTGTCCTGAGTCCCAGGTCACTATACCTGCTGCAGATATCTCAGTGAGCTAATCCCTGTGAGACAGACCCTGCGTTGTGCATGGTTTGGAAGCTTACTGTAAAACAGAAAAAAGTGAGATGTTCTCTATTCCACAAAATATTTCCCAAGAACAAACTTATTAGGAACAGTGTAATAAGAAAGTATATAATCAGAAGTAGCACTGGTCTCATTATAAGTCTAGGGGTCTCATGTACCTGACAATTTTAAAAACACAGTTTTAAATGTATTTGCTATAAATTCCACATCTCAGGTCACTCAGCGACAAGCTCAGGTGTAGCTTCTGCAAGGTACAGTATCATCTTACAGATGGGAAAGGGACGTGAGGAAAAAAGCTGTAGTCTTCTTTTTAAAAAAATAATGTAGGCTAAATAATAACCTACCTGTATTGGTACACTATATCTTTCTGGGATTATTGTGGGTTATTTTTCCTGTCTTTTTTATGGAGTTATTTTTAAAGTTGAGTCACTTGCAAATCATATTATTTCAAGTCCAGAAATATGATCTCAATTATGAGTGTTTTCCCAAGTGGTAGATAGTGTTGCTCTTAGTTATTCATGCACATGTTTTACAAGTTTTGTCTGAGGGCTGCAGGCCTGTTTGTTCTTCACAGTATAAAGAAAAAATTCAACAAATGATCTTATAACACAGTTTGAAGGGCTAATGAATGGTGAGGAGGCAGTGGGTGGTGTGAGAAGAATGGGACTATCCTTCATCTAAATATGAAGCACTGCCTGCCTAACAGATTTTTGTGTATCTGTTTAGGCTGTTACTTCAAACCACCTTCTGAAATTCATTTTGGAGTGTGTACTTTCACGAGCTTGCGGATTTTCAAACTGCAGGAGACTGAGAGGGAGAACCTGTGGAATATCAAGGTAGGCAGGAATCCAGCCAGAACTAAAATTTGCTGGTGGAAGAAGTCTTGCAGCACTTAGATGCCAATGAACTGGAAACAACTAGTCATCACAGGCTGCTCCAGTACTGAAACAGCTATCATGAGAAGAGTTCAGTTGCTGTGCAGTTAGGTAGCAAAGAGGTCTGACAGAAGACTAGACACCCATTCCTGTCTTTTCCACTGTTGTTTTACTCTGCATTTCATTTCAGCATTTTCAAATTGAAATATTTCAGCTTCAGCATTTGCAATTGTTTTCCATTTTGTAATTAAATTGTATTTTTAAAGGGGTTAAAAAACCATGGGGAAAAATTGTCCATGTTTCATTTAATCAAAAATACTTTCTTCTGGTTTGATGTTATGCCATTTTATTGAGAAGGGTTGTAAAGGTTTGTTATCCAAACAAAAAATCAGTTACCAATTAATATAAATAAATATTTATACTAGAATTAAATAAATCCAAGTAAGCAACAATTTTATCAAGTTAAATAATAAAGTAAAAAAAAAAAATGTTTTAAAGCTTTGTTACATAATCTATAGTTAAAACTAGAGCTGTGAATAAAATTTCATAAATGTAGGTAGATAAACATGGACTGCCTTTATTGGTCTGCTTTTATGCACTCATAGAAGCTGGTATGAATAAAGTTTCCTATCTCAGGGAGCTGTTTTTCCATGATTATTGCACACTACAACTTCGGATAGTCTGCTTCTCTAATATCCACAATCTTCCTACCACACACAGTCTAAGATGTATGAGTTAAAAAGAAGGTGGTGTTCCTCACCAGCAGAGAACAGCCTTCATCCAGGCTTCACTGGTTTTTAGGCATCTGCAAGTTCACCATTCAGTCTAAAGCGACTCAATAGGATCCCTCAATAGCAATACAAGCATCTCTGGAGTGAGATTCACCCATCTGAAGTAAGGGATCCAAAGCAGGTCATCTGAATTACCCTCTGTTCATTATAGAAGAGCCTAGATAATACATTGTGAACTTTTAGAAAGCAAACTTAACATGAAATTAATTGTGTCTCTTGCTGTGTAATGTTTGTCTTCAGAAACACGGAAATAAGCATAAGACTTAAGCAGCAAAATCCCTTCATTTTCTACAGACATTTAGAGCTCCTGGGCTAAAAGGTGTTGCCAAAAGTTAAGAGAAGTATTGATCAGTATTTCTAGGCTGCAAGTGTAGATTAAACTATGCTCTTTATTATTATACTTTATTCTTAAATGTAAAGGGTTTTTCTATGACTCCAAGAATGCAAAAGATAATACTGCCTTGTCAGAAACATAAACAGTTTTTCTGTTCTTACAAATTTTCAGTGACAGGATCTATGTGCTGCATTTCCTTATGGTAAACAAATAACCCACCTTAAGACACAAACATTTCCATGGTGCTTCCTTTCAAAGGCTGAGTGTTCATAGTCCTACTTAGATCAGCCATCCTGTGCGGGTTCCACATTACCTCCCTGTCTTCCTCCTCTTAGAAAAAACTGCTGTGCTCATTGAATTATTAAGACTTCATCCAGACCTGTCCTCTGTATTTACAACATTATAACATAATTGGAAAATGATTTAGCAACAGGCTGTGAGTAGAAAAAATCAATAGATCTTGATAATGAGATGTCCTGTGTGTTCCTAATCAATTATTAATAAAAAATATATTACAAGAGGTGCTGCACATGTTACTAATCTTGCAAGCCCATATTTTGTTTTCCTATTGTACTAATAAGGTCTTGTGAGGAAGGGTAAACTCTGTTTAAACTATCATTCATCTTCATTTCCTATCCTGCCAAGTCCCTAAGCAAGGCCAGAAGGGCATGAAGCTTTTGTGAAATAATAAACTATTCCTTACTCAGAACATTGATGATATTATCTCTACTTCACTGATAGAGCATCTGCTTTCTACCTCATTAATCACAAAAATTAAAATGCTATAAACCCTGTTCTTGAATCTTAAAGAAACAAGATTTAGTTTATTTCGGTCTTATCTTTTTTACAAGCTCTACTCTGCCTGCTGTAAATGGCAAAATTGTTTTCCCTTCATGTCCTTATAATTCAGTATATCTACGCATAATTCAGTAATCTATACAAAGTAATTTTTTGCTCTTCTTTTGATCAGATTATTTTGCTTTTTTAAAAAAAAACTCCATTGACATGCAGATTAGACACATTCTCTGTGCTGTTAATTTTCTTTTTATTTTTGTTTTAAGTCTTTTAATACACAAGAAGAACACCAGGGGTAACAATATGCCATTTAGACCCTAACCTGTGCTAAGTGCATTATAATCGCACGGCCTCAAGAGAAGCAACAGTAGCAGGAAAGTCTGAAACCTCAATCTGAAAGTCATGTTTAGCTCCCCTTTACTCTGGTGTCCCCAGTAACAAAGTTAGAGTTTTATGATACGTTTCTGTAGTCCATAAGATAATTCACTTTACTCTCTCAAAATGATAGAAAGTAATTTGCGAGATTGTAGTCAGGAATGCAGACAATTACTGTTGTGAATAAAAAGAGAAGAGACTTTTCTAACAATTCAGCACTTTTTCCTTTCCATTCCTCTGTATTAATACATTTTTCAGTCAGGTTTCAGCCATGCAAGACTTCAGATATGTGTGATACCTGGAAAAGAAGTAACAGAGGATGGCAGGTTTCTGAATAGATGGTAGTGTTTATTCAGATGCATGACATGATTTACAAAGCTCTTAGTATGCTGAATTTGAAACTGTTATTCTTCATCAGCCCAATGATAAATATTTGTGAAGCTTCCTTAGAAGGTCAATGGTAGGGATTTTTAAATGCCTTAAAATGTCTATTAATTTAACTTACAATCCAGTGTCTAGAAATATTTGATTACTTAACTGAAAGCTATAACTACCGTAAGAGTCATGTTGTCAGTAATCACCTCATACTTCTATGAGGCCTACATCTTTTATAAGGGAAGGCAAATGATTTATGATAAAGGTGAACAGCTGGAAAATGAAACTAGTCCTTTTTTTGTCTTTTCTTAACCCATGTTTCTTTATATTTGTTTTGACGTCAATGTTTTGGCTATAAAGGTTCACCCACAAAGTTACAGAGTGATTTGCAGTTAGTGGTGGTCATAGGAAATGACATGAGAGAGGGTGCAAGGTCAGCCTCGAGAGCCAGCAAGACTCAACAACAACAAAAAAAAAAAAACAAAACAAAACAAAAAAAAGTCTAAGATTGTAGCTGATCAAGCAATTGCAAAATCACATGATTAATGATGCATGTTTCAGGGTGTTTTAATGGCAATTGTATTTTATTTTTGTTGTGGATTCCCAATTATTGGTATGGATTTGGATGAGTGTCAAACTTTCTCCACAAAGGAGGACTAGAAACTAGCCTTCCCGCAATATCTGAAATTCAGCATCCACCACAGGGATTTATAAAAATGACCAATACTGAGGAGACCGGCAAGAAAAATCAAACGAGTTGGCAACACCACCTACAAAAAGCTGTCCTCCGAGTGACCAAAGTTCACACCTCAACAAAAAAGAAACATCAATTTCAGAACTATCATTTTTACAGAGTCATCCTCACATACTCATTGTTTTATAGCTAACATTTCATTTGGATCAAGTCTGCTGTCATTTTGACTGAAATGAACAACTGACCTCATTATCTTTGTGACTGTCAGCACACGCATCACAGCTTGCAAAGGTCACAGCAGTGCTCATGTCAATAACTCCAGTTGATTGTCAACTTTTAGAGGTCATCTTCCTTGCACTCTTATCTTTCATTTTGAATGCTGGCCTTCTTGATTATGTAATTAGGAACTTTATGTAGTCAGTGATTGAAGTAGCCAGCAGTACGTTCCTAAAGCAATTAAAGATGACCAAGAGAGGCTAAGTATTTTTTTTCAACACAAACAATTCTGTTTCTGAAAGTCAATCCAACCTCAGGAGTTGAGGCAGAGGAACAATTCAGGCAGAGTTAAATATGTATTTATTTGACCATCTAATGTCTTAGACATAAGCACAGTAAGATATATGGAAAACTATGAAATATGAGTTCAAAATAATACTCATAGAACCCAGGCAGTGATAAGCAAGACTTGTTTCTGCGGCACAGTCATAAACAGGGCCCAATATGCCATTGATGGTAAAGGGAATTCTGTCCCAGTTCAGATTCTCATTTTGTGCCCAACACTGAGCTTTGTAAGAGTCATTTACACTGATACCAATTCCTGCATTATTCCTCTCACGTGCTGAGCTGCTGAGCCTGTGCCTGGGCAGACTGCACAGGGTTTCACACAGGACTGATAGTGTTCTGTCCTGGCTTCAGGGGGATGGAGTTAGTTTTCTTCTCAGTAGCTAGTACAGTGCTGGGTTTTGGCTCTGATCTGAGAACAATGTTGACAGGACACTGATGTTTTCAGTCGTTGCTGGGTGATGCTTACACTAAGTCAAGGACTTTTCGGTTTCTCAGGCCCTGCCAGCCAAAGGGATGGAGGGACACAAGAAACTGGGAGGGGGCACAGCCAGGACAGGTGACCTGAACTAGCCAAAGGGATATTCCATACCATAGGATGTCATGTTGAGTACGTAAACTGGGGGAAGAAGAAGGAAGGAGGGGACATTTGGCATCATGGCACTTGTCTTCCCAAGTAACTGTTATATGTGATGGAGCCCTGCTTGACTGGGGATGGCCCATGGGAAGCAGTGAATGAATTCCTTGCTTTGCTTTGCTTGTGTGCGCGGCTTTTGCTTTACCTATTAAATTATTCTTATCTCAATCCTCGAGTTTTACATTCCTTTCCGATTCTCCTCCCCATCCCTCTGGGTGAGGAGGAGTGAGCTAGGGGCTGCATGGTGCTCCATTGCTGGCCGGGCTTAAACTGTGACACATTCCCAGCCCTTTCAGCAGAGAGCTTAAAGGCACTAGGGCAAACAGGCAAAATACAGCTGAGCTAGCTAAGACAGTTACCACAATATTGTATAATATTATGCAGAAAAATAAGTTATCTCATGATGAAGGAAAAGGGGGTTCCTTTTCCTGCCTGTGTGGAAAGCAAATAGAAAGTTATAGCTCTACTTTCATTCATAGTGCTGGACCACACAAGTCCCTTGATCATATCACAACTTATCAACACTAAGCAAACAGCTGATGATGACTTCAACTTCAGAACCTTTAACAAAAGCACCAGATGTCTTATCTTTGGCCTTTCTTTCTGTTTGTATCTCCATTGTTAAAGATCTCCATTTTAAACTCACAGTGCTGTCTCTGCTTTGAGGAAGGACACAGTAACACACGTGCCCACAAACTGGGAAATCCTGGTACAGCTGATGATTACCACCCTATTTTTGCTCTCTCATCCCAGAGTTACACCCAAGAAGAATTAGCACAAGAACAACTGCAGGGATCTTGCACACATGTTGATTCACTACACACATGCTATTCTGGCTCAGGAGCCCACAGCTGAGATAACACTTTCGAAACTGCTGAGTGCTCTGACCTGGGCCTGTAATACAGAGATGATGGAAACAACTTTTGCTGATAATAGATCTTGATTATCATTCTCCCCAGCCAAGTACCTAAACTGTAAAGGACAAGAATATGTTGCTACATAGAGAAATCATTTTTCAATTAATTATAAATTCAGACAGAAAGATTAATGCAGCAGATGTAAATATTTGACAAGGCCATTTAGAAAGCCCCAAGGTATCTCTGAAACCAATAGCCTGATATCACAAAATCAAAACTGCAAGTGCAATTGATTTGGTCCTGGAATGATTCCCAGCCCTGCCTTGCATAACAAATAGGTGTAGTTAATAGCATGTGTTTACACAGTGTTTTATAGCTTAGAATTGCAAAGTAATAATGAGTTAGCCTTTCCAATAGCCCAGAAAAGTGAGCAGTTGTAAGGCCAATAAGTGCAGAGAGATTGAGAGGATGGCCCAAAACCCTTTGCAAGAAACAGAAGAAAGAACCTGAAAAAAAGTCTCATTTACAACACTCAAGCATGGAACTTTAAAATGATCTTTCCCTTAACTAAATGCAAATATACGCTTCTTTTAAAACCATAGAGTATTACAAAATTCTTTTCACTCCTTTAGGCATTTTGTTAGTCAACATTTGAAAATGTCTCTAAAAGCACTAGTTTTGACTGTAAGCTGCAGGAACAGGACTGTGTGTCTAACTGCACTCTGAACTGCATGGCCATGTTAGCTCAGCACTATGCAGCAGCAAATCTCTCCTGTTTCACACAGCTTTGATAAAGTTATTGCTTGCAGACAGACATGCTGCCAGCAGCTCACACAGAAGAAGCACAGACCTACTCTGATCCAAATGCTGTTCAGCAACACCAGCGTGCTCAAGCTGATCTGCACAACCTCCCAGCCACTGCCTGGGGAGCAGGCACAGCCCTGTGCAAACCCCACCACAGCATCTCTAGCTCAGTGCTGCCTTCTGCCCTGAGCTGCCTGGGCAGGGGTCTACACAGCTGTGCAGTACCTCTGCTTTGGACAACCCCATGAGATGGTGCTAACCACAGGGACAGTGCTCCCCAGATCATCCTTTAAATCTTCATACCCAAAGTTTTCCCCCTGGATTAATGCTTTTTACACCTCAGATCTTTTCCTCTGCCATTTGCTAAATCAAGGTGCCACTGAAGAACTGTGTAAGGCCCAGGACCAGTATCTTTGGATTCATAATGTCTGTTATATTCTTTATGAAGTAATGCTGAACACATCTATAAATGTAAGCGCATGAATAGAGAAGCTTCTGCCCCACTATGTATTTCCAGATTTCTGCAAAGCTATCATTATCTCACAGAACATTTCACATTGCAACAAATATTTCTGGCTCACAGGATTTTCTGGAACAAGAAAGAACATGTAGGTGTTGTGAAAGTCTCTCAGTGTTTTGTTCAACTGACAAAGAAATGTGTCCTCACTGAAATCTCTGTCCTACGGCTGGACAAATAGGGCTTGCACTCCAAACATTGCAACAGCTGGAATCCCACGGTATTCTTGTCACCACCAGCCCTACAAACCAAAACCAAAGCAAAAACGAGGCTCCTTCTGGCTAAACTGGTTGGAGTTATGCTAAGCTACTCTCAATACACAACTGACAATCAGTAGTTCCCAAATGCTGATAATAACAGCAATAAAAAGAGTGACAGTAATCACAATCGTAATAACAATAATTATAATAATAATGATATAGCTACATACGTCAAGCTGCATTTAAAAAAAGCTTAAACAGAATAAAACTGAAAAAACCAGATTCAGCATGTCACAGTCTGATGCATCCGCCCAGGAAATTCAGAAACACTTAGCTCACCACAAAGCAAAGAGAAAACAATGAAGACACTTGCAACAGATTCTTGTTAATGGGATATTTACAGGCCAGCACTTAAACTGGAAAAAAAGAAGCCAGAAGTGCTGATTACTGATCTTTAAAAGCTGGTGTTTCAGTGGTTTTCAATGTTTCCAAATTATGACACTGAAAAATTTAGTGAAAGCTATAATCCAATAATGTTCACAGAAATGGGGCATTAAAATAAACCCACCAAGCTGAGGGAAAGCCTCAGCCAGTGTAAATCAGCAAAGTTACACTGACATCAATGGAATTATATCAAATTACACCCACTGAGCATTTGGCAAAAAGAACAAGGAGGAAAGAGAATGCAATTGTGTAGACAGGGATGCCTGAAAGCTAAGGAAAGACAATTTAAAAATACTGTATGGTGTATATAAAACCAGACAATTATTTCAAACTGGAGGAGAAAAATGTTGTAGTATAGAAGTTATGAAAACAGATAAGGTACGTAGGACTATTAGACAGAATTCAGGTTCTCACATTGGTTATTGCTGTGTGGATAATATATTCTACTAGATGAAAGTCATCTAGTCCTTTCACTTAAATGTAGAAAGATTTTCACCCAGATGAATCAGTGGAACTATTTTTTTATTTTTCTGCACACAAGCTTCTGGCTCCCAGGAACCCCAGGATCCACTCTTGCAGAACATACAAACAAACGTTCAGAAGAATTAAAAACACAAGAAAAATAAATCATTCTATTAAGCTACTTAGACAAACACTATCAAGACACAGTATCTCTTAAGCTTGAAAGACAGCTTGCTTCTTCAGACTGGTTTTGTCAACAATTCCCAAAACACTGCATGTTCATTTATATTGTTTTATTACAAGATTTTCATGACTTTTTCATGACACATGACTTTCAATGTCTATAATGTATGTATCTATGTCACAGAGTGTCTCACTCAACCTGACATGGTCAGTCCAGAAATGTATGGTTCTTGCAGAAATATTCTGCAATATCAACAGTCCTTATGTCAATGTCCCAGATAACTTATGGCGTCTGAAACAGCACCTAGTATTTATGTTTAGCAACATAAACGGCACTCCTGTGGTCAGACTCAACTCGTAGATTCAGACACCTACATTTAGGGCTAGGTGAGTGAGTTGTGCACCTAAGCCATCATGACAGTCTGGAGAGGGGTGGGTGCTCTCAGGTGGGATTTGATGCTTAAAGATAGGCATCTAACACTATGATATGGTATAGGACACCCAAAGATTTCCTACAGACATGGCAGAGTTGGCAAAGATGTCAGGGAGAATAGCCTCATTTTTGGAGAAGCACCTGGAAGTCAGGTAAAACACCCTTTTTTTGTTTGTACCTGCCATGAGTGCTAGTCCTGCAGGTTTGAATCCCCACTCAAGCCCATAGTTAGTAGATACTTGAGGGCAGTCCAGCTGCTGGCACATAGGAGTGTACCTGGTGGTGAGACCAACCAACCCCAAAGTTCCATGCACTTCAGATTAAAATTCCATTGTCTGTAACTGGAGTTTATAGAACCATGTTACAGGTGAATACACGCATGCAGCCAAATTCAGGTGTCTCTATGTGCAAGGTCATTCTCATCCTGCACTCCATAGCTAATGGAGAAAACCAGGTGTTACTCCATTTCAGCTATCTGATCTCCTTTAGACCACAGAGCAGCATTAAAGTGAACTTTTTTCAAGCAGAAACATTTTAATGGGAAATTCTACTCAGTTTAAAAAAAATGAATATTGTCCTTTTCATTCAGAATGGAGCCAAATTTCTAATTCTCAAGCCCTTTTCCAAAAAAGAGCTCCAATCTTTAATCTTCAGTGTGTTCATTTTCAATATGCATTCATTTAAGCAATATGTTTAAAAGTTCCATACATTATTTGATCAATTTTATCTTCAATTTCCTTTTCATAAGGGGATATATACCTCCAGAAATGTTAGAAATATCTTTAATTTTTGTGAACGCATGCCTTTCAATTCTCCCAGTATCTGTAAGAAAGAAACAACATATTTTCGTAGATAATGGGCTGGTACAGTGAGGGGGGAGTCACTAAGGAAGACTGAAGTGCACAAACACTATGGCACATAAAAATATATTTCCACTTAAATGTGACTAAAAATCCCCTTTATCTGCTCTTTTTCTCCTGAGATAGCAAATTCTTTACTGCCTCTGAATGTTTTGGATCACAATACCTTTTAGCATTAAAAATAAAGGGTGTCCACAGCTGGCTTTTCTTTTGTGCCTTTCTCTGAATTCTGTTTGCTTCCCTCATACCCCATCCTCATTTTTCCCCAAACCAAATCCTACCAAATGGAGCCTCATTTTTTTCAAATGCTGCCTGCAGAAGTATGTTTCACTCAGAAGGTGAACAGTAGCCACATGTAGGTATCTTTCCCTCTACAAAAACAATGGCATAAAGGCAAAGCTCATGTGTTTTGCAGTGCCTGTACCTCTCACACAGCTCTGGCTGCAGTGGGGTGGAGCTCCCCATCCCCTTGTGCTTACATCACCGTTTGAATGACAAAAAGTTGTTAATAATATTTCAGCACTGCAGACAACTGGTGCCTGAGGCTTGTTTTAGTTCTTTCTCTTGACCATGCCATAAGCTCATCCTGCCCCTCACAGTCACAACCCTGGGTGTTTATGTTTTTATGACACTAATCCTTTTGGACCTTTTTGCCTAATTTACTCTATACCAATGCTCTCCATGCAGAGGTCCTTACCACTCCCTGGGACTGGGGGGAAGAAGTTGCTCGGTGGCTCTGGCGGCTGTCCCAGAGGCCCCTGAAGCTGCCAGATCACCAGTGTGGCAGTGTTCCTCCATCACAACTTCATGCTGCCCAGTGTCCTCCCACCACACCGTCCTGAGGAGCCCAAAGGTGCTGCAGAGCCAGACGCAAGTGTGATGGGGGAGATTCCTACATTAAGGTCTCCCCTAATGAACTCTGGGGTAGAATGCCAAGTCTACTCTTGTTTCATGACTCCTTTGCATCAAATAACAGGATGTAAAGATCTTACTGTATAACAAGCAAACAAGCAACTGGAGTCCCTCTTTTGAGTCCAACCCTACTTCCACAAGCCCAGTTCAGACTAAAGGTGTTTTGCCCAAGCAAAAGAAAGAGAGAGAGAAAATTCACTCCTTCCTTCTTTTTCATCTGTTTTGAATTGCCATTACTGCTTGCACCATGCATTTTTTTCCCTCCTGTCACCACCTCTCGTTGGTAGTTTGCATCCCTCATAACATGTAGAGGCTTAGTACCAGCACTCTCCAAAATGTTAAGGTGAGCTGAATTGACTCCTGTTGTTGTGGTTACACACTTGAATAGAAAATTACAAGTAAGGCTTTCTTGTAAATATACTTGTATTTCCTGCTTTCAGCCTTGGCTTTAACCCAGAAAAAGAGAGATGTATGAGCAAACAGAAAAAAATGTGATGTTTAGAGAGAAGGAAGGATTACTTTTCTGTATAGCATTCTCTACTGGGAGAGCTTGTTTTTCTCTCAGGACATGCCACAGTTCGGAACTAATGAGATTTGGAGCACCATGGTACTTAGAAGCCACAGTCCTGAACCAGCTTCCATTTGTGCTAGGTAATGTAGAAATACTTTCAGCACACCTCACCCCAAAAGCTTATAATCTAAGGACCAGCAAGAAGTGATGTCGCCAGCTCTCTTTCAGCTGCTATTTTAGCCACTCCATAAAGTAGCACACTCTTTGACAATAATTGCCAAATTTTACTAGTTTAATAGTTGTAGAGGAGACCTAGGGTGACAAACTGATTCCCAGGCTGTGCTGTACAGGTGAACACACATCTGCAGAGCCATTCCCTGTTTCATGGCACAGACAATGCACTATACCAGGTGGCATTAATTCATGGAGCTTCATAGACACCAGACTGATTAAATTCAACTACTACTTTTCTGTTTTAATTTACCCTAACCAAATTAAGTATGTGATGCGTCATCTTTGATAGGAGCTTTTTTCTATTTGACCATCAGGTAATCTGTGTAAAAGATGGACAGCTACAGTATTTTTCAGCACTTAACCTCGGAGTTGCAGAGGATGTAAAGAGAGCAGAGCAGAAGACAAAGTGGACAATCTGAACATCCTGTTGTGCTGGAGATACTTGTGCCAGTGATCACAGAAACTTCCTCTTGGCTTAGTGTAAAACCAAGAAGAGGTAAAATCAGATAGGGCTTTGTTTAAGATTCATCTAAAAAGACACCACATGCTGGAAAAAAGAAGTCCTGCCAAATATTCTGTAACTAATAGTAATTTTATTTACCATCTTTATTTCAATGGTCTGTGTCATCATTCTTAAAGCTTCTTCTGCTGCAACATTTGCTATTGATTTTATTGTCTGCTTACTAATGAGAACTTTATTTAATCATATTTTCAGTCATGTTGTTTTCCTTTTGGGGACCAACCTTACAGAAACTATTTCACCTTGGTCTCAGGAGACTAAATTTGTGCAGATTCATTAACCTAATCTTAGAGCAGAAACACTTTTTTGTCATTTTGTAATTTCTTCTTTTCTCCCTAGCAGCTTCTGTGTTCCTGCATATTTTCTATGCCACTCACACCACCTTCTATGGCATTAATCCTACTTTAAAATCCCTTACTCTAAATTTATTATATTAAAAAATATAGGAAAACCTACTGGATATTTCCTTTTCCTGTGTGAGTCTGCTTTTTTGCTAAACTGATGTTGAATAAGGGCAAGAGGAAGCATGAAGTGCTTAAAATTAGTCCCACATAACACATTATGGAATTAATTATGGGACTTATACTGGAGAAGGTTTTATTACTACATTAATAAGTCTCATTATCCCTACAGAAATTAGTGTTCTTTATTACAGTAGGAAGAACAAAGTCCACAGAAACTAGCATGAACAATGAAAGAACTGCAACAACAAATACAGAGAAAAAATATATTTTCATGTAAAAATTGAGATGAGTACCTTACAGTGTCAAAAGACTGTACTACTCAAGGAGCCAGGGCCTCAGAGGGAGCAGAGCGGTTAATGAGAGAGGTAACTCAATACATATTATCCTTTAAAAAGTGTTTATAAATATTAATAGATTTGAAGCCTAGAAAAACTGTTGTGATTATCTAATCTGACACTTGCATATCAAGGGAGCAGATCTTCACCTGGTAATTTCTGCAGCAGCTCCACAGTGTCTGCCTGAATTAAAGCATTTATTAAAAAGACACACACTCACAATTGTAAAATATTCCTAGTTATAAGTAATACGCCACAACTCAGACAATATTAGCCTAGTGTTTACTTACTCTCACTGTTAGTATTTGCAGTTCATTACTAGATCTTTCACCAATCTTTTTATTTAATAGAAGTTTCTTACCTTTAGCTTTCTTTCTACCACTGTGATCAGATTAGGTCATTTTTTACAATTGGATTTCACCTCCCTCATGAAAATACTTGTTGATGCGATAAAATCACCTCTTACCCTTCTTTTGCACATGCAGATCTCATGGGTCTTACAAGACAGACGATCATCATTGTAGCTTTTCCAATTCCATCCTTCCTGTTAATCTCCTTTCTAAAGCATTGCTGCACCAACAGGACTCTATTACGGCAGGGATGTTACTTACTATATTTGCAGAATACCATTCCCTGTTCCTGCCTAACTTGCTCTAGCCTTACCCAAGGATATTTCTTCCTTGTAGCATCATGGTAAAATCATATTCAGGCAGGTCTTTACTTGAGTCTGGAAGGACTTTCTTACTTTCCAGAGCATTGTCTCACATACTGTAAAATTGACCTGTGTGTTTTCTTCCCAGATGTGTGACATTTTATTTGGCAGTATCAAAAGCAATATTTTCAGTGTTTCTTAACCAAATAATTCACATTGATCTGTAGTATGTATTTATCCTATTAGTAACTTCTTTACGGGTCTTTGTGATATATGTGTCTTACCAGTATTTATTTTATACTTTTGTTCATATTGCTGACAGAAGTATTTAATAATATTTGGCCCAGAAACACACCACAGGATGATGAATTCCCATAAATAACACTTGGAGATCTATCAGTAAACCAGGTGGGTATTTTTTTCATTTACAGAGTACTATATTATGTTAATCATTCTTTTCTTCTGGACAGTTTCCCTATTCCTGTATACTGTCTACATCATTCTCACCTTCTTTTCTGGCTGGACAAACCTATAAATAACTTCTTGAAAGCCATAAGTCTAAAAACAGAGTGGAGTGTAGTTGAATAGGACACAATACACCTTGTTATTTTTCTAAACGGGTGGGAGGTGGAGCATATGTCTAATGTGTTTGAAGGTTTTCTCAAAACTTCCTATTTTCAGATCTTTGAAAAAGATCTGAAAGCCCTGAAGGATATTTGTGAAATACTCAAATATTCAATCTACTTAACATAAGATTCCAGTTTGTGTTTAGTAACCACTACTTCTTCAGTGCCTTCATTGTCATTGTAGAGACTACCTATGGAGTAAGGGAGATCCTGCCTGTCAGGAGCTAGACTTCCCTCTTGAAACTGGGTATCTAGACTGAAAGACTTGCCCAGGCTCCCTAGGCAAGGAAGGAGAGATGTGCACCTTCAGATCATTACAGATACCTTAATTCAGATAATTTTAGCATGGGATTAATTGTCTTCTGAAGGCAACTATGTCTCTCTGTAGAAGCCTAGACAATTAGCTTGTATTAAACAACTAATTGGTTATAAAAGTTGAGATGAACATACATGTAGGTGCTTAAACTTTGACGGACAACATTTCCTGCTAGAGCCTTACAAAGGGTTCCAACTCCTTCCACTGTTACATAGTGAAGATAGGTGCTCACAGTCTTCACCAAGCTCTTCACTAAAACATATGCACAAGTGAGACACCTACATTAGGTGAGACATTTACTTTTAGCAGGTATCACTGCAATCTGATTAAATATATTTCAAGTTTTACATGTCCTATTTTTTCATAAAGTTTTGCTAATTGCATTATTTTTACTATCACTTGTTATTTTCCAGATTAGCCTTTCCCCAGTTTTGCCAAGGATCAGTGACTTCCCTCTCATTACCAACCAATACCAGCAGGTTTCACTGATTTCTGAAGGGTTCTTTAAGTTCTTCAGTGTTGTAAGATCTGTGAATAAGTGAAACAAATTCAGTCTCCTCACTCTGATTCCTTTGGCACTCAAGGGTACCTGTCCTGCTGATTTCAGAAAAATATTTAACTTCCATTGTCTGCGTTTATGGTCCTCCCTATCTGCTGGCTCAGTTGAAAGTATTTCCTTAATACTTTATCATAGGAATACATCATCCTGCTTTTCTTCAGGAACAGCTCAAAAAATATTTGTTGAACACTTCCTTTTCTATGTTGTGATTACTACCCTTATCTAGTGTCAAACTGATACGGTTTTTTGAACTATTGTTTGTTCCTGACACAATTAAGAAATTATTTTCTGAGGTTTTCCTGATTGGTTATCTGCTTTTTCAGTGATATTTATTAACATTTATTAATATCATCTGAAACACCTTTTCTTAACCTGTCCTCAAAACTAGAATATTTTGAGCTGTTGGATCTGAATATCCTATTGCAAGGGCACAGAAACGGTAATGTGAGAAAGCCTTGGTAAATACATACTCAACAGTTGAAGAACAGCCAAAACAGAAGAGACAAAGAAAGGACCCGTATTGTAACTCCACTCCTCTGTAGTTTTGTGTAACACCTGAACTGGATGGGTTCTCTGTTTTTCTTTTGACATAGCTCCTTGTGGCTAGGATTGTCTCTCTGGATTTATAGCATATCCATATTTGTTGCACAACTACAGTTGAACTTTAATTGCAATCATAAAATATAAGTAGCACAAAAATACAGGAGCTTTGCTGTTGAGCCTCCCTCCGTTTCCTCCTGATACTTTACACCATCTTCTTCTGCACACTTGTACACTACAACCCTGTTGTCCTCTTACTTTTCAACCAGGAATTTTTTTTTTCTTCTTTCTTTCTTTTTTCTTTTTTTTTTTTTTTTCTTTTTTCTTTTGGCCATGGCTGCAACATATCAGAGCATTGGTTCAGTGTTCTGAATAGAAAGCCAGAAGTTTGTAAAGCTCCCACTGTTTATTTTTCTTAAAACAGATTTTGCTGTTGTAACAAGCTGGCACAATGCTGAGAAACACAGTCAGCAGTCTGCAGTCTGCATTTCAGTTTTTTCCTTTCAGTTTATCACAGCTGCTCACATGTCAATCAAAAGCACGTTATGAAAAGATTTGATGCCTGCAGAGATTAACAAATCCAGACCCCATGATGCAATCCCGAGACCCCAGTGGAAGCATATATGGAAACAGGTTTTGATGAACCATAATAGCTCTGCCAACTTCATCCAGATATTTGTAGGGACCCAGATATCTCAGACTCATCCGTATCTTGGCGTAGCACATTGTCAAACGGAAAAATATAAACACTATGAGAAAGGCTAGTCCCATATGCCTGTAACCTTTCTGAAGCCAGATAATGCCAAGAAAACACAGACTTACACCCCACTTTCTAATTCAAATATAAATAAGTCTGCCATTCTTTTTACTCTGTAGAACTACGTGAGACTCATATATTCCAAAGGCCAAAGAAAATGCACATGTATTTTTGTAAGACTAACTTAAAAACAACTTCTAAATGCCACCTAAAGAGTTGGTTGTCCTGCTAGCACCCTTACTCCTGTGTAAAAATTGTATGACTTTTTGGAAACTTTCACATTCAGGGAATGAAAGTGAGAGCAAGGGATGCAGTGTGGGTGCATTACAGAAGAGGAGAATTAAGAGGTTTTTAATAGTACTGAAATGTAACAAAAAGCCCAATTCTTTTACAACCATCATGGATTTTTGAAGTTTAAAATATACCAAGAACAAAGCAAATTGAGTGAGATTATTCTACATCCATGTCTGAGGCGAGCAGCTCACCCTTCCTTCAGTTAATGGAAACAAAGAAACACCTTTAGAAGGATGATTTTATTTATTCTAAAAGGGAAGTCAAAGATCATATTTGCCTCCAATGAGTACAGAAAGGGAGTTTAGGATAACTCACTCAGAAAGACTATTTACAGACAAATTCAGCATTAGCTGAGATGAACCTCACCTTGCCTTTCCAGTTTTCCATGACTCTTATTCTATTTGTTGAACATAGCAATGTTAAGTCTTTCTAAAATGTCAATAGTCACACACTATTTTTTTAAAAAAACATGGAAGAAAAAAATATTATAAGGTTCTGCTCTAGTCTTTGTGTGCTGCTGATGCTTTACCGGAAGTCTAGGGCTTCAGTTAAAGCTAGGGTGGTCCTGCAAACAATATTCAATCTGCTGATGCTGATGAGAGCCTCCGTAGGGAAGCAGTCTGTGCCTAAACTCCTGCCTTTCACTCATCATACCCACACTGAAACCCAGTCAATGTGGAGCTAAAGATGAAAGGCTGCTGTTAATTAAGTAGCAATGGAGTGATAGGAGTAGACAAAAGGGTGGTGAGTTAGGACTGGATGAAGATTTATTAAAAAAGGGAAAATAATAAATGTTGCTGTCCACCATGATCTTAAACCAAACATATGGGTTTGGTAGTAATCACATTGAAACCTTCTGATATAGACACGTCTTACTTCCATTACTTCTGTAGAGACCTTATTGCTGTCCTTATATGAAGGGGGCTTATAAGAAAGACAGAGAGAGATTTTACCAGGGTTTGTAGTGACAGGACAAAGGGAAACAGTTTTAAACCAAAAGAAGGTAAATTTAGATTGGATATAATGAGGAAATGTTTTATGATAAGGGTGGTGAGACACCAGAACAGCTTGCTCAGAGAAGCTGTGGATGCCCAATCACTGAGAATATTCAAGGTCTTATTGGACAGGGCTTTGAGCAACCTGGTCTAGTAAAAGATGTTGCTACCCATGGTGGTGGGATCAGGCTAGAGGATCTTTGGAGGTCCCTTCCAACCGAAGCCATTCTATGATTCTGTAATTTGGTCTGGTCCAAATGATAACAAACCCCTGGTAGACCAGCTTGACCTGTGTTGCCCACCTGTATGTCTCAGACCTTACAGACAGCAATGGAGCAGTTACAGCATTTCTATTTCAGGTTGCCTATTCCACCTCAGTTAGCCATCCTGTACATATGTCTGATGACAGGGTCTTGAATGATATGATTTCATAACTTATTTTCCCTTCAGTGGATGAATCAGCAGTATAAATGAGGCAATATTTTATTTTCCTTCTCAGCATTCATGGTGCAGTTTTAAGCCCCATTTACTGGGAATCATCCAAACCTTGCACAGAAGATAGAGTCACTCATTATCTCATGAGTGTTTCTATGGGCATGCCTATACCATACAATGAAGGGTGGTGTTAAGACTTTGGAGAGCGCTACCTGAGCCAGCTCTTGAACCAGAAGCTGTGTTGCCACATCAGCAGAGTGCTGCAACTGAGCTAATTATCTTCATTGGAGCCAGAGCTAACTAGTGTGGGTGCAGTATTGTATCAACACAGCTTTTTTAATTTGGATACCTGTATGGCTATCCAAGGTATGGATATTCTGGCAATCTCATGACTAGCTGGAGCAGCTTTGCACCATACTGTGTCATGGTGTAAATATGCCCGATGATACTCATCACCACAGCACCAAGTAAGATATACACATGCACAGGGGCAAAGCACTTTCAAGCCTGCATCTTGCCACATCATCATTCTTTCAACCTCACTTTTAGAGCCACTGGTTAATTCTTTGCAGTTGCTCCTTTCCAAAAATTAACCTAAAAGCACTTCTCAGCAAAATGAAATTAATCTAGAAACTCTAGCCAAAGCCATTCTGGAGACCAAAAAGTAAGTTTAAAACACTTTCAGAAATGACCAAGCAGATTTTCAAGACATTAGCTTTCACTAAAACAAACCTTTTCTTTTTTTTTTTTTTCCTTATTGTAAGTGATATTAATTTAGCTTTCCAAAATTGTATTGATATCATTTCTTTCTGAAAGAAGCTGAGGTTCTGAGGACTGTGGTGATTGATGCTAGCTTTAACTTTTCCCACTCTATACCTTATAAGAAAATCATATAGGCAAATATGTAAAGACATCAATCACTACAGAGAATGCCTGTGCTTTGGGATTTAGTATTTATATGGCAGATATACTGTGAATAATACATAGACTGTGCCTATTGCATATACTACCAAAGCATGTTAGAGCTTTTTCTATTAGAGACACAAATTAGTCATGAGCCAGCAGGTTTGAGAAACACAAAGAGGTAAATTACAAAGCAATGTGCAGGGATTTAGCTGCATGACTCCCATTAACATCAATGGGATTTAACTGTGTGACTCCCTGTGCACCACTTTGCAAATTTACCCTAAATTGACTAGCGTGGTAATTCCTGGACAGCATGCAGTGGGGAAGTGACTGCTTCTGTAAACAGAAGGGACTGTTGATTCTCAAATGTCTCCATGCTGCACTCAACAAAGAACAAACATTCAAAGAAACATTCTATTCCTTACATCACAGAAGGACAGGAAATAAAGACACAAGCTCAGAACTCCTGCTCCATAGGGACTCCAGTTCCAGAATACCATTTAGGGGAAACAAAGCTCTGTTAATAATCCCTGACACTGTCAGATTCCTGACCTGAGCCTAAAAAATTCTGATCCACTGGTACCACTGAGGTACTGAGAAACTGAGGCAGCAAATAAGGGTCATTCCTTGGTTTCTGGAATAAAATGGGCTAAGAAATGCAAAAGAACATTTGATGCCAGTATTCTCTTCGATGTTATTCCTCCTGAAAAGCTATTTTCTACTTGATCACAAGGAGTTTTATTTGGTTTCTTCTAAAAGAAGTTTATTCCTTTGCTTCTCTCTGCTCTTATAAAACTTCTTTCATTCTTTCATTATTAGGTAGCTGAAGGTTTCATTATTAGGTAGCTAAAGCTAGCTCACATGTTATTATCTTTCCATACTAGTTTGAACAGTTCTATTCCTGTATTCCTGTCTGAATAAAAGAGTACCTATCTCGTCTGCATTCTGTATTTCCCAAAGCAGAGCACACAAGTTAAATAAATACAAGAAACACAGTATGTGGGACAGCAGAATATTAGCATGCAGGTGCTGTTCATTCCTGAGTTGAGGGGATGGAGACAGTTGATGGAAAAATTTGGAAAAACATTAGTAAATCATGTTGGAAACAAAAATTATGTCCCTTTCTTCTAACTGAGCAGTTATTTTTAGATTTTCAGAGGTACCTTTAGTTTTCTGTTCTACAAAACCAAAACCATATCTCTCCTTGTCTTTTCCTTTACCTCCAGTAACACTACAGACAAAGGCAGCCTCACAGCTGTTTCATTCCTCTGGCTTTGTTTTCCAAGTGTTCAGCAGTAGCTGGATTTTTCAGGTCTGGCTGTTGGAGAGACACAACAATCTTCAACCTGTGAAAGGCCTACTGGCGTGGTGAGGGCAGTCATACATGTATATGCCTATAGCATCACAGGAGTATGTGCACATCCATCTGTGTAAAATCAAAGTTCAACTGAAGATTGTGGCTTTGCAAATCTGAGCTGGAAGTGACCATAGCAGCCATTCAGTTCAGTATGAGCCATGGAAAATAGTTTGCCAAGAAAGTTTCCAGTCCAAAATATCTCTTAGAAGAAAGTGGTACTTGAAAGTCAAAGGCTGTGCTAGTATAAATCGGCATAGATTCACTCATACTTGCTGTCCTGCAAATTTTCCTGTCAGCTCTGTATTTGACCCACAGCTCATGACAAATTACTGTAACGAAATCCACCCAAGTAGCATTGTCAACCTGACCATATCAACTTTTTGCTTGAAATAGTCCTTCTAGTCAAGTCTTAATCCCAGATAATTCTAGCACACAAAGCTTTTAAAAGCTTCCTCTTCAAGAAAGAACGAACTTGAAGAGTGAGGGGTCAAGCAGACAGAATTAATTCAGATAGCATGAAAACATCCTCTTTTGCTCTGAAATTATTGGAAAAGAAGTAGATTGTGTCTCATTATTTAAAACAGATTTTAAGGCTTTTAAAATCACGTTTTCAAGCATATGCAATTTTGTTTCCATATGTACTCTAATTTGTTGCTAGGCAGCACCCAGGCATTTCAGACAAAAATAAAGTCAGCACCTACTTTCTCTGAGGAAGTCTGGATATCCATTTTCTGTCTTCAATGCCTGTGTCTTTGCTGTGATTCAGAGAGAATATGAAGGAAAGAAAGATGTCTGAGAGAGGTGGATGTTCATCATTTTCATGTGCATTTCTGACCATTCCACAGGACATATCAGAGCTTTTCAGTCACCCTAACATGCTTCCACTTCAAACTCATTCCTTTGGTCACTAGTAAAACCAGTGATTAAGAAATAAAGATGACTAGAAAACGAGGAAAAAAACCCCAAACTACTGAATATGAAAAAGAAAATGATTGGTGCATAGTTTGTGGCATGCAAATATTCTTTTCTTCTGAGGGAAGAAGGGAGGATATGAAATTGATGACACCTTCCCACCTTTTAACATCTGATAAGCTTATCTGATTCATAGCAAGGACATATTTTACACAAAGTAATCCAGATGTGCTCTTCTTCTGTGTGTATAAATGCTGTTGCCCATGACCCGGCTCCTCAATAGGTAATCTGATAAAAGTCAATTTGGAGATAGTACTGTTCTTGGAGAGGCAGTACTGTAATTAATAAACAGGTCTGAATCCAATACTCCACATTATTTATTTTAGGAAAGCAGTTTCAATTTTGACACTTCCTAAATGCAGGACTTTTAAAGCCAAACTTTCCTGAAGAATGTGTCAGAAGGGGTTTTTATTTTTTCTTCTTCTTTCTTTCTTTAGGATATGTTTTTTTCAGCTACTTATGTTTATATCACTGCCATAAATCTCATTCTATACAGAACTTACTGAGCGCTTCTGAACTGTGTCCCCCAGCACCCTTGGTATGAACAAGCAGAAGCATATGAGGTGAGAAGAGGAACCGCACAAAACAATGTTGTAAACCTGTTGTACAGAAACAACAGCAATGAAAAGCAGATAGGAGCAAAGCTAAGCTATTCTGATTGCATTGTTCTTTCTGGTAAGTTGTCACTATGTTGCTGTTTATATTATGCCAGTTTCCAAGTGTCCCAGCAAGAATCTTTCCCATCTCTTGGGTGCAACATTAAGACAGATGAAGCCCAAAACCCCAAAAGAAGGCACTAGAATTGTGTGATAAAACATACAGATGTAAAAAGCCACAGACACTCAGATACATACAAGTTATATCTAAGCATGCATCATTAATAGCCTGTTACATATTTTCTAGAGCTCTCCACTCCACAATCCAGCCCAATAAATTAATTGTTTCAACAGGAAGCCCCAGTTTCCCCTTATAGCAGGTTTTCTAATCCTTCAGCACTCTCAGAGTTAGAATAAGAATATGGAGTTCAGGTCCACTGGAATGAATGAAAAAAAGCTGATAGAGCTACGTGGCATCGACTTCCTTCCTACTCTTCATTCAGTCTTTTTATGAGCCTGGGGGAAGATCAGCAGGTATCTATTTCTACCCTGTATTATCTAAAGATTCTCATTTTCATCTTCCCATTTGAGAAGTAAGTAATACTTCTGTATCACTTAGCTCCTCTATTAGCCCTGAATCTCCCGAGTCCCTTTAAAGATTAAAATCAGCTGTCCTCACAGTCTCTTCATTCAAAATGCACTGAAAAGCACTGAGGGAACTGTATGTTGGATAATTATCCTGATACCTCAGCACAGTGAAAGGATACACACACCCCTTTCATGTCTGTGTCATTCTAAGGGGTTAGCAGTTCAAGACTGCTCACTCTCAGATACTAAAAGGAAACCTATCCCAGACTTGCTGTTTCTCAAAAATACTAACTTGAAAAAAAAAAAAAAAACCAAACAGTGTATTTTTATTAGTATAGCATCACTGGGAAACTTACATAGAAGCAAAATCAATTAATCCACCATTCAAACTACTACTCCTGATGAAAGAATATGCTTTTTTTTCCCAAGCATCTTTCTTCCCCAATGAAAAAACTCCAGCTAATACTAGAATGACCAGTACAAACTCCTGCAGTCACTTCTGCTGATGAACTGGGTCAGGGGATTGGGGGCTGTAAGTGCATGCACACCCATGTATACTGAGGTACTTCAACGTCACTTTCTATTCTGAACTTTATAGTACAAGAAAGAAGAATATTGTGGATATTTAATCACAGCTGATTGCCACCGTCAGCAAGCCCTTCTACTGCCCTTTATCTGGCCAATAACATATATCCCAGTGTATTAATTTTAATGGCAATCTTCATTATGATCAGCTTTTTACTTAGAGACCTCATTCCTGGATTCATGCAGTTACCAAATACATTCTACTTTATTCGTTTTTCCTGGGTGTTTCTAGTCTTCATGCAAAGAATAATTAGCAGGAAGAACCTGAAAATGTGTTTCTAAGAGGCTGAAAATCATAAATACAAAAATCATCTACGTAGTTGAAAGTAGTCTTTGAAATTAGTTGCTATACCTAAACAATTAGCTTGTTATATTGTTATATATATATTGTGTGTATATATATAGTATATATATATTGTTATGTATACATTCTTCAGCCATGCTATGATCTCCTGAGAACATGGCCTCTGACTTGAACACTTGGGACTGCAGAGTATGTAGAAAACCCTGTGGAAGTGACATCATTCCAGAACATCTTGTGTTTAACTGTTTGCAGGCAAGAGGTCTCCTGAATTTCAGCTGTGCTTAGCTGTCTAATTGATGAACAACTGATGAAGCGAACTCATTTCAAATGTCCCCTGTCTTCTTTATCATGACTTATTACACCTTTCCTGATTAAGAAGTGTGCCTACCTAAACCTGGCCACAGAAGAATGACGCACACAAAAACTAGTTGACATAAACCCATCCTTGAACTATTCATCTTTTAAATTTGTTTCATTCTTTGCAGGATACATCTGCTTTCAAAAGTGAAGAGTTCAGTCTATTATAAAGCTATGAAAGTATTTTAACTGTTCCTTAGTAAGACTACCACAAAGTACTGTGCAACTGTATGCCTGGCAATTGTTTTGAGACATAAAGACTTGTTGACCTGAAATTCAAGTAAAATATTTTAAATTCACCAATCTATAGATTTCAGATAAGAACAAGAATTAAGGATAAAAACAAGTAGTCACTATTGTCAATAGATTCAAATCTTCCACCATGGACGTACATATCCTTTTCTTACAGCTATGCTGATCCTTCACCGAGGACTTTGAAAAACCTTGTTCTTTTCAGTTCCTGGAGGCTTTCAGTAGTATCACGAAAACTCCAAAACAAGGACTTCTGTATCTACTTTGTAAAAACTTATTTGGCAAGCATCTTTCAGTAGCAGGAAATAACTGTTAGCTGATAGCAGATAATCAAAATGCCTAGTGTTCTGGTCACAGAAATTACTATGGTATTCATCAGGTAGGAGAAAAAGAACTCATTTGTGTTAGTAACTATGCCAAAAACAGTTGATACTGTAAAGTCTGAAAGAGCACACACTGTATGCACAGCTTTTATTTTCCTGGAAAAGTTACAATCAGATAAAATATATTCATTGGCTTTAAATCTCAGAGAAAGCTATCCTGGACAGTCATTGTAAATCTATCATTCGGTGATGTCTGCTATATTTTACTGAGCCTTTGATTTTCATTTCTATATACAGCTTCAGGTGGAGACATTTTGGCTAGCATTAATGTGATAACATTAATAGCCTTCTTGCATCATTTTTGACTGCCTAACAAAGTAATTTATTACTTAACGTCAGGAAGTTATAACACAGAGAACAAACTTGTAGGTTACAATCCATTAAAGCTTTGTACAAGTGTTTGGATTTCTCAAATCATGGGCTGAGTACCCAAAGCAAGGAAAAAGACAACCACCTAGTTGCTTGAAACAAGAGAACTTTTGTTGGTGGAATGAGATTGAAATTTCCAGCACTGACATCACAGATCACTGCTCTCTTCATGCATTTCAATCCAAAAAAATAATAAAGAGGGTGCAGTAGGAAGATAAACCAGAAAGGAACTTGCCTGACTGACACCCATGGTAATAAAATGATAAATAATAATGTGCTGAGCATGTTGACAGATTCCTGTAATATTCAGTGCCCTGTATGCTACCTTCAGCATAGAAGTGGGCCAAAAGCTATGAGGTACAGTGTATTAGCAGCCAAGTATTTATGTCCTGTGCTGTTGATGGAACTTTTGAGCTGCCTCCACTGCTTTGAGACAAGCTTTGACAGATGCAAGCCACAGCTGTACACAGAAGTGCTGCTACCGAGCTTGGAAATTTTTTTAACACAGATTCTGCCAACTTCAAAAAAGGCTCATTTATGGAGAAAGCAAGTCATCTGTGCCGTGCAACATAGTGAGGCCAATCTGTAAAGTTTCCTTCCATCAGCTAACTCAGTATTCTGCAAGCTGTAAACTAGTCTCTAGAAAGACTAACCTCCATGCCAGCGTTACATCTCCAAGCTTTATAAGAGAAAGAAAGATTCCTTCCACTGCAGACTGTCATGTTTTGCAATTGCTAATTTATGGCTCTCCTGGGTATGTTGCAATAATTCTTCCATCCCATATTTGCTTAATTTAGCACTCCTGACTTAAGCAAATGTTTGGTTCTACTCCCCATAGGAGTTCTGCCTGACAAAAGAGATCTGAGGAGGTTCCAGCAGAAAAAGCACCAGCAATAAGGTAAATCCAGCTATGGTAGAAAGGCTACATTCCTTCCACCCTAAAACTAAATCAGCTGAAAACTACTTTTGTGTGCATTGCACTTGAGGGGGTTTCATGTGTGAACTTGAAAAGCTGCCTGACAGTGGTCAGAAATATGTTTTCAGATGTCAAATCTATGAAGTAACAGAATTATGTGAAATTATGGCTGAAACAGTAAAGCAGATAAGAATACCCTTGAACTTGGCTAACTTCTGAAGCAGTTACTCATTCCAAACAACCCCAGCTGGTTTTACTGCTCCAGAACTATTGTAAAATGTATATTTTGAAAAGTCTTAAATTAGGGAAAAATTCCAACTAGACAATGGGTTCTGCATTTCAAGAAGTTTAAATCTACTGGTGGTGCTCCTGGTCCCTCAAATGAAGAAATCCTTAGCATTTTTGTATCTAAGAGAGAAGTTAATCATGGAACTGCCAAATTTTAAGTTCATTTTTAGTTAACAGTTTTCAAAGCTCATTTTTACTATAACACATTTAATAAAAAAATTAAAAGAAATCCAAGGAAAATTGATAGTATTTTACTTAACCCAGTTCTGTCTCTTCAAGACAGCTATAGTGCAAATAAAAGTTATGGATTTATATTCTAATTAAAGAGTGAAGACAGAATTTTTGTCAATTTTGTAGAAATATTAAAAATTTTAAGCAAACAGAATTTCAGTGAAATATTCACTCTTTATTACACCCTTATATCTCAGTGGGTGATAAGCAGACAACAAATACAGCCTCTGCCAAAAAACTTTAAAAACCACGAAGTCACATTTCAAATCTGACAACAGTGTCCTTCTCAGGGAACGGTTCCTGTAATAGCCTCTAGTAACAGCCAGTTGGCACAGGCTGTAACACTATGCAGTGGCTTATTTTACACAATTTTGAATGAAAAGCCAGCACTCTCAGACTCCCTGACTCTGAGTGATTACTTGTGGGCTCAGGTTAAGGCTGTCTGGTCCTCTAATAACTACCAAGAGGTTACAAAGGGCTAGAAAATTATTTCTTACAGCTTGTGTTACCATTAACTCCACCTCAGGATATGAGTAAGACAGTAAAATCAAGTCAAAATAAAGCTAGGTAAAACGGATCATGCAGAAGAAAAAGCCCTGGAAAAATTAAGACAAAACAATATTTAGGCTAAAGTTTGAATTTTGTTGCCATTTAAATCAACTTTCTGAGCAAAAGACTCACTAGAACGTTGATATAAAGTAGAAACAAGTTCAGAATAAGCTCACAGTATATTCCAATATTAGTCTCTTACATGGTTAGAGATTAGACTAGGAAAACTTTAAAGACCCTTTCTAAAACAAACAAACAAACAAAAAGTTGTCTATTAGACATCCTACAAAGCCCCCGATTTCCACATCTACAGTTAGAACTGGCTGTAGAGGTGCAGGTGAGAAAGAAATATTTGGTTTGTGTGGTGTTGGGTTGGAGGGTTTTTCCCTAATTGCTTTCTTTTTTAACTGAATAAGATAATACTTAAAAAGAACCTCTTTTAAAGAGGACATATTTGTTGCAATTATTTATTTATTAGTTATAGATCCGAATGAGGGGCTCAAGTGCACCCTCAGTAAGTTAACACCAAGTTGTGGGGGTTCGTTGACCTGCTGGAGGGCAGGAAGGCTCTGCAGGGGGGTCTGGGCAGGCTGGACCAATGGGCTAAGACCAACTCTATGAGGTTCAACAAGAAATGCCAAGTCCTGCACTTGGGTCACAACAACCCCATGCAGCACTATGGGCTGGGGAAGGTTGGCTGGGAAGCTGCCTGGCAGAAAAGGACCTGGAGGTGCTGGGTGATGGCCAGCTGAACACGGGCCAGCAGTGTGCCCAGGTGGCCAAGAAGGCCTGCTGAGGCCGCACCTCGATCCTGTGTTCAGTTCTGGGCCCCTCACTGCAGGAGGGACACAGAGGGGCTGGAGCATGTCCAGAGACGGGCAGCGGAGCGGGTGAAGGGTCTGGAGCACAAGTCTTACAAGGAGTGGCTGAGGAAACTGGGGTTGTTTGGTCTGGAGAAAATGAGGCTCAGGGGGGGACCTTATTGCTCTCTATGACTCCCTGACAGGAGGCTGTAGGCAGGTGGGGTCGGTCTCTTCTCCCAGGTAACAAGTGACAGGACAAGAGGAAATGGCCCCACGTGGCACCAGGAAGGTTTAGATTGGATATTAGGAAAAATTTCTTCTCTGAAGGGATGGTCAAAAATTGGGAGAGGCTTCCCAGGAGGTGGTGGAATCATCATCCCTGGAGACGTTTAAAAACCATGTAGATGCGGTGCTTAGGAACATGGTTTAGTGATGGACTTGGCAGTCCTGGGTTAATGGTTAGACTTCCTGATCCTAAAAGTCTTTTCCATCCTAAATTATTATGTGATTCTATTTATCAGTGAGGATTTCCGAGTCCAGAAGGAAGAAACTCCATTGAAGAGTGAGAGACTGCAGAACTAGAGGCTAGCACATGAGAAGTGTGGGCTTTTTCCACATACTCACCGAGTTTCTACATTTATTCCCTGCTTTACCAGTATATTTAGCAAAAAGCTTTTTTGCAGCAGCCTCTTTGTTCTCATAAATCCTGAGGAAAATTGCAGATGCTCACTCAAGATTTCTCCAGGGCTTTACTTCTTCTCATTATCTTCCTTAACTCAAAATACATATGTATCATGACAAAAATTAAAGAAGGTGTATCAGAGCTCATGCAACAGACCTGAACTCTGTGTCAAATGCTTTTAATCATAGCACAGGTTAAGGAAGTAATTGATGATTCTGTCATCAGATTATATATCAGACCTGTATAACAGAGATAGAGATCCCTCCAGGAACAACTGGAAGGCAGGAGACCACCACTCCAACTGTTTATGACAGGTCATAACTATCCCAGGAAAGCAGAAAAAACAAGGAACCTTTCCCTTCCAAAACTTCTCCCAGGGGAGGAAAAAAAAAAAAAAAAGATTGACTATTGTCTTCAGACAGGAGCAAAGATTTGGCTTAAGATAGGCAAAATACTGCCTATTACCCTCACAAGGAATGAATGTATGTTCAAATCCACGTACATGTCTATAGTCATTATCTACATAGTATCAAATGATGCAATGCTGATTTTTTGCAAGTTCTTCTCTCACAGAACCAAGAAATCTGACTCAGTAAATTGCTATTCAATTATATCAGTCAAAATCACAACCACCGAGTGTGACATGAAAGAGCTAGCTAGGATCTCCATATCTTATTGGTCCTTCCTTGCCTTTCCTCACAATTTCCACTGTTACCCTTTTCATTCTTGTATGAAAATCCATGAGAATGAAGCCCCACCTAAATTCATATTTTTGCATGCTCGCCTTTTCTAAGGAACTGGTTTTAAGCAAACTTTCCATAGCAGCAATGTTTTAATACTGCCAGTCTTTTTGAGGAGAGACACTGTGACAGAAGGGTAGATAATGAGTTGGCTGCAAGCCCACCGTATCCGGGTGGTGAGAGGCAGAAATGCTAAGCAAACATAAGCCCTGCAGTGTGATGAACAGGAATACATGATATAAAGGTAAGTTCAGCCAGTCAACTAAGCAGACACTTGGGGTTGCAGGATTCATTCATCTTGGGTCAGAATCCTGTCCTTGTTCAAAAGTACTGAAAAGTCAATTTGCTGAGAACAGACTAATATAGAGCACCAGAAAGTGATCTATCTGTGTAAGGATACAAAAGTACAGAATGTTTCATAGGCATAGAGAGACAAGTCATTTATTAAAACAGAACTACCATGATTACCTGTCAAGACATCCAAATCTTTTCTTTCTTCAAGGGTCTAGCACCTTTTCGCACATATAGAAAAAGCCATTGTAAATAATGCTTCTAGTAACTGTTGGAGATCCACAGTACCAAATAGCATTACAAATCATCAGCTGCCTGAGGTTGCATCCTCCAGTTTTTATCCCAGACTTGCAATACTACTGTGGCTCTTTATAATTTTCCTCTATCAATAGCATGGAAGCGCAGACTTCCAGAGTATCCAAACAGCAAGACTATAAAGGACATTAGTATCAAGGAATGTATTTATGCAGTGATGACTCTAACGTGCAAGTCTAGGAAACATGACAAAGTTGTATCACCTGCTCTGTGCTGACTGGCCCTATGCCTATTCTTAAAACAGAATAAAAAAAAAAAAAAATAAGTTTATCATAGGTCCCAGCATGTCACTAAATCATCTGACATATGCTGGAGGTTTTGACTGTACAGACTGTTGAGGCTGCAGCACCCTCACCTGATGTGGCAGAGTTTGTTAAGCCATGTCAACTTCATCATGGGCCTTAAAACCCTGGGTCCGGATCATGTGTTGAAGAAAGCTGTTCTTTTACTGTATGTAACACAGTACTCAAAGGCCTTGTACTGACATGTTTAACAATGGCAATCGGGTTTTTGTTCTGTGACTACTCCCCAAAATTCATTAAGGCAAAGCATGGAGCAAAATACTACAGATAGCAAGGTGTAGCAGAATCTAGCTCACTTTAATAAACTGACCAAATACAGCATCATTGTAAGTCTGCTCCGAAGCCATCTTAAGAAGGGAGCAGGATTCGCTGCAGTATGGCAGATGACAGTTTTTACGCTCACAAACATGAGCCACTGCTCCTTCTGCGATACTCTCTCTCACCAGGAGTTGCCGAGAGCACTGCCAATCCACACTGTTAGATGACATCCATCAAGCAGCAGCCTGACCTTTTGTGCCTTTTTCCTTCCCCCGGGGAGCATCCTGTGCCCCCATGCAAAGAAACACAGGAGCTGAAGGGACACAAATAACAAAACATCCTTATTGGCCGTGGAAGAGCAGACCTCACACTCACACAGTGATCACCTCACTTTGATCAGAGCTTCATGCACCACTTACAGATGCCTAAAGCCAGTGTGTGTTTCTGACCCCCATATCTTTTCACAATTACTCAGCAGCACACAGTTTTATCCTGCGATGGTCAAGAGGACAACACATGTTTGCCCACTTTCCCCGGCTTGGGCTTTTGCCTTTATTGATTATGATCAGCTGTAAAGTCTCTGAATTCTGGGTGCTCCAGGGGTTTTCTTGACAGCCAGCTAAGCCTGAGGCAAACACAGACTCATGCAGCTCCAAACAATCCTACCTGGGTTTCTTCCTCCTCCCCCTTCTACCATGCACTGCATTTAATGGTAATTGTTTATGATAAGGAGATTGTAATTAGGAACATGCACTGGCATAAGTGTCCAGCATTTCATATGCCAAGCATGTGCCAGCAGCGCAGTCAAGAGATACCCCCAAAGATTCTTTTAATTTTTTATGATTTTCTTGCAGCAGATAAAGAATCCCTTCCCCCTATGCACACATACATTTAAGCAGCTTAACTCCACTTTCTTGTGACAGCTGATTCAAGTACAGCCCAAGTTACTAACACTGCACAAGCAAAGTTGTCGATTCTCCCCCAGTAAGGAGACAAATGTCACAGAAACCAGTACAGTAAACTTTTTAAATGGCAGTCCAGCAGAGAAATTTAGGGCTGAGCATATGCCCAGACAGCTAGCCGATGTCTCAGTCCCAGCCCAGTGTTCACCTGTGGGTGAGAAACAATGTGTTGATCCTGCCTTTGTAATTATTTGTGCTGCACAGATTATTAAGGGTTTCAGAATGTATCAAATATAAGAATATAAGGAGAAGGCATGTAGACCATAGAGTTCCTTACAAACACACACAGCTCCATGTAGACCCAGAGAAGACAACACTTCTGTGAGAAGGGGAGTTTCAGGTTTGTAAAAGATGGTAGTGGGAATAGTAATTTGAGTCTTACGTTAACACTCTAAAAGTTGCTTATTCATTCAAGCCATCAACATGTTGACTGGTTGACTGTTTGGCTAGAGGTAGCAGCTGTACTCTTCCATGCATTCAGGTTTCAACCGAATTGGAGTGCAAGTTAGGATTCTTCACCCCTGGCTGACAGTCTCATGCAGCTGTCAAGACAGCAGAAGGCATTCTCCAGGTAAATGAGAGATCTGCATTGCTATGGCACAGTTCCTGATAATTCTTTTATCTGATGCTGCCATCAGTGAAACCCACCAAGGAAGAAATACATGCCATACCCACAATTATACGTACTCTGCTAATTGAGTTTTCTTGCAAAACAACAAGCTTCTAGAAAAAAAAAATGCTTTATGCAGCTGGCAGATTTAATGCCTCAGCCTTTTGGATCTCACTGCAAATATATAAACAAAATCACTCCAGCTGCATATTTTACAGGATTTAGAGAAGAAAAAAGCCTTTTTCTGAGCTACAGGCACTCATAAACATTTTTTACAGTTTAGATTGGTCTGAAAGATGGCTACTTCCCTTCATTAAACAGAGATGCAATCATCATTTGGAAAAGGATAGTTTTCACCAAAAATTATCAAGCAGTTACAACCTTAAAGTTTTATCATTCTACCTACCTAAACGGAGCTCAGTAAACAGATGTGTCTGAGAACCTCAAAGGCAAACTATGCATCACCCAGCCTTTATCCACTACCCTATTCAATGTCATATAGAGAAGCCTAGCCGAAAATCTAGAAACACAAAGAAGCCTTTCAGCATTGCCCTTAAGATAAAGAGGCTGCTGATACTTCAAATCCACAGTATATTAAGAGCCCAGAAAGGTTTCTGGACAGTACTGCACAGTCTTCATGGCAATGTCTGAAACAGCATGTGTGCACACTTCTATACATTATCATCTTCCCAACTCCATCCCCACTAGGGAGACATAACAAAAGAGTTTACAGTGAAGCTTCAGATGACATGCTGTAGTAGCCAAGAAGTTGGTTTTCAGATGGCTTTTCATCATGCATGAGTTTGAAAAAATGTCAAAGCAGAAGAAACATGTTGGGAATACATTTATTAATTTCACGATTATTACCTTTTTCCTTTACCAATGTTACTTAATTCATCAACCAGTTAGTGTGCTCCAGCAAAATGTTCATTTTCAGGATAGCAGAAAATGCATGCATCTGCTGAAGGTCATCAAAAGCACCACGTTTTTAATTCACTCACATACACTTCTCATGCTGTTTTGAGTTGTATGACACACTGAAATAACAGCTGCTGTCATCAGAACAAAAGATCTCTCCTATCTGCATATAGGATACTTGCTTGAAGCAAATTAATTGATCACCTTGCAGTACAGGGTCTGAGGACCAAATTTCATCTCCTGAAGTACTCTTATTGCGAAGATTGAAGTGCACATGGGCATAGATTCAACCCACTTAATTTCAGACTTTTGAACTATACATCTAAATTAAAAGCTCACTTGCCCACAACTTTTTCTAAGCAAGGAAAATGCCAGAAAGTAATTTTGACCTTATGTTAGCTGACTTCATCTTCTAGAGGTACCTGTGTTCTACCCTATCAAGACCTCTAATTTAGGCATCCTGTGTTTGGAAAGGCATCAAGCATCTGGAAACAAGGAGGATGAAACTGGTCTACATTGAGCTCATGTTAAAGTATTACAGAACTCCTCTATACATCATCTCTACTGATCTGCACAGCAGAAAAGACAACAATCTGGTCCACATCAAACAACCTTCTGCTGCTGCATTTCCCTCAGCTTCCAAGGCATTAACAGCAATTGTCACTCACCTCAGAGCAGAGCTGTGGTTCCCTGCTTCTCACTACACACTAAGGTAATAGTGTTGACCAATACAGCTCTTACAGCAGATTGTTTCATCTGGTCGGTCAATACTGGTTTGCCTTCCTTGGGAAAATAAAAAAATAAAAATCAATGTTCACTATTATGAGAAGTAATGTCTAAGGCATGATAAACAGCATTAAATAAGAGAAGCAACCCCAACGTTTAGGTTGCCCTTCAGTTATGAAAGATTATGACCTTTTCCTGAGATACCTTTGCAATGGAAGCCTTTGCTGCAGACCTTTGAAATTCAGCAGAAAAAGCCCTTGAGCTAAAGAACTGCTTTCCCCTTTGTCTTATGAAATTCCATTCCATTTTATCTGCAACCTCAACTGTTAAAAAAAATAAAAATCACATTTCCTTTCTTTCCCTTGCACTCCCCAGAATATAAGAACAGCTGCACTAAGTCAGACTAAAGGTCCATCTAGCTCAGTTTCCTGCCTCTCTGACAGTGGCCAGTAGCAGATGTTTAGGTAGAACATATAAAATAGAGTGCATGCACACAGTGATATTCCCCTGTAAACCACCCAGCTTCTGACAGTCAGCAGTTTAGGGACTTCCTGAGTCTAATTTAAAGCCTGCCATTCTGTATATATAATTAGATGGTATATTCCCCAAGTGCATTACTTTGCATTTATCAACATGAATTTTGTCTTCCCAGTCATTCGGTATTATCAGATCATTCTGCAGTTCTCTAGATTCAATTTTAGTTTTTTATGATTCTGAACAATTTTGTACCATCATCAGTCTTTGTCGAGTCACACTTTATCCCTTTCCCACACTATTTAGTCATACCTTAAGTGGCACATGTTCTGAAACAAGTCTCTGTGAGACTCAACCCGTAATCCCATGTCATTCTAAAAAATGACCATTTATGCTTATGCTCAACTTCCTTGATAATTTTCATGCCATAGAATCATAGAACTATTTAGGTTGGAAAAGAACTTTAAGATCATTGAGTCCAACCATTACCCTAGCAATGCCAACCATGATAACTTTATTTCTTTAAGAAGTTTTAGTAAGAACTCCTGACAAAGCTTTTTTTAAAAAAAAAAAAAAAATCTTCATACCCAATATCAACTGAAGCAATCGCATCCACATGATCCTTTACTCCATCAAAGAACTCAAATGGATTTGTGAGGACACACTATATTCCAAAAGCTGTGGTGGCTCTTTCCCACTGAATCTGTGTGTGTACTCATTCTCAGTTTTATTGTTGTTCACACTGGTTTTCCTAGTACAGAAAACAGGCTTAATGATTCATAACTCTCTGGAATCCATTTTAGATACTGCTGCCATGTTTGCATTCATTATCTGAGCTCCTTCAGAAGTTGTTGGTGAATGGCTATGACAATTTGCTATTATTCGTTGCACTCTTCCATAGTGAACCATCTCCTGTTAATACATGATTTTCAGATATTTCCTCCAAGTCATCCTGCATAAAAGATCTCCGTTGCCTGTGATCAGTCTCCTGCTCTGCTCCAGCCCACAGTGAACAGGGTCCCAGGCTGCACCCATGCCTCCAACTGAAGATTTACCTAGACAGAATAAAGCAGTGACTAGGTTGTGTCCTGTGAGCTACTATAATCTATCTCACTTCTGGAGTTAGCACTGGGGACCAAATTAGGAGCACTAAGCTCTGAAGAGTATTTAAAATCTTTTTAATGTCATTCTGAAATACACTCTGTGATTTTTAAAAGTCAGTTGAAATTAAACACAGCTTTTTCAAATTCTGTCTAATCAGGGGATCAAAAACCAGGGATGCGAGTTCTCTAAGCTGCAAACAATATTTATAAACCACCAGCTGCTATTTATACTCTTTTCACATTGCAAAATTACTCCAGCCATTTGATTCAAGAAATACCTGCACAACTGTTTTTGCTGTTGAAAGCAGATGGAAGGTCAAAGTGTCTTTAGTTTGAGCACGGCTGGTCTGTTTAAGTCTGCTGCTTGATCAATCTGTAAAGTACTATAAATTCTCTCTTTTTCACCAAAACAGCCTCTGGACACTCATAATAAGCATCTTCCAAACAAAAGGACACCCTTTGGCATTTCTTGCAGGGGACACAAGACTTGAGTGTAATAAATAAAGGGGACTTTTTTTTTTTTTTTATTCAGACTACTGAGCAAAGGCACTACCTACAGTCCTCCTCAGCCCTTTCATTTCTAGACTGAACAGCACAGACTGCACTGTAACCAGTGAGCTGGTGTTTAATTTTCACTTTAACGTGTTAGCTTTTCAAAACTGAATTCATGCATGTGGATGACCCTGCAACCAGCATAAGAAAATGAATTATTTAGAACAGCATGTTAGTGCGTCCAATCAAAATTCTTACTCTAGTATATAATATTTTCAGCTTACCGTTTATCCTTTTATTGAAAAGTGTGTTTGTATGCAGACATCATCTAAGCAAAGCTGGATGTTTCAGAAAGTCAGCAGAGATATGAAGCAGATGAAACTCTTGATTTAAGGAGTATATGATTATTTTTGGCAACTGAAAAACAAATGAAGCTTTTTGGCAAAAATAGGGGCAGCTGTCACCAGCTTTAAATTTTGAAGAGAAACACTCATATGTGCCACATCCCACATGTGCAACCCAATGTATTAGCGTGAGAAATCTACTAAAATAAGTAACTATTGAATTTATAGTCTAAAAGTTCAAAATAGGAATCAAGCACTTGAAGTGCCAATAAGGTGGATAACCCAGTACTTCAGCACTTTCAATCCATAGGCATACCGAAAACTACATCAGTTTTTGCAACTTTAAGCTCTGCGCATACACAGTTTGCGGCTAAGGCCTGGGTTTTGGTCAGCTAACAGCTCTAACGCAGATCCTGTCTTCGATCACACCTATCAAATCCAGTACAGTAAACACATAAGTAGCTATGAATTTTTATTCCACACCAGTGTTGTTAGGGCATTCAGTGCAGAACTGTAACATCGACCTGGTCCTTGCTCTACATTAGATAAAACTTCAAAACCTCTGCCCCTTCAAGGTGGAGGATGCTAGCAGTGCTTAGGATGGATGGGCCAGAGAAGAGACTATCTTTTTGTTGTTGTTTTTGTTTTGTGTTTTTTTTTGTTGTTGTGTTGTGGTTTTTTTTATCTTGACAAGGACCTAGTCTGCTGTAAGTCCTTAAATTCACCAGAGGAATGGGGATAGATAAAATCGCAATCATCTTACATGGAGATAGGGTCACAAAAGATTCCATGGGTTCTGAAACACACTTGACAGCCAATTAGTACATTGAAACAAATTATTATTCCTGTAAACTAGGGGATACTATTTCTACAACTCCTGGTTTCCTAGGTAAAGATTCCACTGGCAAGCAAGGCAACAGCTGTACAGTTCATTTGGCAATGATTCCTCAGGCCCAGACACCAGGTTGAAGCTGTTGGGCAATTGGTTTCCCTATATTCAGAAAAATCACAGAAGTCGTCTTCAAGAAATTCAGGCAAACACTCAAAATCCAAGCTGAATGGTCTGTCCAAACTACTCTGTATTAGGCACTGCAATATTAAAGAGCTGATTAATAAATTTGGATTATAAAATTAAGAATATAATTCTTGATGTTTACCAGGCTGTGAAAAAAAAAATATCTAAATTATCTAATTCTACATCCATGATGTCTAAAATAGCCATGTGGCACAAATTATCTTTCCAGTCCAACCCCAGCTGTGTGCAAAATAAAGGATTGCGGGACAACAAAAATTACACCATTTCTGAACCTGGTTTGAGTATTGAACATCAGCTTTCACACCCAAAACCTGGAACGTGTATTTTTTCTCAAAGTATTAATTAAATAAATTATTCAGTTTAGTTGCTGAGGCCCCTAAATGTTTATCAGCATTATACAAATTATCTGAGCGTATAGTGTAAAAATAACAGTCAGAAATGTTCTTATGCCAAATGATGACCTGCTCTGACATTGCTATAGAATCATATAATCGTGTAGGTTGGAAAAGATCTTTAAAATCAGGAAGTCTAACCATTACCCTAGCACTGCCAAGTTCACCACTAAACCATGTTCCTAAGCACTGCATCTACATGTTTTTTAAACACCTCCAGGGACGATGATTCCACCACCTCCCTGGGCAGCCTGTTCCAATACTTCACCACCCTTGCAGTGGAGAAACCTTTTCTAATATCCAATCTAAACCTCCCCTGGCACAACTTCAGCCATTTCCTCTTGTTCTGTCGCTTGTTACCTGGGAGAAGAGACCGACCCCACCTGCCTACAGCCTCCTGTCAGGGAGTTGTAGAGAGCAGTAAGGTCTCCCCTGAACCTCCTTTTCTCCAGACCAAACCACCCGTTCCCCCAGCTGCTCCTCATCAGACTTGTGCCCCAGACCCTTCACCAGCCCCGCTGCCCGTCTCTGGACACGCTCCAGCCCCTCTGCGTCCCTCCTGCAGTGAGGGGCCCAGAACTGAACACAGGATTCAAGGTGCGGCCTCACTAGGGCCCAGTACAAGGGGATGATGTGCCACTTGTCCTGCTGGGCACATGCTTACATATTCTAAGTTGCAACTGTCAATATACTGGGCTGCCTGAAGCTTTGACAAGTTTTTCAGACATTTGTGTTACTATTCACTCTGCTTAACTATGTGAGAGACAAATTCAGTAACAAAAATCAGTGAGCAGTACACGAGCAGTCAGCCCCTGCAATACATCCTGCTCACTTCAGAAACATTTCCTAGACTTCATGTACAAAAAGACACACCAAAACTACCATTCGTGTGCCAAGCGTGTCTGTGCAATAGTGAACTGCTGATCTGTTGCATTTAGGTTACATTGCACGAGGGCTGGACAACTCCACAGTTAACACCCAGTGAAGCCTGCACTGGCACTCATCGTCCTGCCCCAGGCTCCTGGGCTCCATCACCATGTCACACAGCGGCAGTTCCTGCTCTCTTCCAGTCCCATCAACACTGACTACGCTGCATCAGCCCTCTAGCCAGTCCCCTAGGTAGAAGCTGGCCAAAATAGAGATGCTATGCCAGTGTGCCTCTCGTTAGCATTTTCTAAGAGCTACCTTAGGCAACCTCACAGCTCCTTTAAGCCCCATACTGAGTCCCACACTCCCCCCTGGACAGACAAGGGTACATATATGGGGGATAGAGGCACCTAATGAGAAGCTAGAATTCGTACAGCACAGCAATTGACGCATTACAGGATGCCTAAGCTTACAGATTTAGCTTAGTGTCAAAGTTTTAGAGTAATTTTATCAGGCTTTACATTTCATCTCTTTGATATTAAATATACAATAATTGGATTATATAGTAGCTTGAACAGGTGGCACTGCACAACTGTACAGTTCTTCAAAAATCATTTTGGAGCCTCAAGGTTAGAAAAGATTCCACTCAACTCCACTTCCCCTTCAGTGAAATCCAAGTTGCTGAAACACAATTATGCACCAAATTCAGAAGAGCTACAATATGTCTTAATGTGTATTCAATACAATCACTTCCTTTAAGCTTAACCATTTAAAAATAAGTTCTAGAGAATTACTTACATTACATTTTTTTCAGAACACTAAAGAGAAAAAAAATTTCCATGAAACATTTCCAATCCTCATTTTCATTGCTTCTTTAATGTTGGCCAGGAGAAATTAATTGCATTAATTCCTTAATTCTTCAATGAAGGAATCTAACTTTGATTTTTAAGATATGGCAGTTTCCTAATTAATTTTATTTGAGAACTCTCTTCCCTGAAAAAGAACTTCAGGCAAGGTTATATGTAACTATATATTTTACCTTTGTTTGGAATCCTTATAGCACTAAGGGGGGTTTCAGCACTTTCCAGGTAATTAATGAAGTCAAAAAGTCTCTCATGACATCACATTAAAGCAGGAGGCTTTAGCATGGCTGGAATCTCCACTGTCTGAGCCTGAAGTGAGTGAGTGGTACTAAGCTTAGCTCAGTGAAATAAACTACTGTAAGAAAAAGCAGGTCCATGATGTACTTCATTCTGTAGTCTTACACATTTTCATGAAACTTCAAGCCAGTGGTGTACCTCTCCCAAGATAAATATAACAGTATTATATACAACTGCAAAAATGTTAAAATAAAGTATGGCGGAAAAAAAACTGGCTTTTTGCCAGTTTCAAACGGCACAGAAATACATTATTCTCATCCACTCCAGGTTTACAAATTTTGCTGTGAGCAAAACACAGTTTTGCTGCATCCTCCCCTAAGTAATTTTCCCAGGGTGGAATATGGTTGTTCCTTGAAGAATTTTGCTTTGCTAAAAAACTGCTAGAACTTTTCTTTCTTATTAAAAGCAGTTTTGTGGAGTACATTACGATGAAACACCCTCTCCTAACCACCTAGTATTCCAGCATCTATGGAAATCAGAGACAAGTAGTGGCAAAGTAACAGTTCTAAATTCTTCCCTAAAGGTCTCTTTTCTCCACATTTCCCCAGCCTGCTGGAGTGTGTGGTAGCCAAGTTGCTCAGAGACACTCACCTGGGGATGCCGGAAGCTTCTTCTTTTTGGACAAGAAGTGAGGGAACAAATAATCTTTTTTTTTTGGTGGCATATAAATATTCTCAAGCTGTCTTCCTCAAGTAAAACATATTTATTAGCATTGCACAGTCCAAACTACTATGTTACTCTTTAGCAACACTGAGATTAACCCAATGGTCTGAGAAAAGAGGGGAACAAAAAAACCAACCAGACTTCTATCTCCCACCTGCTAATGCACTGCAACTGGTGCACCTCCTGGAGCAGGCTAGTTATATCTCATTCCTTATACAAAATAAGAAGCAGGTGCTTTTCCCAGTCTTATGTGAATCACATGAGAAGAGACCTTCCTTCATGCTACTGAGGGATGTCTATACCACAGGTCATGTAGTTATCTTCAAGCTAGCCAGTTCATATAGTCCAAATAGCACAGGTGTAGTAGCAGAGCTCAGCATGGGCAACAAAGAAGTATGAAATAGAAGCCGTAAGAAATAAAAGTAAATGTTCAATAATTAACCCAAACAGAGCTCTTGTAGCTGCTATGGCCAAAGTGCTACTGGGCCTTAGGCAAGGCTGCTTAAAGCTGCTAAAGAATGTCTTAATTTATAGTTCTATGTCCTAAGCATTCCTCAAAAGCTCTTTTTCCTTTCTGTTCCACCCTGACTAGATGCACATCCAACAAGGCACTGCTGATTTAATTTTTGTGTGAAACTGGCAAAATCATGTATGTCCAGTAGCTAGACTCTTCCTCTCTAGCTCTTTCATTCCATGGCAATGAGGAGGTTTCTTTGTTACCTGATCCGACATGCTAGAAGGTTTGCTTTCTTTACTTTTTTGTTTTGATTATACAAATTAAATGAAATCAGATCTCACACTTGTGATCTAAAGTGCTCACTGATGTATCATATTTTTTCTGTGTATAAAGCACTTTATAGATGCAGAGAGAGCAGAGAGTGAAAGGGGGTATATTCCTCTGTAATAGCTGTTATGGAGGCTGGATTTGGTAAATCAGCGGATTAACCTGTTATAGTAAATAAGACCCTTTACTATGCAGTCCTCAGCATACAGACTTAAAAACCTAATACAGGAGAGATGAAAAACAAAGCATAAAAACAGTTCTGAGCAGAGCCAAGAAGATAAACCTGCTGCATTTTGAAAAATAAAATCAATGACTTTTTCCCAAGTCGCCACTGAAAAATAGCACATGTTAATGCATTGCATCAGATGAATAAACATACAGGAAGTGTGGCTAAAAGAGTTGAGGGCCAGGGCTCCAAAGCCAACATTGACTCCTGGTTGTCACAAAAGTAATCAGTGTTGGTGTAGAAGGACAGAACCACTAGAAGAGGGTTGAAAGCTGAGCTATGTTTTCTGCTTGGGCACTGGTCTCACAGCCCTCAAAGGGTGTGTTTGGGTTATTTCAGTGTCCAATTTGTGAGCTGTGAACCTTCTAAGGGTTATTTTTACCTAATTCTACCTCCAACACATGATTTCAAAGGCTTGATCTCAGGCCAACACAGCTGAATGTGCCCATGCACTCACAAATATGATGGCTCTATCTTAAATTTAACCAGAGGCCACCAAAATAGCAGGCATGCATCTATACAGTTAGAAGGATTGGCAAGGTTATGAGATAGAGAACATAATCACCTTATTACACACCCTGTATAGTCAGAGTGGGATATTTAATACATGCTTGCTGATGTGTTTCACATACCCCATTGACTTCAGCCTAGCTCTGCACTTGCCTGGGAGGCCACACACACACGCAATAGTATCAGAGCTAGAGTTTTGACCAGGACATTTTTTTTTATTTTTTTTTTAATATGCTGGAAACCCAAACTTGCCTTATATGCATATTGAATCCCAGAAGTAAATCCTTTGAGATAAAGTGTTGCTGAAAATCTCAGAGTTCAATATACTTTGACAAACTAGTTACACACTCTATATGTACTCTATGAACTTTCCCCTGCTAAAGAAAATCATGCCTTCCAACTATTTAAGAAATGAAAATACCCCATGCAGGTTATATTAAAATATGTGAAAGTGTATAAAATATATACATGGTCAAATGCAAAGTCTAGCATCAAATGCAGCATTGAGGTTGCTCAATCAACCACTCAGATCAGGAAATTCCAAAAGCTAATGGTCCATGGTCTTCTTTTCTATAACTCTGTTGAAGCTATTTTGTATGCCCAGAACTCACTAACATGAAACATATGAAGCATTTCCTTTCATTTTAATTTACTAATGTTTGTGTTACTTAATTTGGGGTTGAGGCTAGTAGGAGATTCTATCTGGACAACTTAACATTATGATAAAGCTTAGCTAAATCCAACCTGGGTGTATAATCTTTGCGTAAGAAACCTGAAATCAAAATGAAGCTGTCCCAAGACCTATGAAGTACGTAACAGCCCAGGAGATCAGTTAACTTCCTATCTTGGCTACAGATTTCTGTGCAACATTTGGCAAATCACCTGAATCGCCATGTAACATTCATACATTCTTATATCAGTATATATAATATACAATAACTTAGATTCATCTTGAGCTATTTTATTCCCTTCTGCAAGGACAATGAAGCAAGCCAAGCTTGAAGTTGGCATCAGTCACATTTTTAATTCACTTGAACATTTATTTTTAATTCATATTAAAAGAAGCATATCTTTCTCACACTGTCATAATGTAAATAGCCCCTATAATGCTTATGAAAATTCAAAACAGGCTCACTAGTCATGGAAAACATCAACTTGAAAGGGCTTTTAGAGAGGTAGGAGTGAGGCAAGAGTGACTTAAATAGGATTAAAACTGAAGTTTGAACACACGAAGGAAATTTGGACAATTATGCCATTGACTTCTCTTGTCAGGATGTCACCTAGCACTTGTGTTATGTTAGCTCTGACTACTACATTGCACATTCATCAGAAAGAAATACACAAAAATTTTCAGTATTTTTCAGGAAACTTATATGCCAGTGATTTCCATTGATTTCTTTTCAGGAAACAAAACTTGAAGGAACTCTTTCTGTAGCATTTTAGTTCCTACCATTCTGTTCTGTTCTATTTTCCCCTACTGTTGCAAAGGCTGAGTGGGGAATGCTTAATGGTTTTAGATATTTTTTTTAAATTTAGGATATATCTTAAAAGTAATGATATGTAAAACATGGGTTTTATGTATTTGGAAAATACCTTTTACTTTTCCCTTAGCTTAGTTTCCCAGTGAAAAAAACTGACCAACTCTATTTAAACAAGGCATTGTCTGAGCTGCTAAAGGTACTCTGCTAAAATTTTAAATTCTTTGGTGTTTACTTACAGAAGTTAAGCTGAAACATATTGACAGTGACAAAAAGTGATAAGCGCTGTTGACTTACACCACAAACAAATTTGCCTTAGCATTTTTATTATTATTTTCATGTTTCCTATTAAATATTTCATATACCTCCATATATTTCTTTTCACCTCCTCTAAGAGGTAAAATATACGTGTGGACTTCTAAGTGTAGCCTCTCACTTTTCTAAAATGCAGACTATACTTGCTGTATTTAAAGATCACATAATACCTTTCATGTACTCACAGATTCACTGAGTTTTATTGTAAGATTATGAAATGGATGTATTTCTACAGGGGGTAGTAAATTCCTTTTCAGAAACCATTTCCATTCTAGTGTAAACATAGGATTAAAAATGATGTAAAACAAACAAAAAAAACCCAACAGTACACATTTCTCAGCCTTGAAGTATGAAGATTTAGAAATCTCATATTTCACATTCTGTTTGTGCTCAGAGAGATTTTCTCATCTTCAGAATTGTCAACAAGTGGCTAAATAAATGTAAAGAGCATTTGCAAGGCTGTCATGTGCAAAAGTAACTACTTAAACTCTGTTTTGCATGGAAATAACGGGTAGAAAACTCTATCCTCCAATATATGAATGAAATAGGACTGATGTCACTGGAAATTTCATGCATACTTTGCAATTGAGAAAAAAAAAGTCAGGAATGAAGAGACTGTTGTTTTGCAAATCCAAGTTGCCCCAAGAAAGTGCCGCAAATCCAAAGAATGCTCCCGAGTGCTACATTTTATACAGGAATATCTAATTTAGCACAGATGTGAAAAAGCACATCTAGCCAGAAAACTCCCCAATAACAATACAGAGGATTGGAAAAGATCATACATATCACAGCTAAAGGCCAGTACTCATTTGTGCTCAAAAGGAAAAACTATACTCAAAAAAAAGAGTGTATAATTAATCAAATGAACTTCATAAGAATTAAGAAGCCCTTGCTCATCTGTAACAAATTGACCATCAATAACATTATTGTTACCAAGTTTTAGAATTATCTGATGTATAAAAGCAACTTTAACTTGACCTTTTATTTTATATTTCTTGCTAGGAGCATGTGTTATGCTGTGGGTTCACTAAAGATGTCCCCAGACTGCCCCACTGTACCTCTGTTAACAGAGGACGGCTACTGCGGAGTGGCAGCTAGGATGGGGCAAGTTTTGCTCAGTCTCAAGCCCACAGCTGTCCACTGGGTCCCTCTACGTGACTTGCAGTGCTCCGGAAAAAAAAAAAAAAAAAAAAAAAAGACTCTTTTCTAGCAACAAAGGATAAAACAATGAGGACAAGGACCAGAAGGCAGGATTTCTTCTTTCCCAGGGAAGTGATAGCCTGAGCAGCTGACAGAGGTAACTAGCCATTGCACTCAAGCCTCAGTGTAACACAGGGATGTAGGGTCCCTGGAAATTCCTTAAAACACTGGGATATAATTGCTTATGTTACATGTAAATCACAAATCGGAATACTCCAGCTTGCCTGGAGATATAGAAAACCGGTAAGTGTCAGGCTGTTCCTGACAGATTCATACATATCAGTTCTAAAGAAAATGCTTCAGCTTCCCAGATTTTCTCAGCTAAAACTAGTCAAAACAGAAATAAGAATGCATAGCTACCAACATGACAGTTGACTTTAGTCCCCCAAAATGTCTTCTTCTGAATTAGAAATGCTTTCCAAGAAATAAAAAGACTAACATTTTTCTGCATTTTTAATTTTAAAAGATAACAGTATTCAAATATTATGACATCCTTTTAGATAGGCTTTCCATTTGCTCATTTTTGTGGTTCTTTAATTATGCAATACATGGCAGTCTCTTAGTCTTTCTATGTAATATACTGTCTCTCAGAAATAAACATGTTATTTGGGTACACGCTTCTGGCTGGTGCAACATGTCTAGTCAGCTTCCAAAGCAGATGAATGCAGTTTTGTATACCACAGGTTTGAGTAAAAATATGAAAGCTGTAGTGGAGGGTATTTACAAAGGCCATTTCTGGCCTCAGGGACTAACCTCCTTATGCAATGTCTTCTGGCTACTGCTTTGAAATACCCTCTGCTGGAGCCTGTCTTGCTACCAAGCAAAGGGACATCTTCGGACAAAAAACCCACAAGGCTAAATTAGCCATTGTGAACACCCCACTTCCAAACATGCAGGGTTTTTTTATTAAGAGCTTAAAGTGCATATGCTCACAGACTGATGTCTTCATGCTGCCTTCAAACCCTTCTGCAGCTCGTGCTCCTCTCACTAAGCTCCCTACAAGTACTTACAAAACCATGTGTGTTAGTAGATTCTACCTAGGTTCAAACCCCAGCAGCACACAGCCTTCTTGAAGTCTGCAGGATTAGTAAATACTACAAACCTGAAGTTAATCATAGAAAATGTAATGCATGACGTATAGCATACAGACCCAATGAATGCTCTAAGAGATCACTCCCAGGTCCACAAGGTGGACAGATTCAGACTACCTTCTCATGATAGTGATGGAAGTGTTCCAGCACTCAAATTTTGCATGTATGTGCAAGTACTCCATACTGAAAGTTATACTCTCTGAAACATGAATATGAAATAAAGAAGCTTTGGTGGGAAAATACATATGTTTTCTTCTGTATTTTTCATTGAAATGTTCTTGCAGGCTAATTGGAGCCATCATATAGATCATAAACTCATGCTTCTCTTAGATCTCAGTTGATAAACTCTGCACAGAAAGGGCTATGGGTTCCATAAAAAGCATCCGTCCATAAATGGCTCCACATGGGTTAAACTCTGACTTTCTGTCTGGATCCCAGTGAAATTAAGGGAGTTTTATGACTATGGGCATCTCAAAATGTGGGGGTGATAAAAGTCTGAAAGAAAAGATCAGTATTTAGTTTAGCAAATAACTCTCTGGAGGGCCCAACCCTTTTACAATTGCCATCCGTCTCCACCAGAAAGCAGTCTCACATCAAATGAAGTGCAATAAATCTCACAAATGTACAAAAGCAAAGGGAATGAACTTAGTCTAAAAACCATCCAAAACAATACACAAAATGCATTCTTGAGAGACAACAGGAATATACGTATGGACATAATCCTCAACACGCTGTGCCAGAAGTCTGACAGCTAAGGATAGAAAGACAACACACATGCAAGGGTTCAGACCACATTTACAAACAAGTTTTAAAACGTGAAAGCCACAAACACTGTTGTAATATCACAATTCCCTTATTTTTTTCACATAAGCCAATACTGTCTGCAGTAAAATGGTCCTATCTCATTCAACATCTGTTGGACTGTCCCATGGTAATGACTCATTTCAGTCCACATGTTATTCTAGTACCTAGATAAGGCACACTTAATTTTTTCTAGTACCTGAATAGAATCTGGAAGAAGGAAAATATATATTTTAAGACCAACTTTTGAAAGTTTATGTGAGTAGAAGTACATCATGCTGCCTTCTAGTTTCTCTGAAGACAATTAAGAAAATAGAAAATTCCCCAGAGATACAAGACAAGATCTGGCAACCTTACTCATAGGCCACCCATGAAGTAGACTACTTAACACAAGTACAGTTCATGGGTTCTACCTTTATAAATCTAATGGAAAACTGGGTCATTTTATTTGCACTTCATGAAATGTAAAAGTGGTAAATAGTAGAGAAAAAAAACCTAAGAACCTCTGTGTTCATTTCACATTGTTAGTTAACATCAGTAGATGTTAATACTCTATTTTTATGTTATTTTCTTTGAGTAGAGCTCTATGCTCATATGAGCTGTAACTTTTGGCTTAGGTTGATTAATTTCCCTATTTCTACTATGCTCATTCTTGCTGTCATATCCAAATCCAGTTTTCAAGAGGATGCCAAGTCCTTGAAGAAAACAGTCTTTTATTACAGCCTAACCAATGGACTGGATGTAGACCGCGCTCATAAGGGAATAATCAATCACAGTTTACATTTAGGCCATTCAGCACATTTAGTACTCACTCACACACAAAACCTATAAAAAGATATTTAGTATTAAAAGCATTGTTTTGACACAATTCAAGAAAATATAAATTTGAAGTATTCCAAGTCGTTTGGACACATCTTTCTTCCATTAATTTTAATGGAAGAGATGGACCATGTTTGTACTTGGCTTGCAGTGATACAATTTCATGGAAGTCAGTTGGACAAAACTGATTTACTTTTGTTACAAATCAGGGTATAAACCTCCCAAAAGAGAATCAGTTTGTGAATCAAAATGATAATATATTGGAAAAATTCAAAAGTACACTCTTTTGGTCAGGACATAATTAAAAAAAACTGAGCTACATTTTTTCTGTCAAATTTTTCATTCATACTGATTTCACCATGTATGACCACCAAAATATTTAACTCCCTTTCAAACTGAAAGAAGTTTCACAAATAAGGGCTCCTAGTTAAGCAATTTGCAAGTTAACTCACTTAAAAGATTTTGGAGAAGATTAACTTCCTCAGAAAATACTACTGTTGAAAATGAAATTTCCTTCAGAGATGTGTTAATTTTGTAGCATTTTATTTCATAAAAATATCCAAGCAAATATCAAATTGTACCAACACTGTAAGAATATTAAATGATTTTTTATTTACTACATTATAAAATACGCTATAAAAGACATCAAAACCAAAATGAAAAATCTTGATTCACTAAAAGAGAGTTTTTTCAAATGCATTCTTGTGTATGCATAGATGTACTGCAGCATAAGATATTTCTTAAGATACATAGTTCTCAACATAATTAGTTAGTACACATTTCAAAGTATTTCACCACTAATGGCTTAGGTTGATTAACTACCCAGATAACACATTTTACTGTACTCCATAAACGTAATACGGAGGTATTAATTCATGAGATGATGCAAGCTATCAACAAATCTATGCTCTATTATTCACTGTATCATTTGTCTTCCTAGAAGAGGATTTCAACTACATCAGCAAAGCTATTGTGAATCAAATCTGAATGGGAATACAAACAAAAGAAAAAAAAATCCATGTTTGTGATGTTTTTTCTTTTTTTGTCCTTAAATAGCATGCTTTAAAAAAAGAGGTCAATTGAAAATTTAAACAACAACAACATCACACCTTCATGCAGGACAGTTTATCAAATTACATGCTTCTCCAAGAGTGAACTACTAGGAGACAGGCATTTTTTCCAGGATACAAGGCAAGACAACTTTTATAAACTCCTCCTTCACCACATCAGAAATATGATGAGGAGATTTCTGAACAAAGGAGATAACTACAGGAGACCTTTGGGACTGGCTGTTAGATATGGGCTGAAGTGGGACGTACTGAACTAATCCTTCCACGATGCCCTCTAGGCACATTGTGATAAGAACCACAAATACATATATATTAAAAATGCAGTGCAACCTACAACCAGAAAAACCAGACAAATCTCTATTGCTCTGGAAACAAATCCTTCACAATAATGACTTTAAAACCTTCCTAAACATGTCCTTACTCAAAACCCCTGTTCACAGCTATGAACATATTTTGATGCACTATTGTCTAAACCTACATTGAAGTTTATTAGAACATGGGATGTGTCTCTCTGCAGGCTTTAATATCATCCTCTGGTCTTCTTTGATACAATAATTATAACAATAAGAATTGATAGCATAAAACTAAGAATGTGAAGACTTATGATGCCATGTGCTAGAACTCAGTATAAATTAGTACTATTGTATTAAGCCAGTGTGATTTTAGAAAACAGAATGTAAGCACATGGATTCCTATTTCCTTCTGAGCAGTAGTACAAACTGGAAAGAATCACAAGATGAAAGAATGACAAGGTTAAACACAATATGATTAGAAAAGAGATCACATTTTCACCCCTTTTCTGTTACTGGCAACAGCACTCTTTCACCATGTCTTTTAGGTCTACCTCCTACATTATCTTTGACAAGATAACGTTTCTGTTATCTTAACACTCTGTTTCTAGTTACTCCAGTCAGGCTGTATCTTCATTTTGCAAATCCTCATCTGCACAGGTATAAAAGTATGGATATACTCCACTCCCCTGACCATATTTCTGATGCTATCAACCATCAGTTACTCATTTCCACCCAGTGCTCCCTAATTCTTGGCTTTATCTTTCAGATTCCCACCTAATCAGGAGCATTTCAAGTCCTATATCTGCGTTTAGTTTTACTGTGGGACACCCAACAGTCTTGCCAGTGGAAGTTATTTTGTGCACCATCGAGCATAGCTTTGCCAGTCCTTCATACTGCTCATTTTTCTGTATTTATACTTGTGGACAGGGTATTAAATTAATTTATGAAGTGCCCCCTGGCACATTCCAACTATTTGCTATACAGGCAAATTTTTCAAGGACAGGCTGGCAGAATTTTCAGACACTCTAGGAATACACAAAAGCGTCAGCCAACAACATGTTGGGAGAATCACATCTGAATGAGACAGTAAACTAGTTGATTGAGGCCCTGTTGTGTGTGCAAGCACAAAAGCAAACAGCACGTCACAAAAAAAAGCATCATGCCGTGGCACCCAGCAGCTCACATGAGACCAATGCAAACAGCCTGTCTCATCAGGCACCATGATATATGGTGGAAGATGCTCCTACCAGTTTGTTCCTGCTGTATCAAAGTTTCCCCACACTTCTCAGGTGAGCTGTGTTCATGGATAAGCAGTTTGAAACTTAGGGAAAAAATCTCACAGGAAGGTGACACCAGTAACTGGAAGATCAAACATACCCAGTGTGGTTGGGAATAAAAGTTTAAGACAATGAGATTCCCAGCTTCTGATTCACCTGTTGCTATATCCTTCTGCTAGAGCGAACCAGCACACATATTAACTGCGCAGGTGATACTGTGCAGTTCTGAAGAGCATCTTGAATGTAGAGTCAGGTTTGCCTATGACAATACAAAAAAGCTTGTGCACAAAGATTCAACCATTTACATATTTTGCTCACATACTGTAAGAACACGTTATATTTATAACCATTATTTTAATATACACTTGTTAATATATCTAAGGACATTCTAAGACTTTTTTAACCTAACGCAAGAGTAATCCACTATTCTGGAATACCCTGAATGTTTTTTCCTGCCATAGCCTATAAAGGTTAACTCAAAAAACAGAGATACACAAAGATTTCAGCATTTTCCTAAAAATGGCATTATAGTGGTTCATTTGGAGTGTTAATGGTAAGATATTGTTTTCAAAAAATTTGCACAGCAATATAGAATTATAGAACAAATAACTTGGAGAAAAGCTCCAAAGGCCATCTGGTCCAATTCCTGCTTAAAACAGGGCCCACTGTAAAAGCCATCCACAGGACTGAGTCATATTGCACAGCGTGCTATTCTCAATTAGGTAGAGACAATTCTTGAAAAATTAAACACACCCTGGGCATTGATGAACTGTTAGACAATTCACCCTTTCAGAAAGGGTTCTTGTGAGCACGGTGGGTCCAGCATCAGGAAGTTAAGGGACACGAATAGCTCCATAACCCACATGTCAGTCTTAATAAGCAGTCACTCTTAACGTACTTGCTGTTTGATAGAGTGTGAAATTCTGTGGGCATACTGTTCCAATGTGTTGCAGGTTTCTAAAATGTCTGATGTGTGAGACTTTTTAAAAAAAAAATGTTTTGTTATTATGCTTCCAGCAACAGTGGATGGATAATCTTTCTGGAATACCAAGCTTGGTTATGTCAGGTAAAGGCTGATGTTTTTGCCAAATAAAATATGAATGTAAATATAAATCTGTGTGTAGGCTAATCTGGAGACAAGAAGTATTATTTAATTGGCTTGTGCTGATAGCTTTCTATTTTTTATATTTTAATAAAACATCACAGCACAGTTGTGACTTTTCATCTCCTTAGTTAAGTGAAGAATAGCACATGGTTAACAGACTTTTTTTTTTAATTATGCAAGTAAGAATTTGCAGACAACATCATAAGATATGTTGCCTGCTAATAACAAGTTGAAAAGCTTTGTAATCTGTAAAATAAGAGAGGCAAAGAGCAAAAAAAAAAAACCCAAAACCAAACAAAAACTGCAGGGTGCCTCAAAAAGAGTTGTTTCAGTTTACAGCTGCAAGTCTTATTTTCCTTTTCCCTCTTACATTTTACTATACGCTCTGGTGGTGTGCAGTGATTGCCCTCTATAGTGACTAGAACAATGTATTTCCCCCTTTCAGAGGACCTTTGTTATCTTCTGCATTATAAAGAAGATCCCTCTAGAGAAAAGGGCATTGAGAGATGATGAATTTGGCAAAGAAAAGACATCACAGAGCAAAGTCACAATATTGGGATACTGCTAGAACACTCATTAATGTTGTCTCATTATAACTGCTTGAGATATTTCATATGCACCCAGCCTTGCAACCATTTCCTGGACTATATGCTTTCAACACCTTGCTCCTTTCGGCATGTACCTCCAGCACTCCCACTTTTTATCTCATCAACCGTGAACTCCTCACCTTTGCCTTTAAGAGCCTGCTCCTTCTAGCTCTCAAGGACAAGCAAAGTGTTGCCTACATCTTAAATTCACAGACAAACATTTTCTTATTTCAAGCCCCTGACAGTGGCTGGGCAGCCAGTGCCCCACATGCAGCTCTGCATTGCCTCACCATTTCTTTGTGCTTCCTCTGGTTGCAATGGACTTACCAGTTGTGTCTGTCTTGAACTTAAAAGCTGGGAGTTGTGTGGTGAAGGATTTGTTTTCCTTCTGAGTCTCTGCAGAGTATGTAGTACAGCTGGGTCAAGGACCACTGCTAGTACCATAGTAACACGCAGGCAAATGGTAATAGACAATTTGTTCACAATAAGCCAATAGCTGTGATTTTTTTGCCTATCCTATTTCTGTAAAAATAATGAAGAATACTTGAGACAATAACACTCACTTTGAGTATTTACTAATATAATTTTAAAAACTGATAGGGCTGTCATTTATTCACTAACATTCCCCTGAACTAAAAATTACTGCTCGTTATGAACATTTTGATGAATCCAGCCAGTTGCCAATTTGTAAAGTTGCCTAGCTTTGAATGGATTTATGTAAGAAAAAGCTTAATAAATGAAAGAATAAAGACTTCATGGACAATATTTCTGCAAGTATTTGCATAACATTGTGTCTTCTGTGGGAGATGTGTAGTGTACTCTGGTACTCGGTGATTTATTGCTGTTCATTTAAATGACACTTGCTGAATTCTGAAGGACTTCTGTCTGACATATAGCATTTCTTTTCTAGTCCTTAAATACATGCACATTCACCCACAAAAAAGCATTGAACAAGACAGATGTATTAACATTTGTTAGCAGGTCAAACTAAAACATTATCAAGGATGCAGTGTTCTCTGACCTGCTAACACTCAAGCAAGCTGCAACAGGCCTGTATAATTCAGATTGTAATATGCTTTACTTAACCTTTGTTAACTAACACATGAAGGAACAGCTTTTCCTTTTAGTGAGGACAAAGCATGGTATTTCAAAAGGGCTTATGTGAGCTGAGAGTAGGCTCTGTACACAGTTAAATCCTACATTTGACTGCTGAACCCATTCTTTCCCCTTTCCACCCAAATCCATAAGGAAACAACAACAACACACACACAAAAAAAAATATCGCTGAATTGAAACTACACTGAATTATTTTCCATGTCAAAAACAGAAAAGGACATATTTTCCCATTTGTACATGGCATTCCCTAGGAAACAAAATGAAACATCTAAACGCACTTGTCAGAAAAGACCAAGGAAATGAGGGACTAGGTTCACAAATCTCTTGCAAGATAAATTGGCTTATGCACTAGCTTAGGCACTGGAGCACATCCTACAATGTCCAAACTACGGCTCTTGCCTCTGCTTCTGGGGTTTGAGGTCAGACTTTTCCTACAGTCCCCAGCAGACCGTGCCCTCACCAGAGTGCTGTAGAGTACTCCAGAGTACTTCTCAGAATACTTGGAGACCCAGGTAAATACCCTCATCACCGCACCGGAGCATAACTCCTCTCTAGGTTCTGTTTCAGGGGTCATGTAAGCACACTGCAAACTGTTCAGCAGATTCTGCCGCAAGGATTGTCGGAGCTTTGCTCCACAAGAACAAAGTCATCCATTCGGAGAAAAAATTATTGCATTCAGACCCACTCTGCCTAACACAGGTCTCTTCCATCTGGATTCAGTAGCCCGGTCACCATTCTTCTAAGTTCTTCTAAGCCTTTTCACTGTGGTCTGTGATTGCACTTGACCTTTGTATAGGAAACTCAAAGAGAGCAGGTGAAGGAAAGGGTCCTGCCAGACACAGGTTGTCCCTAACAAAAATATCAGTAAAAATAAAGTTACCTTCACCCTCCTGGCATTGTTCATATGTTTTCAGGAAACATTTTTTTCTTGAAGGCTGTAGAAGTGAGTGGCAGGTGTGAGTTATATTAATCTGTGAAAAGAATTTATTAAGTAACTGATATTCTGTACACAAAACTTCTAAATACCTTCTTCAATGTTGAAAAAGCTGTGCTTCCAAAATTTCTCATTATGCCCACTTTAAAAATACAAGAAACAGTACAATTCATTAATAGATTTTAATTTCCAAATCAGGTCAGCCACAAGCAGAGTGATCTCATATTTTTCACTTACCTTATTCTCTTGTGATCCGAGTCATGTTCTCCAAGTCCATTGCTGCTTTAAGGAAACATTTCAGTTTGGATAAAGCTTTTTCAAGACCATCTGAGTTTAGACAACCAGACAATTAAGTCCAAGAACACAGAAACTAATGATCCTTCATCCTGCTGCATCAGGAGGCATTTGGGAAGCCACCTTGGCATTTATAATTAAGGGACTGACCAACAGGTGCAGGTGTTATGTGTTGAAGACCTTAAGCAGATAAAGGCTTCAGCTTATAAGCTTTTCTATGCAGAAATGTCATAACATGCATGAACAAACTTCCCAAGGTGCCCCTAATATCAGGTATCCATCAAGATTTTCAAATATGGCTCTAAACTGTGTAGCTAAACCCACACAACATTATACCAGAGCTTGCACCAGAGCTAAGGGAGCATTAAATCCACACCTGATCAAAGGCCCTCACACCACCTCCAAGAGATATGAAGACAACTACCCAGGCGAGTCCAATTAAAAATGCAACATTAACATTAGTAATTGAAACAGCCCAGGGAGAGCCAGGTGGCTCTGAGGCTAGAGGGCACAGTTCAGCTCATGTCTCTACAGGTCTTACTTATCAGCAGAGCCATGAAGATTAAGCAAACTGCCAAACATATAGAAATACACCACGAAGACAGCTTAGAGTATGGATAATTTTGATTTCTGCATGACTTCTGCTTAACTGACTACCCTTCATCTCCAAATCACCCTACTTCATCCTTCTTTCCAGGAACTCAGTATATGGAACCAAAGGAAAGGAGAAATTGTCTGCAAAGCTCGTGCTGAGTATTTTCTTTAGGCAAGCAGGCTGACTCCCTGGAGGTGGGAAGCATCATCCTGGTAAGTCCAGCAAATCTGGGGAAACATCGGACATAAAAAGCTATTATCACAGTGCCCTCATGCCCCATATCTGTCAGGTGGTCTGAGGGATGTTCTTTCACCCCCTCACTGTAGTCACCCACTGTATAGAGTGCAGATGGGTCTCTTAATTAAGTTCCACAGCCTATTAGTTTTCCAACACCTTCCCTCCTGGCACTTGGAAGTAAATCAGTCTCCCCTCTTAGCCTATAACCAAATCCCCATGTGTAGAAAAATAGGTCTCCCCAGGGTATAATTTTGAAATGTAAAATGAAGGGTAGAGAGTTCAAATGATCTAACTTGAATGATCTAATGCCAGCAATCTGCTTGAAGAAATTTGTAAGAACTAACCCCCCAAATTTATTTCCTGGTTTTAACACAGCTAATTGCAGGATAGGCAGTCCTGGATGGCTCATAGCATGGGGCAAGAGGACAGTTGAAAGTATACCTGTCTTGGATCATATTTTTGATCTTCAGATCTAGTCTTGGGCCATACTGGGACCTCGTACAAGTTTCCTGACCAGGATAACACCTTCAGAGATAACTGATACTACAACAAAACACCCCAGCCTTGTAGGCAAATTTGATTTTACAGTGTCAGTAAAATGGATTCTGCCAGGGAGGACCTCAGAGAAGCAGTGAGATTTCTGGTGGGAGCCTATGAACATTGGTTTTTTGGAGGTAGATGGGAATGAGTGCCTCGGAGGAGATCCTGCCATGTAAAGGGGCTCAGGAAGCTGTGGCCATGGCTATCTTCTCTTCCCACTGCTCCCCTATCATTTTCTTTCTGCATACAATCAAGTCACTGAAAATTTAATAAAAAAATCACTCTAGTGTAGATCAGAATTGTGAAATAGCTTGAGAAACCACCATCTTCTGTTTATTTTCTTTTCTTTTCCAGCATTAATCCCCAAGAGGGCTACAGCACAATCTCACTTTGTGATGCAACCTGTCACTGGCTTGAAAGCAGGCAAAACGAGGAAGGAGGGGAAGGTAAGAGTTGTAAAAAAATGAAGAGATTTCTCAAGAGCCTCCCCTGGAGGCCCTAGAAGATGTTAACATAAGGTCTCCTAGTGGCTAGGGCCAGTGCTGGAGGCAGATTAGTAATAATAAAATAATCTTGGAATAATAAAAGCTGAGAGAGCTTGTTTAACTCATCATGCCCCCAGTTTTAAAAGTACCACTATGAAAGGGCCACTAAAGAAAAGACTTTCAGTTTTCTTACTTGAATAAACGACTTGCAAAATATATCAGTACCAAAGGGATACCTGTTTTATTGCCCAAAAGCAACAATTTATTTTTTTAAAGGACTTTCTGAAGTGAATACAGCCATTGGGTAATATATGTTATTGTTCTGTGTGAAAATTTTGGTTCATGATGGGCTTAAAGCGCTCTCCAACGTAACTATTGCTTCCTTCCTCAGGGTCCACAGCAATGGTGACTGCATGCAAGGAGACGGTTTCAGTATCTGAAATACAGTCTGTGCTTACAAGGTAAGTAGTTTTCTTAGCATCTACTATCTCTCCTTCCCAACTCCCCTGGTTTACTGAGGAAATAATTGACAAAACTAAGCTAAACAAGGAAGATTTAAAGGAGAAGACAGCACAGCCTAGGAAAAGTCTTTTCGGGTAAAGATCAAAATCACTGACAGATCTCTAGTATTCAGCACAGAGAGAATTTCCTCCCTTAGCTTTCAGTGCTTCTTCAGTATATATGAAGATTTATCAAATAACACTAAGCAAATTACTGCATTTCTTGGTAAAAGCTCCTTATATGTGACATGGAGACAGTAACAATACCTATTCTTATCTGTTACTGTGTGTTCCTGGTGTTCCATGTATCGACATCTGTAAATATTTAGCCATTGTTATACCCAGCAGTTTACATTCTGAATTTACGTAAGTTTTTTCTTCGACTTTGTTAGGAATTACTATCCATGAAGAAAAACACAATTCAGAAAAAAAAATGTTTTAGGCCAACAAATGGTAATATTTACCTCAATAAAAGCCAACAAGTTGCTTTTCTGTTGCTGTGTTGCAATAGCTGTTTGAAATTCCCAGGTTTAGGTACAAATTGCAACTCAATTGTGAGATATCTCGTTCACGTTCTCAGCCCAGACAAAAGCACATGATTAAAAAGATATTGTGTACATTAATACTCATTAGATTGATAAATTTGTTTGGCTCTTTAGGTCATAGGGGTTTTTTGGTGTCACTTTCTTTATTACTATATATTCAACATCTGATTTTTTTTAAGGAATATGTTATCTCTAATTGCTTCTCTGCTGCTTTCTCCATGGCTGAAAATACAGTAGCTGCTTGATATGAGCCAGCATTTTGCATTGCAGCTGTTCTCTTGAGGTCACTACACACTCAAATACCCTAGATATCAGCTCAATCTCCGCAATGTGTTTGAAGGGGGGCATGAGAGAAGTGGAAAGGTGTATTTCTAATATTCCTGCCTTCCCCCTTTTCAAATGCATTTCTGCTCTTAAGATGTGTGCTGTGAATCATTGCTTTAATTCCTCAGCAAATCTACCCCAGGATAGACAGGCTGAGCTTGAGGCCTCCAAGAACACTATCAACAGACCGAGGCAACTGGCTCAGTCCTGGCTTTCCTGTTTCTCCTCACTGTGCAGGAAAGGAGCCAAGGTGGTGGGGGAGTACCTCTCCTATACAACTTGACCTGTCATGGCTTTGGCACCAACAGCTACATCTCCCACCTGAACCTAAGACTCTCCAACAGGCTTTGAAACTGCACATGTGAATCACACTTTCCCATGAGAAAGCATATAATGTTTTTCTTTGGTTTGGGGGGGATGTCTTTATTATTGTATTAAAGTTAGGTCATTGCAAAATTTTGATTACACCGTGACTGCTTTAATCAACTGCTTCACCATTAGATATTACTTAAGGAAAAAAAAAAAGGATTATCACTTTCTCCTTAAATCTGTCATCAAGAGCTCCAACTACTATCTTAATAAACTTTTGTTGAAAACATAAGTTTTGCCAATCTCAAAGGTTCTCATCTCTGAGGTACATTGAACTAATTAGTAATTTAGCAGGAGTAGAGGGGAAAAAAGTTCACTTCAGGCACTTTGGTAGACAGAGACAAAGAACAAAGTTCCTTCATCTCTATTAATACTTTAAAAAATAGAATTAATGACCTGAAGCTAAGACAGTACCTGGGATGATTTTATGGAGTCAGTGTTTAATTTGAAAACATTCATACCCTGAAAATATTTAATGAAACTAACTAGAAACCAAATTGCCTTCCTTTCAATGGAAGGAAAACAGTATTAAAAAATAAATAATATTAATGTATGTATTACAACAAAATCAGTATTAGACTCAATCAGGCTCCCAGACAGAGGCTAAAGCATGGCAGTATCTGCCTCCCACTGATGAAACAGGTGATTCTCATGGGTATGTATCTTGGCCAAGACCATCTCCAGCCCCATCCCAGCTGCAGGCAGCCACTGCATTTGCCCCAAAATCTATTTCCCTCCTCTGTTTCACTTGTTGCTGTCTTACTTAGGGGGGATCTGTTTGTTTTCCTAGGGAATCTGGATGATCCTACTATCAAAACATTTTGGTTTCAAAAGCACAGCAGAGGTCCATGCCATTTCCAAGGCCAGGGTGGACAATCCTTTGTGTGGTTCTCAGAGTTGAACAGGATCAGCTATTTCAGGTATATCCAAGGGAAGAGAACAAAATCCTCATTTCATATATACCCACCTCGCAAATCAGCTCGTGGCTAGTAGCCCTGAATTGTGACAATCTGTGCTCTCTAAGTCAAAGTTGTACCCAATTAAGTTTCTATACCACAGCCCAGAATTGTAGAACAGACCTTGTCGTTTCCCAGCAAGCTACTAGTCCACCTGGCTTGAATTTCATGCCTCCGATAGTCCAGTTGCATTGGAAGTAGGATATTTTTAATAGTACTGTTTGTGTAAGATTTTTTTTATTTTTTTATACATACAATGATAAATTAAATATCAAAAATCAGTATCCAGCTAGTGATTATTCCTATGATGTGTTACAGCTACATGCTTAAAATCAAAAGAATAAACATATATGTTGGGGTTTTTTAGAAAGAAGGGAAAAGCATCCCAAGAGTGATTAAAGAGTGATCCTATTTTCGTTTTTCATTGTTTTTTTGTTTAGCCTTTCAGACAAACAGCATGGTGAGATTTTTTAAGTCTTCTGCAAAATCCTAGAGAATTAAGAAATTATTCTGTGAGATGATAAAATTTTCTGGATTTTGGGACTCTGTAAATCCATTGGTTGAACATCACTACCTTGAACTACAATGCAAGGTATTTTTAAATAGAATGAAGTAATAAGTATTAGTATTTTGGTGACACTTGATGAAAAAATATTTCCGGTGCACCTTTGCATGGCTCTATCTGTTTTTCTTTTGAGTACCCAAACCAAATATAAATCACTGCACAATTACCCTGATCATACAGCACAGTTCACTTACTAATTTGAAGTAATAGTATTTAAGTATTTTTGTCCACTTTAGTGTCATAACCCTGTTGTTACCTTTTGTAGAAACCAAAATGTCAATGGCAAATTGTATATGAATGCAGCAAGTGGATTTCATTGATTTTTTTCATATTTATATGAGATTAATCTCACCTTTCTTGGATGCTACTGACTGTATAGAAGTCCTTACCTGATAAATATCTGGTAGAAAATTAATAGTCAGAATGAAATTTTTGCTCCTGAAGGAGTTTTTTTCTATCACATAGCCACAGCATAAAGGCATTTTTGTCCTAACTGCTTGAAGTATAAATAGATACAGCAGAGTACAAAATGAAGGGAAGAAAAATGTTGATTTCAGTGTCAAAACTTTCCACATATGCTGGCAGTGGGCACTCCTCTGGGTCACAGACCCTTACGACACCTGTAATCCAGCTGTAAGGGGTTATGACTGCAGAAAGAGGAAGCGCCTAGTGAGTTTTTGCAGAAGTGTTTCATAAAACCTTAGCACCAAGTGACTTGACTGAAATGACATAGACACTTTTCAGAAGAAGAGGGGGTCCTCTGAGTCCCAGAAAAATGTCTTAATTACCTCAGCATTCTTCCTTATCGACAGCTGTAAGGCAATAGAATAATTTCATAGTAACAGTGCTTAAAAGCTCATCATTTGGACCACGCAAAGTGAACTGAAGATTGTAAACTGACAAATGGAAAGCTGACCTGAATGGAAAGCAGGTATTTTTTTCAGTCACTTATTCTCTGAGCTGGAAAATTTGAATTCCAAACTACAGATAAATGTAACCACTGGCAACTATTATTTTTAAAATGTCTTAAAAAGATGAATAAATGAGTTTGCTGCTTGGTGGAGACACCAATACTAAAATGGGTTGCTATAATTTAAAAATGCTCTGAAACAAGCAAAGTCACATCTTAATTCAGTTTCTTAATTTTACTTGTAAATTTTCACCAACATGCCATAAGTACACTGTTTACAGTATACTTTAATCATTTGCTAGTCACAGTCAAATAAGTGAGATTTCTGGGTAGGCCAGTTGCCTTGGGTTTGAATCCAAATGACAGAGTTATTTGGATGTTACACAATTAAGTCTGTCCAGTTATGATGGCCATTTAATGAGCTTCAGCAAGGCAGAAGGGAGTTAGCTCTACCTGTCTAAGCAAGGTTTTAATATGCCATAAAGCTAACATAATAAATAATTTAAGTGCTGAAATATTACAAAGATAAGACTTTCCCACTGACTCAGTAATACAGATTGTCACACACAGAGACAGCCATTAGAAACCCAACCAATAACAAAGTGAATAAGAGTAGATCACAATATTTGACTGCTAAATAGTTAAAAATGTGCTGTCTCTCTTCATAGGAATGTGTTACAGTTTGAGATAGTTGTAACTTGCACTTGACAGACATTTTTGTGGCTCTGCCTACAGGTCTGCTCTCCTGTGTCATGTTGCTAGAAGGCACGGTCCTGGAGAAGAGTGAATGAATGAATGAAGACAGGGAGCATCTCATAGAGTTGTATAAGAAATCATACGCTGCCCTATTTTAAACAGAAAACCCCAATGATTTCTATCAGATGCTAAATTAACCCAGCAGGGATTCCTGACTGTTCCAGGCAGAAAACTACTTTATTCATAAGAATAATTGGATATTCGAGAGATCATCAGGTTTCATATCATGAGTTGTAAATGTCGGCTCATCCGTAAAGGATTATCATGGGGTCTGTGTGTCTTTACCAAGGCAATTATGCAGTTGGTTAAGTTCAGCAATGCCCTGAAACCTAGCTTTAGGACAGAGTCAGGGTCCTAAACCAACACCAGTTGGCCTTTTCAGTGCTGAGCAAGAATGAAGTTGGCAGCACTGCACTAGGAGCCTCATCTGTCACTTATAACATGGACCAGTGAAAAGGAAATGGAGAAATGCATGGAGGCAAGGGATAAAAGGACCGTCCACCTTTAAGAAGGAAATGTGAAAATTAGCCTTGAGTTATGGTCCTCCAGGAATTAAGGGAAGGTATGATTTTTACATCTACTAAATTTTCCAAGTCCTCTCTTCTTTCAGGTGACAAAAATACATAATTCAAAGACAAAACATTTTTCCGCCACCGTAAAAAGTTCACAAGTTATGAGGTAATTACATTAGCACGCTGAGAAAAGAGTATGCAAGAAATCCTGATTGGCGTTTCTCTGTTTAAAAGGAATTATTTTCCAATACCTGAGCATGCCCAGAGGAGCTAGTCTCTGAGCAGCTGTGAAACAGAACCTTTTTACTTCAGGGTTAGTGCAGGGAGCTCATTAGCACAGCCTCAACCCTCAGCTAAACAGCCTTGTTTGCATATTGAAGCAATAGAATGTGAAGGTGTTAAAAAGGAAGAATTGCAGCCGCTACTCCTGACTGACATGTCTATCTGGGCTCTTGTGTTTACAAGAGAATAACGAAGCTGCCCCAAAGCCCCTACTGGGCCTGATTATTATGCAGAGGCTTCTTAGATTATGTATAATTGATATCCATTTTCCCTCCAGCTAACCAATGGCAGCTCTCAGGAGTAATGCTCACTTTCCTGCATCTTACCAACCAAGCAAACACTGGAAATTACTATCTTTTACTAGGCTTAATAATTTTTAAAGACCAAAAATTGACATTTACATTTTTCTGAAGCACAGATGACTGCACTGTTGGTGGGGTTTTCCTGCTAATAACAATCAGACAGTGGAGATATTGTATTTAAGGGTGATGCTGGTCTGGGGATATGTTTGTGTATCACTTCTATATATTTACACATGCACATGTTTAAGAGACTGTGTATATAATGTGTGTGCATGTCCCAGTTTTTCAATACATTAACAATATGGTAACAAAAAGCAAGGGAAGGTTCTGAAAGCTTGTTTTCTGCTATTTTTGTGAAAGATTTGGAAGGTGAGTTATGCAGGCAAGGACATTCCTTCAATTACATTTACTGGTCCCCTTTCTGTACTTACAATAGTTATCTTCATTCTTACAATTTAGGCCAAATGTTCAATTCCTAAACCTGACACAGGCATGAAATTGAGTAGTGCAGTGCTCATTTTATATTGCTCAGACAGTTCTCTGCTCATTCAAGAGAAAATCCCATTGAAGTTTTTCCTCCAAAATTAGATATTACATTTGGCCTTCAAATTACAAAGAGGTTATGAGACAGGGGTGGCTTTATTTCGTTGGTCATTTTTTTTTAGCCTGGTTCAGAGCTTTTGAAGGAATGTTTGTGGGGGAGGACTGGGCACAATAATTTTAAAGTTCTGTCAGTAAAGAGCTGATCTTGAAAGTGAAATGCTTATAGCTTGAGATAAACAGGCAAAGTATGTATAACCCTCTCAATGTACTGCACTTCAATCCTGTCCTTCAGCCTTTTTGCTGTTTTGGTCCTTCACAATCAGTTGCATGGAGATTTTTTTATCCATACAAATAGTTGCCAGAATAAGGATGTGTCCAGTCAAATAATTTGCACGTCACCTTTCTCTCTAGAGGTGAAGACCTAGCTCACTAATCCTTTCTGCTACCTAGCCTTGGCAGAATTTTAATTTTAATCTGCTCTCTGAGGAGATGCACAAGAAAATGCAAGGAATATTAATATATGGGCTGAACTGGGCTGAATGTGAAAAGGTGAGATCATTCTTCCAGTCACTTAGATTTATACCCATTCAAAAGCAGAGCCATTATGAGTGCACTAAACCCACTCTCTGCACACAGCAAGTCAAACCAGCAGAAAGGAAGAATGAATTAATTGAACCACCTGAACCACTACCAAAAATCTACATACAGCTTCCATCCACTGAAGAGCCTGAGCAAAACTAGATAATAATAAGCAAGGAGCACACCACCTTTACATAGCTGATTTTTGTTCCAGCAGCTTTTCAGAAACCAGAGGGTAGTCACAAGAAGCTGAACAGTTTGCAGCTGCCCTTACCTTAACATAACTGCCTTTATGTTACAGAAACATAAATAGAGAGAAACCAATTGTAACCAAAAAAAATCTGCCTAAAGAAAAGGCAAGTCCCAACAGGCAGCCATTCACATAATGATCTCCTGACCTGTATTTAACAAAAGCTACACACTAGTACTAAAAACGAGTGAAGTCAAATAGTCATTTCAGAGTTGCACCTTTGGCCACTGGACCACAGGACTGCAGTATGCACTATCACATGAGGATTTCAGGCCACATAATTATATTCCAAGAAGTATTAGTCATGCATTAACCATGTAGATCAGTTAAGAGATGCAATAGGTCTTCTTTTCTATAATGTAACCTTCTGCTTTTTACGTAAGCCTCTGCAAAGTGGTCACTGCTGTTCCACAGAGCACTAACTGGTCACATAGGCCTGTCTCCCCACCTCCTTTCAGGTGCTAACTTTAATTAAAAGAAGCTTTAATTAAATATTAATTTATTACTTATTTATTACATAGTGCTTTTCCATGCCAAGAACTGCTGAGATTGCCATACAGATGCTACTTGATCTCTGGGAGGAAAGGAGGAAGGCTGTGTGTCCGTGGATGGGAGGGGGGCATGATCTGTATTGAGAGGCAGCTCACATTGTGAAAGACTTAGGTCACATCCAGTATTTACTATAAAGCTCAAGAGTTTCTCTATTGTAAGGCATATTTGTGTTATTCACACCTTCAGTGTACGATTTTGAGATGCTCCTTGAAAGTATTTGTGTCATTTTGCCATTACCTTTCCTTGAAAACAAAGTTATCAGGAGGACAGCTCTACCTTTGCTTTTACATTCACTCTTACAAACCCTGAAGCACAAGCCTTCCTTGACTTCCACCAGTGTCCAAAAGAGGCTATGATACTTTTTTTTCTTATAGCACCATCTCGCTGCTTTGGGTTTGGGGTCATCTTCTGCAGGTCTCTCTCATTAAGAGGGAGCATGCCTGGCCTGATTTGCTAAGTACTTGTAGAAGCTATCAATAAAGATAGGGGCTGGCATTGATAACACAAAATATACACTCTCTCTTATGGGGATGTAACTCTTCACCTTCTTTCTTTTGCTCCATAAGCTTAAAACAAAGACATAAAGACACTTTTCTGGAAAGCAGACCCTGTTCCTCAGTATAATTTTCCTGAGGAGTGATGTAATGAATACTGAATATTTTTCTTTTCTAATGTAAAATAATTTCCAAAGTCCATTTACTGTCATCACAGGGAGAAAAATTGTGCTGACTATCTGACAAAGGTCAAAATCAGTAAATATGCAAGGTGATGTACAGACTAGAGCTTTGGTCCGGTTTGCTAGATGATCCATCAACAGTAATTAAGAAACAATGATCAATTGGTCCATAAAAGTATTAAGTATTAACTTATATATATATATATATTGCTAGATGATCTATCAACAGTAATTAAGAAACAATCATCAAGATTTGGTCCATAAAAGTATTAACTTCTATATACACACATACTGAGTTTAAAAGGCCGATTAAGAACCTCATAAGAGATTTTTCTTTTTATTTCCATTTGCTTCTACTTTACACCAGATTTTTCTCACCCTGTGTTGGTAATTCCTTTTCCAGATCCAGGGGAAACCAAGGCATGCAGCCATACATCAAAATTTATTTTGTTAAATCAGCTCTGCAATACATTTTTCTATTTATTCTCTGCTTATCATTTTCCTCGATAGTAACAGGGGTCTTTTGAGTCACAGCTTCTGTGCCACACGGATGGCACATGGCACACAAATGAAGCCACAGCGTGAAAAAGACTGCAGGACATGATTATAGCAAAGAATAATTGAAGGCCCAGGAACCTATGGTCCAGAATAAATTTTAGCCTGCCACTCAGTGTGTTCGGCATTCATTACTATTCAGTGGAAGTGCCATACACAAAAACAACAAAAAGTTTACTCCTGGCACTATAAATTCTCACCTGCAAGAAGGCAAAACAGTCCAAACTGGAGACAGAATAATTGCTGGAATGAATATTTAATGACTGCTTCAAGAGGTTAGCACAGGAAGGGAGGAGAACAAAGTCTGCCCTTCAAAGACTGCTCTTGTGTAAGGTCAGTGCAATTTGTTTTACAACTCTATTGAAATATAACATAAACTCCCTGTTTATTAGATAGATAGGCGTTTGCTTTCATTTGTTGCTGCTACCAGACTGACACAGTGAAACACCTGAAATTTTCTGCATTCTAAAGAAACAGACTATATTTTGATATAAATACAGAAATACCTGTAGTCACTTTAGTAGCCAAAACTCTCATTGTTCCACATTGTTTCCTACTTCATCAGAGGAACTTAACACAATCAGTTTGCACAAGTCCATGCCCAGAAACTACCTCAGCTTTTCATTTTCTCTATACCTTGCTGGACTATAGCTATTCTGTGTTGATCAGAATATCACCGATCTTAGTGCCTTGCAAAGTGTTCTGGTGAAATTAAGTGCCCCAGAATTGATGTAATTTTGTGTACAGGAATCACAAAAACAGTATAAGGAGATAAAGCGATGGTCTTTGGAATTACAACTGCGTAAGACCATCACCTCTGCCAGCTCCATGTGCTAAAATTTCAAGTCTTAAAAATCTGATTATGTCCATAAAAAAGTTAAGTCCAAAAGTTTTCTAGGTGCTATAGAGAACAGCCCCTTATCTATTTTTTGGTCTGTTAGTCTTTCTATCTTTCATGCCTATCACTGGATTTCTCTTCATTTCCAGCCAGACCAGCTATATGCATGAAATACCATAGAGACAAAAGAAAACTTCCACAGCCAAGCGCAGCTTGCTTGGGCTGCTTTGTTCCTCAGAAGCCCTTTTTCAGGCAGCACCTCATTGCTGCAACAAATTAATCACCAAAGCCCCAGTCTAGTAATGAAGTGCTATGGATCTGCAAAAGCTCGAAAGGCATTACATCTATTACCTGAAAGAAAAATGAGGTGAGTGCTCAGCACAGGAAAATTAGCACAGCAGTGCTGTCAGAGGCCAGCCTTCCTCTGGAGCACTTACTAGTGAAGTTAGCAAAGTCCCGAAAATCTGATGGCTCATTTTTGGCCAGGGCCGAGTAGTCATCTCTACAGTTGTACTTGAAATCTAAAGAGGAGATAGAGTTTGCACCAGAGCTGCATGGGTCTTGGGCTGTTGTTTTCCAGAGGTCTGGTGAAACAATTCTCAAAGAGTGACATCAGCCTGATCTTTGTTAGTACTCGCAGAGGCTTACATTCAAATATAAATTACTCATTAGTCTGTTTGGATTCTCTCTCTTTCCAAGCCCGTCATAACTTCTATCATGTTCTGAAGGAACAGTTATGATGCTTATGCTATTATTCAAGTGGGTAAGTTAATTATGTTCTACTGTATCTCAAAACATTTTTGCATATTGCCACTGAGGGTAGTTCTGTAAAATAAAACAGAGAGCATCTTCAGGGGGTAGGATGGACAGATGTCTTTGGCTTTTAGCTACAAGAGGATAGGGAAAGCACTATATGCATAAATATGGCATTTCCTGAGTCCCATCAACATGCCCTGCAGAAACATTCAGCATACGTTTCCTCTGATGCTTAAAGTTCTCAATCCAAACCTGTTATAACAATCAGCCTCCTAATGCTATGCTGGGAGACCTCCTCTGCTCAAGCTCCACAGCTCTTCAGAGAGGGAGAATCAGCAACAGCTCAGCAATGCGCTGTTGTTGGTATGAGCTCTTAATTGTGGGGGGGGATCAGGGACAAGAAACCACACACCACCAAATACACCAGCTCTGTTTTAGCAGAATGGATACTTTGAGACTAAGCCAGAGCTTGGCTGCTTGCAGAGTAGGCATCAGCACAAGGGGCTCAGTCATGACAAAGCTGCTCTGAATCCACTGAAGTCACTGAAGTTATTCTGCTTTTCTTTCAACTGCAATTACTGCAGCTGAAAGCAGAATCAGTGTCAAACAGATTGCATTGTCCACACACACAGCTGGGGAGCTCAACAGCAAAAATACACCCCCTGACCTTTTATTGGAAAGTCACCTCCTAGCAATAAAAAAGAGGAGAAAATGAAGAGTACATGGTGAGGTTTCCTGTTAAAGTATCACCAAGCATGCCAAGTGCTGAACACAAATTGCACATAAACACATACGAAGACAATCTCTACTGCTCAGCTTTTTCTAAATCAAGACATTCTTCTTTCTCTCCATGCAAATTATTTCCTTTCTTTCAGCACAGTACAATTGCCTAGAGTTCATGGCCTTTTCCACGATCATAATATGAGCTGTTAAGCAAAACATTCATTTCATATTTCCCATTTTAAAATAATTTAAAGCAATATCAGAACCATGTTTCTGTGTGATTACAGGATAGAATTTAACACATTTTAGCTGAGTGAGCAATAGATATATTTCATTTGGTCTCCCTCACATTTCAGACATCTGTAAATATACATACCAAAAAAGTATAAAACATAACTATTCTTGTTATGAAGCATACTCTGGGGATCCATCTCATACATTTAAAAATATAGACTGTGAAATTAAGGGAGTCCAGAAGACAGTACATGTTATTCTGTCACAGGTGTGTAAGACAAATGTAGCAAAGTTGAGATGGCTCAGTCTAAATGCCTGTTAAGGTGGCTGAAATCAGAGAAGATGAAGACCCACTGCAGTGACATGCAGCAGAACAAGGCAGCCAGAGATTTGGGCCAATGTGGGAGCACTGGAACCACCTGTACGAACCAATTTTTGTTACAAACTTCAGAGAAGATATAATTCTGCCTGTAACTCATGGAGAATGAAGTTCTTGGATCACAGGTGACAAGAGGTAAGTGTAACAGAAGAGTGTATTCTTGTACGCTTAATGAAGTAATTTGTATGAGAGATCTTGTATAACACCCCAGTGTGCTGGTTCCTCCTCCTGTGACAAATAAGCTACTGCATGAAATTTAGAAATGAGGACCTATTACACCTAAAGCACAGGGCAAAGGGCAATTTGTAGGTATGCAGGGTAGCAACAGACTCTCAGTAACAGATTAATACCATCCCTCAAGCATGAGAACTTTTCTTTACAAAATCATTTTCGCATATCACACCCTCATCCAAGCTTCACCTCACTGACCTTCTCAGTATCTCTCAATTTGTTGGTTAGGGTTTATTCGTGTGTGTTAAATCAGAAATCTGTAAACTTTTCATACTAAAAAGGCTTAGCTGGACTTTCTCTGAGCCTTTTGGAGGCTGCCATTGAGAGAAATAGCCATAATAATTAAACAGGTAGGACAGCCACTTAAAAAAAAAAAACAAACCACACACAAAAAGCACAGCTGCACATTTTTTACACAGAAAATCTTATGTATTTTTAAAAAGCAAGTTTCACCAGAGGAGTAATTTTGTAATTTGGGGGGGGGGGGGAACACGACAAACAAACAAACAAAAACAAAGAAATAAACTACTCAGACAGTGTTCCAGAAATTAAAGAGTCTGGGTAGGGTCAAGAATCTGTTACTTGTGGAACACTCATTAACAAGCAGCCTAAACATAAAAATTAGCATAGATAGTAAGGTCTCCCCTGAATGCAAGGTAACAAAACACCTTTATGTAGGGAACTAGAAATCCTTTTAACCATCAGTCATCAGTTCATTCATAGTTGCCATAGCAGAAAGCAACTGAAGTATTTCAAAGAGTGTCGTTTCAGAATTGCTGCCAGAAATTGGAGAAGAAGGCTTTGCATTATCAGCATGGAAAACACAAATCTGGCATGAACATAGTATAAACTCAACAGTAGCGAGGAAAGTGAAAGGCTGAAGTTCACATGCCCCTTCTTTGTGCCATTCCACCCTGCTTTGATTTTGTACTTCCTAAGTTTGAATCACTGGAACACAGAAGCGGGTTGCTTGACTTAGAGTCAGTGCTTGTCTGGCATCTAGCAAAATGACAGCTTGGCCTGTCGTTATACTTCCAGGCATTATAAAACAAATGAGTAAATAGTAAATATAACCACTCATTAAGGGGATAATCTTTCCAGAAATCTCTTCTTATGGAATAGTCTTTCTCTCAATAAACTTTTCTATATCTGCTAGCTAGGGACTTTGTTAAAAATACAGAATCTATGAGGAAGACTAAATCAGCAAGTGCTTCCATTAATAATCTACTTAGTAAAAAGAAAAATTAACAACCAGCTCCAACAGGAAACTTCAGCCTACAAAATCTGTACTTGCAGCACAAAAAATTAGAAATTTCTTTTCCATATTAAAAAGCAATTAGAGGAGTTGTGGTGGGGAAGTTAGAATGGTCTACAAATGCAAGCATGGCCAGTTGTGTAAGGGAAAATGGCATTCTTCCATTAGACCAATTTTTACAATTAAAAAAAACAGATGAGTTTTCCTGCAAACAAACTTTTTGTCAAGATCTTCAGAATGCAGTGTTATTCTTTGTGGTTACAAATCATATCACATTATTCCTTTCTGTTCTTCTTAGTTACTTCCATAGAGGATAAATTTGTATCCCATTGATCATTCCAGCTCCCTGAGAATGCCATCTACCATGTAAAAAAACCAAAATCTAAATACATTTTGTTTCTAACAGCATAGTTCTATTACAGTAGGCATATTTTGTCTTTTTTGTACTGCTGTTGCCTAATGGAACCTTTCCCAAAATTGTGCCATGCACTCTAAGACCAAAGCTAGAAGCATTCTTGCATTAAAAGCTTTGTTACCTAAATAAAGAAAACAAAGAGAGAATGAAATAGAGGGCATGCTACAGATGGGGAACTGAGACAGACTGATTTCCTCAAAAGTATTTTCCAAAGACATACAATAAATCAGTGGCAGAAGGTCTGATCCCTTATTCCCTATTCAGTCTCAAAATTTCCGTTCTTTTATTTCTTCTTCCACACGATATTACTTACCCACACACATGAGCAAGATAACTATCACAACTGTGGTGCTATGCTATTATATAGCACTAAGGATGAATAAAAATGTGAGCCATGGAGTATATCAGTTTTATACTGTGCTTTCAAATGTCACAGATCTCCACCCATAACAGTACTGCATCACTGTTTCCATAGTAACAAGATAACATGAGACACTTTGGTGTATATTACTGTCTCTGAAAGACTCCAACCTCAGGATGAGAATACGATATTGGACTTTGTAAATGAATTCTGATTTGTGCTTTTTATGTAAAATATATCCCTGAATGATGTACCAACTTGAACAGTGCAGTTATTTAATTGGATGATAGGAAAGACGTTATAGATAGAAAAGAAAGCAGGTTTTCAGGTGTGACAATGAGCTGAAAATGCTTTTCTTTTTAGATAGCAGGAGCTATGAGGCAACAGATTTTCATGCCAAATTAAAAATTGTTTATATTAAATCGACAGGAAGAATTACAGGATCATAATGACATATAAGGCCCAGCAAAAGACTATAGAGTTTTTTAAAAATAAAGTAGTGCCTAAAATACACCTGATGACTGAGGAAAAGGTGTGATGTGAGCTCACTAGTAGTACAGGTGTAATGGTAGCAAGTTGAGATCTGGGAGATGATAGACAAGGGAAGTAAAACAGCCCAACAAGAGGACAGCAAGCTACAGTGGAGCTGAAAAATGGTGGCAGATACAACAGACAAGGAGCTGGTTTGTGTGAGGTGATGAAAAATCTGCTGGAAATATGTACATGGAGACTGTAGGATGCAACTGAGAGAGAATGGTACTGCAAAGACAAGTAAGAAAAAAATCCCATACAAGGTGTAGGCAAATCGCACCCATCCAGCTCTAGGAACCATTTCCACTGGTCCTAAAAATCTGACCTGGAGTCAGGCAATCCCACACAAACCTGTTCCCACTGCTGAGCTACAAAGCCCACCAATCAAGCTCACTGTCTTGTGTGATTTTTTGAATGTTTTTTAGGATATCAGTTGTTTCACAAAATAGTTTGAAATGCACAATGCATATAATGGGTTATAAAACATGGGGAATTTTCTGACTGGCTCCCTATGTGGCAGGAATGTGACTGAAATATGGTAACATGATGCATTCTTATAATTCAATTACTTTTTTCATATATTTTGGCTGTTTATATATTTTGTCTACCTTTTGATGTCTGAAAGTTAAATTAATTCAAAAAGTCTGTGCAGTTAGAAGAGCTTCCCTCTGACTTCCCGAGACGTGCATGGCTGGGCTTGCATTCTCCTACTATATGTATCCCTTTTAATGGTTGAGACTTCAAGGGGCTGACAGCATTTCTTCATTTGATCAATAGCCTGAACATTTGCTCTGTGCTCTAGCGTGTACAATGGAAGGGGCCCGGCAGTGCTACCTCTCTCAAGAAAAAAAAAAAAGAATTAAGACAAAGTCACTTCTTTCCACAGCAGTCCCGCATGCCAGCCCTTCATTTGTGCTGAATGTCACTGTATCCAGATGGAAGCTCCGTGCCGCCACGCTGAAGCAGAGGCAGTCCCTCACCGATGAGGTCAGCAGCCACGGGAGAGCACAAAGGGGGGCTTTAATCAGTCAGTCCATATCCAGTCGAGGAGAGATTAAATTACCTCCACTAAAACACTGGGCAACCCACACTGCAAGGAAAGTCTTCATTTAAATGATCTTTTCTTCTCTCAAAACTTTGTTTCACATCATTTGTGAGAAGACCCTCAGGAAACCTTTGTAAAAGCATGAGAGCAGGGGATAGACTTGTGTGAAAATACGAAAGTGTAGCTGTATGGTCTACTGTGCAACAGTTTTCCCCATAAAATATCCTGTTCTCCTATTCCTGTTTCATTCAGGCTGGTGGGGACTCAAGTGGCTCTAATGAGACAAGCAGGAGCAAAAGGCAGACATGTAGACTGTGAACTGAGTTTCAGCAATAATGTTTCTCAGGGGCTGGTTATGCTCCTGAGTTTTAAACGCCACTCACTTACTGAAGGAAGATAACTGAAGTGAAGATGAGTATAAACACGTATCTGAACAAAAGTGAGGTTTGCACCAAGTCATCCAGTGATCTCACGTCTCTCTTCACGAACTAGTCCTCTGACCTGCCCCGTGAGAGCTTTTCTTCTTCCCCCCTCACTGCCAGCTCTGAGCATCCTTTTCATCCGGAGGTCTCTGCCACTTCTGGCAGAGCTGCTCTACAGCTGACTTTTGCTCTAGCACTGCTCAGGTTTCTAGGGAGTTCAGAAGTGACCTTATGTTTTACAGCATTCATTCAAGCTTTCAAACACAGCAAGAAATTTCAGCACCTATTGTGTACAGTACCTGTCCGTAATAGAACATGCCATAAAACTTCACACCCTATCTGCAGAAAATAAAGCTGAAATGCATTTAGTCTTCAGCACGTATGACAGCAATAAACAACTAGAACTTGGCCTCATAGTAGGGGCATGAGGAATGCTAAAATCTGGTAAATAGTGATGGAGCAAAACATTCCGTAGAAAAGTGACATAGGCAGTCCTTATGGTAATGCTGACAAATAGACTGCTATAGGTGTTGGGATGTGTTATGGGACTCTTTCTTTTTTGCCTTGCAAAGGAAATTGCTAGAAGGTATCAACAGGACTCCGGCCTCTAACCCTAAACTTGATTTACCCCCACAACGCAACATAACAATATTCTCTAAATGGACGCTGCTCAGATTTACTGGATGGACAGGTAAAACAAAAGCTTTGAAAACTATTTCACTTGTTCACATGGAGAGTTTGAAGAGGGTTTTTTTGTAGAGTGTTTTGTTTGACTTAGCGGGGGTTTTTGGACAATCCTGATTTCCAAGCCAACAAGTTCCAGTGACCTTCTGTATTACATCAACTCTACATCACTTGGTCCCCAGACACTTATTCTTCTCTTAGTCACCTCTAAACAAGGGGTTTGGGTCTTCTCCTTGTTGCATATCAGACCCCACAACTCCCTGTTTGCTTATTACCTGTTTCATCCCTTTCTGTTAGGGGAAAGTATGATTTTTATTTTCTTCCCAAATGCTCCAGCTGTAGGCAGGATAACTTCAAGTAGTCTTCCTTTTTACTATTACAGTACATAGGATGTTCAAAACAAACAGTTCAAACAATCAAAACAAATCAAGTGGCTGTATTAGAGTCCCTGGTATGGAAAAAGATAATCTCTTCCTTTCATCAGGATTCCCACTTGTGACTTCACATTGTCTATGAACTCTGGATGCAATGTCTGCACTGTTAGATGTCTGCAATGCAGTGGTGGGAGATGGATACCAAAAGCTTTTCTAAATAATCAGCTAGAAGGAAACAGGCATCTTAATTTAACAAATTTCAGATGCTTGTTTTAGGCTGACATGAGTAAAATCTTACTTCTCAGGGGCTGGGGTTTTGGGGGATTGGGGAGTTGTTTGGGGCACTACATTGACTTGATTTCCCCAAAGCAAGCCAGGCATAAGTGGATCAAAAGTGGAAAATATATGGCAGGCATTTACTTCTAGAATACTTTAAAAGTTGGGGGGTTAGTTCCTCCTCTTTATCATGGCAAGGCTATATTAAATGCCTAAATGGCTTAAGGCACAGTCCTCTGAAATAAATAACACCATGTGATGAAAAATACCATCAGTAAGTGAAGAATGCACTAGGGAAAACATTACAAGAATGAGAAAAATATTTTAGAGCATAGTTTAAACCCTGCCAGTTATGGAAAACAAACTACTCATAATCTTTATATGTTTCATGTTTTTCTTCAATAGGATCATCTCTTCTAATGAGAACAAGCTAAAAATCCAGCTAAAGCCAACTGAAAATTGCCCATCCAGCTCTTTTTCTTTACCCTTCCTGAAACTGCCAAGTCATTGTGATGGACAGCTGGGAATTCCCACTAGCTAAGGGCTCTGTAACCTCACGTAAGTAATCCTCTGCAGAAAATGGAATAACTTCTCACTAAAATTATGCCAGTCCTCAGGTTACAGAAGAAGCCACATGCATATTTTTCTGCAAGTCTGTTGGAAATTAGTACTATCTGTCTCACAAGTGGTTTTATTAAATAAGGAAGAGTAGGAGAACATTTCTATTGAGTTTCTTGGAAGTTTTGCCAGATATAGTTTACAACTCTTTGTAGATCTCCTTGTAATGTCATACTCGGATCTTCTTAACTTATTCTGTACCACACAGAAAGCTGTTAATATCATAATATCACATTAAACTGCAAAGAGAGAAATGCAGAGAGATACCATAGATACTCACCCTATATTCCTGCTCATCTTGCCTCAAAAGTATCAGTTTCAAAGATTTTAATTTCAGGAAAAGTCTCAAGTATGATGACCACATTGCTGTGTTTATTAGGGACGTCTGACTTACATCTAAACAGCAGTTTAGCTCAACACTTGTCAGAGACTAATGTTACATCATTGATCTATCAATTGTTTAGAGAACATGGTTAACTTGTAAGCAGGAGAGCACGCCTATGTCTTTAGAAGGAGCTCAGTTTCCAAAATCCTTTAAGATGTAAGAATGCTTCAGAGTAACAAACTGTCAAAGTGCCAAAGGAGACTGTGCTCTCCAGACTTTGCAATGGATGTCACTATCCCCAAATCCTCTCTGACAACACAGAGGAAAAGCATTCACACCAGCCCCCGGACTCTGCAGCACATGCCTGAGAGCTGGCAGCTCACACTGCTTCGGTCATCTGTTCCCTTCTCCCAAGGAACCCGACTCCCTGCAGCCATCCAGCTCACCCAAAGACCACCCTGATTACTTTGTAACACTGAGAAAAAAGAATGACTCCTATTTATACTATCAAGATAAAATGTTAAGGCAAATGGAAAAGTGAGAGAAATATTGTTAAGCATCCTTCCTGGCTTGAATATTTTATCAGTTACCACAGAGGGCTAGAAACCTAGTCTCTTGCCCTAAAAAGACTTCCTATGAAGGCTCTTGAATGGCTCTTCAGCTCAGCCTCAAACCCTGCAGACTCAATTTGCCTAAATGCCTGAACACGGAATTTGTGGATTTCCAGTGTCTTTTCTAAAGACAGGTTTCCCCGATTTTGTAGGTGCAGTCTGTGCTAGCTGCTTCTCCTGGTGTCCCACCACGCTGCACCTGGAACCTGCTGTCCCACCGTGCTGCACCTGGAACCTGCTGTTACATGATTTGGTTTTCTTCAGAGCATGTGGGGGAGAACGGAGGGTCGCAAAGAGCAAATGAGCTGATTAGGGAAAGAGTATGAGAAACAGATCAAGCACAAGATATGTCCTTTGATATGTCCTCTCAGCATTTGGCAACTAGAAGTTTAGAAACTTCCTCTACTTAAAACTGATTATATCTAATAACTACCTATAAAGATATGCATGTGTATGTACATATATATTCACACACAAAAAAAATTGAAAAAACACTTATATTTTTGTTCTCCATAACACTTAAGCGTTAACAAGTTCTGTGTATTGCTTTGCCTACTTCTTGCTACATTATAATTTCAGTAATTTTACTTGTATTTTTAAAAATGGTGGAAGATTCCCCATTACCTTCTCTGTTCATGAATTTCTAGCCCTCTCTCATATCCCTATTGCCTCTAATTGTATGTCTCTTCTCTGAAATAAAAGGTCGTAATCTATTTAGTATATCTTCACATAAAGATCTGTTCCATATTTATGGCTATAACTCTTGCTCTCCTGCCTAAATATTCTTGCTGTTGTATATGCTTTTTCAGAAGGGATATCAAAACCGCTGGCAGTCTTTAAGATGTGGGTTCACCACTGATTTGCAAAAAGACAGAGAGCTGTATTTTGATCTTCTGATCTCTGCTCCTCCCCAACAGTGTGAAATCATCACAAATACAGCATGCTGAGGAGGGTCTGCTCTGAGTTAGCTGATGGGAAATGCTCAGAGCACTCTGTGCCGTCAGATACAATATATCACATTGTACGCAAAGCCCTCGCTGGATCTGGGGAGAGCTCTGGTCCAGTTTACCCCTTTCTGCTGGTGATGATTCAAAGCCCCCCTTCTCAGCTCCAGAGGAGCACTCATAAAGGCGAAATTACAGGTGGGCATCCTCCCAGGTGGCACCTTGGATGGTGGGGGAAGCACCCAACCCTCCTCTGGCTTAGTGGGTCCTGGAGGGGTGTCTGTAAGGAGTACAGCTTTAAAAGAAGGGACAGAGAGTGTCCTCTTTTCACACTATAGCAATAACAGGACACTTCCTTCAAAGGTAAGAAATGTGGATTTAAATCCACGGGACTAAGGAACTAAACTGTGGTTTTCTGCATGCTGGTCAAAAGCTCCAACTAGTGAGCTGCTATACAAAAGGAAAAGAGTGTTCATACTTACCAGCTTTGTTAAAATGGGGGGAAAAAAGCTAAAGTAAAAACGTTTGGACCATTTTTACAGTCCCTGGTCTATCAGGCTCTTTGTGACAATAGGAACTCTATAAGATGTCTTAAACTGAAATGTTGAAGTACTCAAAAGTTATTCTTCACTCCTGAAATTCTCAACTTAAAAGTCTAATTTTTGTAAATGTGGGAATAGAAATGGACACTTGTACACTATGCAGTGACACTCTTTCAAGAACAGAGAATCAAGGCATTCCTATTTTCCCTGGCATACATGGGCTTTAGAACTGAGGTTTCTACCAAAGTATAGCAGCAAGAAAATAGTGGAGTTTTATCCAACCTGACAAATTGCAGAGTCTAGCAACAGGGAAAGACAGGAAAAAAATTTTGCCTTTCTTTTTCCTTTGCTTTGTTGGTAAATTTTTCCTGTAGGTATTGGAAATGAACAGAGCAAAAGAAAAGGTGGGCTTGAATTCAGAAGAAATGAGGCTTTGATCTTAAAGAAGGTAAGAGTCACAGCACAGAAAGTACACATATCACTAGGTCAGGGGAAGTGATGTCACACTCATAACGAGCAACGACAATACATATTTAAAAAAAAAACTTCAAATAATGCCTCCTAGATATTAAATCAAGGGGTATGTTTGCATGTTAACTGCCTCCAAGCAATCTTTTATATTAAACTCTTTACGTGCAAGACTTCCAGATCATTTACAGGGCAAGTGCTTAGGAAAATAGGGGCTTTCCAAGTGCCTGAAAAGATTGTCTGACTGATTGTCTGTCTACAGGTTTTCTTTTAAAGCTATTTTAAGTATATGATCCCATCCCAGCTATTTAACTCAGGAACCTGTCAATCACACACTGCCTAATTGAACTCTTGGATACTGTAGGATTGCAAGCCACAAAGCATATGAACAAAAATGTGAAGAAAGGGTTTTTCTGCTGTGATTTCATTCTTCAAACCCAATTTGAAAAGGTCGGATTTCAGATTGCACAACCCCATTGAGAGTTAGGGACTAAACTGGGACAATCACACAAAAAAAGAAAAAAAGCTAATTTTTTTCTTTCCCTTTTGAAAGGCAAGAGGAGGTCTTTAATACCAGTTACTTGCTGGGGCTGATAGCAAGGTCTGAGGGTGGGGAGAGGACAATGAACATTGAAAAAGGGAAACATATGAGTCAGTTTTTATACTGCTGAGCTAGTAAATGGATGACTGACTGACTGCGTGACATCTCCTTCAGAGACACTTTGCAATCTTGCTTTCTCTTGTTTGACTATTTTTTTCTTCAAAGAGAATATATGGGATACCAAACAGATTTAGGGGCTAAAAAAGGGAAAATACCTCTGGAATAGACTTTACAAAAGCCTATTAATAAATTGTGTATTTCACAATGGTTGGACTGTGGTTCTGAGCCAAAGCCCCCTGAGGTTAAGTGAAAACCTTGTTGATTTCAACAGGCTTTATGTCAGAACCTAAACCACAATGGTTTACAGGAACAAGAGTGGCAGTATCTATCTTGACATGTACTAAACAAATTTCAACTACTATTTAATCAGCATCCAAATGGATTTACATTGTCTCCATACTTATTGATTGACTGCATAAACAAGCGTGATCTCAGCTGGCGTAAAATCTTAGGACTCCACCAACTCCAGTGGAGCGGTGACAGTTATGTCAGCAGGGAGATCTGAACCATAAAGAGGGGACTTTACATGTATACAGCCATACATGCTCTTAAATAGTATGAAATACGACTAAGCTCATATTAGCTGATGAGCAGTCACTCTAAGGAAGAAAAAGCATCTAACCACATATGCTCATGTAGCAGGTGGTTTGCAATTACGATCTTGCTCAAATGTTGTCAGAGCTATGCCTGGCACCCTCTTTGATATTTAAGGGGTAATTGAGTGTTAATTCTATTGACCTTATTTGCAGAACCTCTTCCATCCCGGGAGCATTAGTGACTGTCAGGGAGCACACTTTACATAGCTCTCTACTGAATGTTTTTCTTTTAGTGATTTATTTTTTTTTAACCTGAGGCATTTCAGTCATGTAACTTCAGCAATCAATTTTGGCCCAAAGCAGCATAGGCCTCCGTCATATAGGAGCAAGTATTTGCATGCAAGCTTGCTATTAAAGCACCAGGGAGAGGAGTGAGACCACAAAAGCTTAAGAAATGGAAATCTGAGCTGAATCATCACACAGTCAGCTAAATTACTGGCCCTGTAATTAGCCTTTTTGGAGGTCTCTTAAATTGTTAATCCCTTCGCCGGTTATAATTGCTTTATTGAATCTAAATTAATCCAATGTTTTTAGAAATAATCATGCAATTCTAATGGCTACATAAAATTAAAAAAAACGTGGAAACTACTTTGTTTGAGACCTAATTTAGATTAGACTCTGCTGAAACAATTAGTCTCAGGAATGGTATTTTTTGCAGAATTTTGTTGGGGGAAGGTTGAGTTGGGGGGCTGGGGGGGGTTAATATTTTATTTACACAGTCTATGCAAAGCGGTTGTATTTAAAAATTCACTAGACTGGGAGTATTCATTGCATATGAAGAGTGAGTCAGTGCCAAATCAGAATTGGATCTGTGCCAGGAAAGAGAGCCGGGGGTTAGACATCTGTAAAGTGTTGGACGGGATGGAAGACAAGCCTAAAACACTTCTGTTCATTACACATCTAGGCTATTTCCTTGCCATTCATCTAGATCTGAATTTCCAGACCAAACCCACTCTATCTAAAGATGGACATTTGCATATTTTGCAGTGCACAGAAACTTTATTTGGTCCCAGAAGGACCAACTTAACCTGAACGTATACCACTGAAACACCCAAGGGTAATCAGGTCTTATCTGACCCAGTCTGGGATAGAAAAAAAATATATCAGCCAGGTGTCTGGGACTTCCAGCACTTCCAGGAATTACCTCATTATGCTACAGCACTAGCCTCATCAGATAAAGAAGAGGATGGGGGGAAGGATGTGGAAACACGAGAAGGAGAGCAGATAAAAGGGGACTAGGGAGAAGAAAAAACATGTTGAGTCTTAATTGAGCTTGGAGAGGAAGCAGGAGGAGAAAAGCATGTTGGCTGGGTTATGATTTATTCTCTCTAGTGATCTGTGTTTGCAGTAGATTGAAACATGCTCTTGTTCCTAATATATATTTTATACCTTGTTTATCAAGTGTGAAGTCAAGGATGAACAAGTTTAAGTTATGTGCAAAGTATGACACTTCTTTAGAGCCAATCTCATCAGGCATTACTTTGTAAAGCCCAGTGAGCATGTTAACATTTTCTGAGCTGTTACAGCTGATACTACTCTGAGCCCCAGCTCAAGGAATATGTTGTTTTAATGTGCTATAATAAACGTTCAAATGCATTACACTTTATATAATCCCTTCTTATGCAGAATGTGCAATCTTGAACCCTAGTGCTTCACCAAGAAATCATCACTGACTGAGCACAAGAAGAGAATTTGAGGTTAAATTTGGAATGAGAAAGAAGAAAAGAATAGCAGAGCCAGATACAAAAAGCAATGGAAATAAAAACCTCTTTCTTTTTTCCATTCACCAGTAAAAGTAAGGAGAGATGGCCAGGCTTGGAGGGGAGCAACAGAGAACCAACACAATGAACAGAGATCACTGGTAGCCAGTCTCCAAGGATTCATAAATAATTATAAATATTGATACATACTTTGTGCTATGATTTCTATTTGTGGAATATTTTTCTACCTTTAAGAGAATGTCTAGAGATTAATTTTAAATTCTATATTCATATGTACAGATATGCCAGGTCATCTTTTTTATAAACTACTTTTTGGATTCTTGAGGATCCAGCAGTATACATGAGTATCTAGAATATCATCACAATTAGCCCTGATAAAAATGAAAGGGATGTTTGAAACTAGCCTAATGTACTGAAATGTCCAGTTAACCTTGGGAAAGCAAGTGTGTAATAAAATGTCATCTTTGAAATACAGCTCTCTATCTTTTACACACAGCTGAAAAACTGCCACATCAGCAGTGAAGCATGACAGCTGCTCAGAAGCATACTATGACTCTACATGCTATTCTTTTCACTTGGTTATGATACCCTCAGTAATTCCATACTTACAGAGCTTTTAGCCAAATATATTGTAATTTGTAAAAAGAGGAAAATTTTATGACACATAGCTATCAAATAACCTATTGCTATAAAATATTTTTCCCATGATCGTCAAATTCATAATTCTATAGACAAACAAAAAAACAATCAGGTTCATCTGTATATATGCCTCAAAGTCCACATATGTACTACGTGTGATGTCATTAGCATGTTGAGGCCAATTTTTTTAGTCCTTCTTCACATTTAATACAAGTCCTTCTTCACATTTAATACAGAAGGGGGAAAAAAACAATCTACTAAGTCAATAAGATGCCTGTAGGCAACTTTAGATAGCAATATTTTTCTGTAGTATTTTAGTATTACTTTACAAGTAACTCATTAAAAAAGAAACTATCAGCATCTTTATTATTTCTCCTTCCAAATATTGGTAGTCATGTCTCACTGACTTCAATTTCTTTTTTAAACTTAAAACACTCCTTGAAGTCTTCACCTTTAGCTTCAGTTAAGGACCTCATCCTGCACTAGGTATAGCCATAGCCACTAGCATCTGCACTGCATCAGCTACCTCCATCTGAAGGAAAGGTACAAAGTGTTCTAAGACACTGTTCTGGCCTGATCATGCATTCCTCAATTACCCAATACCCAGGAAAGACAAATTAAAAATGTATAATCAAATGTGAAGTAGCAGAAATTACTAAAGGCCAGTAAAAAAGGATAGCAGAAACCCATAGGAGAAAAACTATGGGCCCAGGAACATGCCTGTGACAGAATTTGAAAGGGAAATAAAGCATCATGAGAAAAGACTTTTAAGTGCATTATTAACAAGAAAAAAACTGAAGAATAAAATATAGTTAATTACTAGCAAGTGGGCTAAAGTGTTGATTCTGAGACAGGAATTGGGGAGCAAAGTGATATCTTTTATTAGACTGACTAATTTAGTAATTGAAAAAGACAAAAAAACAACCCAAAAAAACCCAACAAACAAAGTCTTCAGGAACACAAACCCAGCTCCTGAGGCAGATACTTGACTATTTTCCAGCTACATCCATTGGATTAATAAAAGAGATTGCCTTTTCCCCATAACCTTTCCTTGCTTATACTCGTAGGCTATCATAGTTACAGCATTATCACTATATCTTCAAAGTGGTCAATGATCTTTTTGCTTCAGCCTTTGTTTAAAAGACCAGTTTTAATGTCATAGCCACTCCCATTAAAATCATAAATAAAAGGATGAAAATCAAGCTACAAAAAGAAAAAATAATGGTAGAATGTACATGGATAATGCAGTAGTTTTCAAGTTGGCTAGGGTTGATGGAGTTCAGCACTAAGTACATAGAAAACAGTTTTCAGAGCCATCAGCAATTATTTTTAGCAACTTGAGGAATACAGATTCCAGAAGACTAGAAAGGGCAAAAATTGACTTACTTTTAAAACATCAAAAAGAAGACATCCTATCTTCAATCACCAGAAAAATATCAGAACAAATAATGAAAAGGTCTATTTGTAAGAATCTGGAATATAACCAGGAAGTAAGTAAGAGCCAAGATGAATTTTTAATAAATAAATCATGTTAGGACAAATCTATTTCTCTCTATGGCAGATAAAAAGCTGTAAGGATAGAGGAAAATAAATACTGTCATGCATCTGGATTTTGGATTTTGACATCTCACAGGACATTCCCATAGACAAGTGGATAGAAGGTAGTTAGTTACTTGAGAAATCTCATTCAAATAATAGTTATCAATGATTCATTTCCAAATGAGCAAGATGCATCAAGTCAGGTTCTGCAAGAATCGGTATGACATATAAATTCATGAAGTGGTAGATAAAGATGCTTTTTGCATTTGAAAGTGACACTAAGCTAAAAAGGCTTCAAACCTTTCAGAGTGCAGAATGTACATTTTGAATTATCTTGGGTGAACAGCAGAAATCATAATTTAGCTAAACAATTAAATGAATTCACAACACATGCACAAGTAAATTATCTGCCCTAACAAAAGATGGAGTATGACTGGCAAGAAAAGCACAGTGTAGAAAAGAACCTAACAATTGGAATGGATCACAAACAAGCAATAAAATCATCCCATTGTATAGGAAGCAATTGTGCTGGGTTAGAGAAAATTAGTAGATTTTATGTTAAATGCACAAAACATTCCTTCTACTCACAGCTAGTAATCCTTTACTTGGATCCCTGTGACCACTGCAGGTTATCACATGTTAAAGAATACACCAGGCAGCTGGAGAAAGTCCTAAAAACAGAAATAAGAGTGAACTTTCCCCAAAAAAAAGTGAACTAGCATAAAACTTTGCAAGAACTAGGCTTACTTAATCCGGGAAGGGGGAGACTAGGAGGAGATTTGATAACAGTTTTCAATAACAGAAAGATTCTTTGTGAAAGCAGATAATGAATTGTTTTCCATAACCTCTGGAAAAAAAGAAAAGATCGCAATAAGGGAGAATTAGTTTAGAGGTGACGAATAGTTCAGTGTGAAAGTCCAACTAAGCTATGAGTAACAGACCTACAGAGGTCTTTCCTGCTTGTTAGAAATTTTAAGGAGGAGTAAGCCAAACAACAGTGAGGATTAGTTTTCTGTATCGATCCTGCTTTGGAGCACATTTTTGAATGAGTGGCTCTTGTAAGTTTTGCACAGAAAATTATTATCAAACAGTGTGCAACATTCTAGCCTTGTTCTATTGCATAGACTGTGGTGCTAAACATATATCTCTACTCAGGGCATTATAAGGTAAATCAAATACGAAAACTGAAAGTAAAATGATTGCCATAAGCAAGGATTCAAAATCCATTTAACTAGGCAGCATGCTAGTGACTAGAGCAGAGGAACGGCAGCTGGAAATATATATGCTTTTCACAGATTTTCCACAGTAGACCTCTACTTTCTGTCCGAATATTTAATTGTTCCCAAAAGATCAAAGTTTATTTATTAAATATACCCACAAAATACGAATGTCTTTGTGAGTAGTCCATATTGCATTGGCTTCTAAGGTTTCTGCATGCTCAACAGTTTCCTGTTTCTTTACATTAAAAAGTAAGTAAAATAAAATCAATTCCTGTATCCTGCAGCTCTTAGCTCTGACATGTCCATTATTCCAGAAATATCAATTCTTATCACTTTCTTTCCCACTCTGAATTATTCAGTAGGTCATTATTTATGTAATACTGTTGATGACATCTACATCATACCAGCATGATTATGGACAAATCTATAGCCTCAATACATGTATCAGCATACCATATGGAGGAAAATCCTTCAAGCAGTCTGGGTGATACTCCTCTAAGTTTCTCAGAGCTAAAATAATGAAAATTATATCTCAGGCTGTTAAGAGGCAAGGTGGTTCCCAGCCTCACCAACGTTACTAGATCCAAACATTCTGTTGTAGACTCCAAGTCCTTGTCACTTCTTACCTTAATGTTTGTTAGAGGAATAACGTAGGGATGTTTAATTAAGTCCGTCATGTCCTTCATCTCCAGCTCTTTATCCTGCCTTAACAGCACACGTGCACTGTGTGTGCACACGTGCACCATCTGGGTGGAGAAGTACCACTGAGGCCAATAACCATTCTGCACATAAAGGTGGGGAGGACCAAGTCCCAAGTGA